>NC_133217.1:21787990-22100490 GCF_040436345.1 Pagrus major
AGCCTCCCTGTCACAGCTATTAGTAAGCTATGACTGATATCATTGGGTATCAGGTCACTTTAAATAGAAAAAATTTGAACAGCATGCAAAAAACAACTTCAATGTCTCTCTGTAAAACATTATGTAATAAGTGAAATAATTTTGCCCTACAAAGTGAAGCAATATGAAAGAAAAGCAGAGAGAAACATAAAGGTATATTTCTATACAAAGGGTTACTAAGTGACACAATGCAAAAGCAGCTCTTCAGAAACAAGACATTCATTCTTGAGTAGCAGACAGTCATTCGACTCAGATGAACCTCTGGCTGTCAAGCGAAGAGAATATGTAGTGTGAGGCAGGGTGCCACTCGTCACACAGCTCACCTTAAGACTCAAAATACTATGTGAGAGCACTTCCTAACCCCCGTCAGAAGACATCTAATTGCTAATCTATAATCCTTTTAATACGCTTTTGCCTTTTTCCGATTGATCCTTTTCCAACTGGAACAGCAGCACCGGGGGCTACATTAATCCTTTTATTGAAAGCCTGGAGTATGGCTCTAGAAATCGGAATAGCTCTTTTAACCCTTGTCACCCACAATCCCCACCCATCGCCCCCATTATTGTTGTAATTGATAACCCCCTCAAAATGAAACAAAAGAAACATAAGACAATAAGGGCTTTGTTGAGTGAGAGAGGAGAGGAATCTTCTATGCATTGCATCTGTTGACCAGTCTTTATTAGGAAGCAATATGTATTTGAATGTTAAGAGGGGAATAAACTCTTCTCCCTGTCTTTGATATAGTCACCAATGCACACATTGCAAGATGAATTAGCAGTTGCCAAATCTGTGGCAAACAAATTATGGTGAATATTCTCGCCACTCTATGAATTTAAGAGCTACTACTAAATAATAACTAGTACAACCATTGAAGGGGTGAACCACAGCTGTATAACATTTTAGGGCACTCAGAAAGCAGTCCTCTGCCAAAGCCAATAGCCCACCCTTCTGTAATCTGTAGGTGCAACCACTATACATTTCTGGATACATTTCCAAAATATAAACTAGGGATGTTATGATATACAGAATTTTTCAAAAGAAAATGTTTTGATGCTGTTTTGGGAGTATGATGATACCTACAAATCACCTGGTTAATTTACTCATAAAATTCATGGATTTAACAGGCGAAACACTTTCCACCATCTCGTACTGTCTTTATATTGATCTGTTTTGAACAACAGATGGTGCAATCATACTGCTCAAGAAGACAGATTCATGTTATTTTGGATCCTACCTTAGTTCTCACAAGACCCACCCTTCTCCGCCTGAGTGGTTGGCTTTGTTGGTTTCGTTGACTGACTGAAACTGTTTCCTCACACAGTAGCTCTGGTAATTTCTATTTACAGTGGTGTTTGAGATATTGTGACACTCTGATCTCTTACACCAACACACTGGCCTCTTAGGCCTCTCTCCTGGTCCTGTGCTGCTCCTGCCAGGGTCACTCATCTCCTGGAGCCACTCTAGGTGCGTTGGATGGCGCAAACAAGTCGGCCTGTCTGCTAACCCTTTTCTCCGGACCCCTGCTTAATCTAACCAGTGATGACGTTTGCATGCCCTCATTGAACCATCAGCTGTCGAGGGTTGACAATAGGCAGACTTTCTGGGGAAAACCTGGTCGAAGTAGAAGAGACGGCATTTATCCCATTCTGAATGGAGCAGCTCTCTTATCTAGAAATCTGACCGAGTTTGTTCATCCAAAACCATGACAATCAAAACCATGACAACCCAGAGTTGAGACCAGGAGGCAGAGCTCCAGTCCTTTACCCACCCAAAAACCCATTGAGACTGTGTCTGTGTCCCGACCACGTAAATCAATTAATAAAAGAGGAGTTTCACATAAAAATGTAACCACCACTGTTTAAAAAAATAGGAACGTTAAATTAAAAACGTTAAAAATCTTAAACATTAGACGTTAGCCAACAAGATGTCCTACATTTCTATGTAAACATGGCACAAAAAGTAAGAAAATTTGTATTTGGTAGATTATTTCTTTGTTGTAACAATGCTTCTTGGCGAAAAATCTTATACCGTTGGAAAGCCTGTTTATTTCCCTTTTAAATGGTGCCACATTTGTAAGGAACATGCATTTGTGGGATGAGCAGCAGAGCTGAGTATGTGGGTTGCGCCCATGAAAAAATTGCTAAATCTTCTCTGCCAAACTGCTTATTCTGCTATTGACTCTTGTTTGGTGTTGTTTGGTGGATTGGATGATTGACATCTGAAGAAACAAGACATATTGGCAATTCAACAATTTATTAATTTAACAAACAGGAGCCTCAGTAGCTTGTGGAAGAACCATAAACAGCCACAACAGCCTGGCACCTCCTCCTCACGCTGGTCACCAGCCTGGTCACACACAGAGCGGGGTTTCTCAGAGACTACCTCCAGAAGATGGGAGTGGAGAGGATGGAATGGCCTGCCAGCAGTCCTGACCTCAACCCCATTGAACACTTTTGGGATCAGCTTGGGCGTGCTGTTCGTGCCAGAGTGACCAACACAACCACGTTGGCTGACTTGCGACAAATACTGGTTAAAGAATGGGATGCCATCCCACAGCAGTGTGTCACCAGGCACATTTCTTCTGGCCTGGCATGAAAGCTGATGTTGTGCGTTTCTGTAAAACCTGCAGTTCATGTCAGATTGTGGGTAAACCAAACCAGGTCGTGCATCCTGCCCCATTGCATCCAGTTCCTGCTGTTGGTGAGCCATTGGAGCATGTCATTGTAGACTGTGTTGGACCATTGCCCAGAACAAAATCTGGTAACCAGTTTCTTTTAACAGTGATGTGTGTGTCAACCCGTTTTCCTGAGGCAATTCCTTTAAGGAAAATCACTGCTCTGGCAATTACTAAAGCACTGACAAAATTCTTCAATACCTTTGGGCTGACAAAAGTTGTGCAGACTGATCAGGGTATGAATTTCCTGTCTAAAACTTTCAAGCAGACGTTAGAGGTCTTGAATGTCTCTCACTCAGTGTCTAGTGCGTATCACCCTCAGTCACAAGGTGCCCTTGAGCGCTGGCACCAGACTCTAAAGTCTATGCTGAGAAAGTACTGTCACAACACAGGGAAAGATTGGGATGAGGGTGTGCTGTTCGTTCTCTTTGCCATTTGTGATGCAAAGCAGGAGTCCCTAGCTTTCAGTCCTGCTGAACTTGTGTTTGGTCACAATGTGCGGAGCCCGATGAAGGTGTTGAAGGAGCAGTTTATGTCTGGCTCATTAAAGACTAATGTGTTGGACTTTGTTTCACAGTGTAGGGACCGTTTGCATCGTGCAGCTTCGCTGGCAAAAGAGGCCGTTTCTTCCTCACAGGGTAGCATGAAAAAATGGTATGACAGGAAAGCAGTTGAGTGACAGTTTCAGTCAGGTGATAAAGTGCTAGTCTTATTGCCTATGCCTGGATCTGCCCTCACTGCCCGTTTTTTAGGCCGTTATGTAGTGGAAAGCAAAGTGTCAGATACGGATTATGTCATCTACACACCAGAACACAGAAAAAAAAATGGATGTGTCATATTAACATATTAAAGCCTTATCATTCCAGAGAAGCTGTCCACGGGGAGAGGAAAAGTACTCTGGAGACGGCTGTTCCAGACACAACCTCGGCTTCCATGGTTGGTGGGGTGCCTATGTCGGAGGACGATTTGACCGGGTTTTCTGATGGTGTACAGTGTGGTGGGTTGACTAACTCTGAGTGTTTATCTAGCATGGAGCCACGTCTCTCCTACCTTACTGAAGTCCAGCGAGGTGAGGTGCTCGGCTTGTTGTAGTCGTACCCCATGCTGGCAAGTGACGTGCCGTCATGTACTAGTGTGTTACAGCATGACATTGATGTTGGTCCTGCTATCCCAATTAAGCTACATGCCTACTGCTGTCCCATAGAAAAAAGAAAGCAAATGGAAAAGAAAGTCAACTATCTGCTAAAAAATGGCTTAGCCAAGCCCAGTTGTAGCCCCTGGAGTTCCCCCTGCTTGCTGGCTCCCAAATCTGACGGTACCGGGCAGTTTTGCACAGATTTCCGTAAAGTCAATGCAGTTACTGTGCCAGACTCATTTTCACTTCCTCGCATGGATGACTGTATTGACAGCATCGGTCCTGCTGTGTTTATCACAAAGTTAGACCTCCTTAAGGGATACTGGCAGGTTCCGTTAACACCCAGAGCGTCCGACATATCAGCCTTCGTCACACCTGACCACTTCATGCAGTACACTGTGATGGCGTTTGGCATGAGGAACACACCCGCCACTTTCCAGCGTCTCATGCATATAGTGTTAGGGGTTGTACCCCATTGTAATGTGTACCTTGAGGACGTAGTAGTGTACTCTGATGACTGGGAGAGTCATATGTCAAGCCTGAGAGTAGTGTTCCAATGGCTTGCTGGGGCATCATTAACCCTTAATCTTGCTAAGTGTGAGTTCGGCAAGGCTACCGTCACATACCTAGGTAAACAGGTTGGTCACGGGCAGGTCCGTCCAGTCAATGCTTAAGTAGCTGCTGTGTTGGCATATCTGGTTCCTACTACTAGGCGTGAGCTCTGGCGGTTTTTTGGGATGACTGGTGATTACAGATGTTTCTGTAAGAACTTTTCTGTTGTGGTGACACCCCTTACTAGACTGTGCAGTCCAGCTGTTCCTTTTGTGTGGACTGGTGAATGTGGCCATGCCTTCGATGCTGCTAAGTCCCTCCTGTGCAGCACTCCTGTCTTGGCCGCTCCTAACTTCTCTATTCCCTTCAAGCTCGAGGTGCATGCAAGTTCCTCTGGAGCTGGTGCTGTGCTCTTGCCGGATGGTGCAGACGGTGTGTGTCATCCTGTGTGCTACTTCTCATCTAAATTCAAACGGCATCAGATGAACTACTCGACCATCAAGTAGGAGACACTGGCCATGCTGCTCACCCTGCAGCACTTTGAGGTGTATGTGGGTTCAAGTCCATCACCGGTGACATCACCGACCACAAACCTCTGGTTTTACTGGCCCAGATGTACAACCACAACCAGCGGTTGATGCGTTGGGCCCAGCTCGTACAAGGTTTCAACATTGAAATCAAGCATAAGAGGGGATCTGACAACGTGGTTGCTGACGCGCTCTCTCGTGGGTGAGATGGTTACAATTTTATGGTGATGGTTGACATGGTGATAGTGTTTAGTTTTTTTTTTCGTGGAGTTTGACTAGGCACTAGTGTAATTGTTAGTTGTAGGGTGATGTAGATTTTTTCCTCACATCGTCAAACAGTGGTTTGTTCTTATGGGAGGGGGTGTTATGGCCTAAGAGCCATCAGTGGTTGTGTGTGGGTGTCATCATTTCATCATCATTGTCATTTCTTTATTCACATCAGTTAAAACCATGTACAACATACTCTTTTAAATCTGTAACAATCTTATGTGAAATGGGACACCCTAGGAAGCTTAAAAAGCTTATTAAGAGGGGCCCAGGCACAAAGTAGCTACAAGTATGATTAAACATAACATATCATAACATAACCGCCCCCCCCCCAAAAAAAAAAAAAAAATATATATATAAAATAAAATAAAATAAAAAAATAGGAGACATATTCACATATATACACATACATGTACACATAACACTCTCAACCATACACACCCAAACAAGAGATACCCTAAGGCTAAACCTAACCTAAGCCCTACTCCTAACCAGGTCCAAGTGGTCACGTCACCAACAGTCCAAAAAGAATTATGTTACAGTGTAGGAAAGAGAAATTGCCATATAAGGATCATGACAGAGTATTTCAGCAACAGGTGCCTCCTTAGTCGATTTTTAAAAAACAGGTATAGATGAGGACATTTGCATGTCTCTACACAACAGGTGTCTACTAACAGAAAAGCACAGAAGAAGATTCAGTTTGCTCCCACTTCAGAAAACAAATTTTTATTTTGAAAAAGCTGAAAGAACTTAAAAAGCTGAACATTTTGATAGTTGAACGTTTTCTCTCGCTGAACATATGCTGAAGTAGTAGCAGAACGAAATTTGAAAAATTCCCCATAAGGATGAATGGGAAAAAATTTACAGAAAAAGCTGAATATTTCCAAAAGCATAATAGATAGAAACGCCAAAACAAGCCATCAAGCCATCATGTCCTTTAAAAAGCTGAACACTTTGATGGTTGAATGGTTTCTGTAGCTCAAAATTTGTAGGAGTAGAAGAGAGCTGAAAAACATACGGAAGAAGAATAATAAAAGCTTTAATAAATTCCAGAAGAACAATTAATAAATTCCAGAAGGACAAATAATAAGCACTAATAATAATAACTTTAAAAATTGCTTGCAGCATTCACACTAATTATTGACTTATTCTGTCTCACTGAAACCTGGCTGTGTAATTATGAATATGTCAGTCATATCAATACTCACATTCCTCGAGACACCAGTGGAGAAGGTGCAGTTGCGGCCATATTTGACTCAAGCCTATTAATCAATCCTAAAACTAAAATCGATTATAACTCGCTCAAAAGCCCTACTCTTAGTCTTTTTCTCTTCACCTGACCTGGAAAACAATACAGCCAGTCCTGCTCGTTGTTGTTTGCCACACTCCTGGTCCTTAATCTGAATTTGTATCTGAATTCTGAGTTTTTGTCAAGTTTAGTCCTTAAAACAGATAAAGTAACAATCGTGGGTGATTTTTAATATTCACGTGGACCTGATAATGATAGTCTTGGTACTGCATTTACCTCATTATTAGATTTGATTGGCTTCAGTCAGTGTGTACAAGAACCCACTCACTGTTTTAATCACACCCTCGACCTTGTTCTGGCATATGGCATTGAAATTGAACACTTGAAAGTTTTCCCACAGAATCCTCTTTTATCAGACCATTATTTAGTAACTTTTGAATTCCTATTACTGGACCACATGCCACAAGGCAAACATGTATATTCTAGATGTCTATCTGACAGTGCTGTAGCTAAATTTAACCCTTTGATGCACAACATATGCACACCCCTTCTAATGCACAACATGGGTCAAAAATGACCCCCATTCATTTCCCAGGTTATTTCATGCTGGCTGAGTTTTTCTTTGTTCTATCTTTTGAAATCAATTTATTTTATGATTGAATATTCCAAGTATTCTTTAAATATCTTGTTTTTGATTACCACCAATGATTATTTCCATTTTTCCTTTCATACTTTATGAACAAAAATAGTTTTTATATTACTACATCAAGTTTACACACATGGGTCAAAAATGACCCATTCATCCAAGTGTGATTTAAAATTAAATTACTTAATACTATAATAATAATTTGTTTCAAGTAATTACTTTAGAAGTGAATGGGGCCAAATACTTATGTATTTAATATTTGCAACATGTTTATTTGTCATTTTGTCAGACATACCTCTGATAACAGATAACACAGCTATTGAACTGAACTATATCTGTAGTTTAACAACTGTAAACTGGTGAAATGTGACCAAACCAAATAAAATACAGCTGAACACATCACTAGAGCACAAATTGCCATCTCAATTTTTACATCTTTATCAATGCTTCTTCCTTCTTTCCCTTTTGCTGTGGCTGTTCTTCGTCCCTCTAAGTTGGTGCATTTTAGAACCATTTTAGAAGGCTTCTTTTTCTGCCATGAGTAGGGGTATTCTCATTCCAGTAAGATTCGTTTTTACCCAATCTATTGGACTGGGTCTGAGTATCTTCCTCAGAGGACTCATCAGATGAGTCTTCTGTATCATCAGAGGAGTCTTCTTCATGTAGGAGAGCTGGATTCCCAGACACACCCACAACTCCAGCTTGACCCTGTGGCAAATATTCTGGATCATTATCATCAGAAATGTTAGACTCTGAATCAGGACAAATTGCCTCCTCGTCTTCCTCATCTGGTTCTTCCTACAGCATCGCTACAACCATCTCAGCAGTAAATCTGCGAACAGCCATATACTCTGGACTAAGAAAATCAAAAGCACAATAATATTTTCAGATGCACATCAATATACATACAAATACATACAGTTTTATTTTGGTGACTTGGCTAAGTAGCCTAGCAATCTACTTAGCTAAGTAGTTAGCTAAGCTAACTACAATAGAATTAGCTAACTAAAATAGATTATGTCAACAGCTAGCTAGCTAATAGTAATTACTTGTAACTTTCTGACAAGTAATGTACTCTCTCTCAAGGTAACCCAAACCTAATCAAATATTATGTACAGTTATCTTTCACAATGGTCATCAAATATTTTCTAAGGTAACGTTAGAACAATTGAAAAACTATACTTACATGTATTAGATGTGCAAAGGGAGCTGCGCTGAGCTGTGAAATGTCTGAAACAAACACGTTTCACGCCAAATTCTATAGTAAATGCATGTGGGCGTTTCTGACCCATGTGTATAAATTGATGTAAAAAATACAAAAGCTGTGCTTGTTCATAAAGTAAGAAAGTAAAAATAAAAATGATGATTTGTGCTAAACAAAAACAAGATATTTACTACATACTTGGAATAGTAAATGATAAAATTATTTATTTCAAAGATATATCATAGAAACACTCAGCCACACATGAAATAACATAGAAAATGGATATGGGTTATTTTTGACCCATGTTGTGCATTAGAAGGGTAGTGATACAAAAACGTTTTTTATTCAAAAAGTAAGAAAGGAAAAAATAAAATAAGAATGTATGATGATCAAAAACAAATTAATTGAGGAATACCTTGAATACTGAAAGATGAAATTAATTTATTGCATAGATATAGAAAATAAAAACTCAGCTGGGTCACGTTTGACCCATGTTGTGCATCAAAGGGTTTTTAGGAAATTATTCCATTGGCTTTTTATTCAATGTCATGTCCCAACACAACAGTCGACTTCGGTGCTAATCCTAGTCCCTCCCAGATTGATCATCTTGCAGATAGTGTTGCAGGCTCTCTGCGAATGACACTTGACTCTGTTGCCCCTCTTGCAAGAAATCAATAAAGCATAAGAGATTAGAGGAAAATGTGAATAACCCCAGGTTTCTTTTCAGCACCGTAGCCAGGCTGACAGAGAGTCATACCTCTATTGATGCTTGTTTCCCTATAACACTCCGTAGTAATGACTTTATGGGCTTCTTTAATGATAAAATTCTACTTATTTGAGACAAAATTCATCACCTTCGACCTCAGATGGTATCAATTTAGAATCTAAAACAGAAGCCTCAGAAACAGTTATAAAACCAGATATACATCTTGAATTATTTTCTACCCTTGACCTTCACCAGCTAACTTCAATGATATCTTTATCTAAACCATCAATGTGTCCGTTAGACCCAATCCCAACTAAATTGCTTAAAGAAGTTCTACCTTTACTTAGCACTTCTATACTTGACATGATCAATCTGTCCCTATTAACAGGATATGTACCACAGTCCTTTCATGTAGCTGTACTTAAACCACTTCTTAAAAAGCAGACACTTGATCCAGAGGTTTAGTCAACTATAGGCCCATATCTAATGCCCCCCTTTTCTTTAAGATTCTTGAGAACACAGTTGCCAATTAGCTGTGTGACTTTCTACATAACAATAGTTTATATGAGAATTTCCGGTCAGGTTTTAGAGTGCATCATATCACCGAAACAGCATTGGTTCAAGTTGCAAATGTTCTCTTAATTGCATCTGACGAGGGTCTTGTCTCTGTGCTAGTCTTATTACATCTTAGTGCAGCTTTTGACACTATTGACCATCACATTCTATTACAAAGACTGGAACAATGAATTGGTATTAAAGGCACTGCATTGAGCTGGTTCAAGTCCTATTTATCAGGCCGTTCTTAGTTTGTAGCTGATTGAAGCTGCAATGGACAAGCATTTTTCCAAGGCTGAAGTTGTCGCCAAGGAAATATTTATCTGCCTAGAGCAACGTTTTGATTCCCTTCAATCAGATTTACTATCCCTCAAGGAAGAAACTAAAGCACTTAGAGTAGACAATGAAGCTTTGAAAAAGCGCACAGAAAAAGTGGAGCGTCACATTCAGCTCACAATCAAAGTCATTAATGGCTATGGAAACAAAATTAGCAGAACTTGAAGATCGCAGCAGGAGAAACAACATTTGTGTTCATGGACTCCCAGAAGGAAAAGAGGGTCCTAACGTCACACAATTTCTCACAAACCAAATGCCGCACCGGCGGAGATCATGCGGGCACATCGCGTTGGACCCCCTCGAGGCAACACTACTGCCAAGCCAAGAGTGCTGATCTTTGTGTGTCTCAGATATACAGATAGAGCACATATTTTGAAAGCAACAAGAGACTCACCCCTGACGATGGAAGGGAATGAGATCCATTTTACAGTGGACTACAGCGCGGCAACCAGGAGCCGACGTAGATCCTGCTTTGCTGCCATGGTGAAGGCTCGCCAGGCTGGTTACCATGCTTTCCTGATCTATCCGGCTACCATGAAAATATCCATAGGCCATGAACATAACTTCTTTGATGATCCGGTCAAACTGGAAGGCTTTCTTAAAAGTCGGGAGCTGAATTAGCCCAGAATGGAAGTCAAAAGCATGAGTGGAAGACAAGACATTTTCAAAACCGTTGGGAACGGCTGCTGCATGGTGAAGTACTAAAAATGGTAATTGTTGCCCGTTCTTTGACCAACTTTTATTTACGTTTTCTTTACGTTTTCTTTACATTTTGTTTCTTTCACTTGAACTGAACTGATTGTAGCAGAGGCTACGAAGAGAACTTTGTTTTGGCTCACAACTTGGTCACGTGATGGCAAATGCTGCTGGTTGGGTGGTGTCTCTCACGTGACCGCATAATGGGCAAGATCCGCTAAGTTAAAGACTCCGGAGTTATAGAATATAGAATATACTTAGGTCAAAGGAGATCCTCAGTTCAATTCATAACTGGAGCATTGTAGTTACTATTATTATTATTGCTGTTGTTTTTGTTGTAGTGGCGAGTGGGAAACGGGACACTGCTACTATTTTTCACAATGATCACTGATCATTGGGACCGCAAAGGTTTTTTGTGTTTAATGTGGATGAATGTTTGTGTGATCTATTTTTGTTGGTGGCTGTCAGTGTCTCGAGTTTTGTTTGGGCCTAAATATGATCAAATGAGCAGCATCTATCAGATGGTTCAGTTAATAAATGTGATGGAGGACATTAAGGAGTTTGGATAATGTTTTCAATTAAATTACCTAAGAAGGGGTTAAAGGTTGCTCACATCAATATATGTAGTCTAAGAAATAAATTAGTTGATATTACAAATATTTCAGAAACTCATCTGGACTCTACATTTGATAATTCAGCAGTAAGCATTCATGGATATAGTATATACAGGAAGGATAGAAATGAATATGGAGGTGGGGTCACTATCTACATTCAAGATCACATACCTGTAAAAATAAGGAGGGACCTAATGTCAAATGAGATCGAAGCAATATGACTGCAAGTGTACATCCCTCATTTAAAACCCTTATTAGTCGGTTGTTGATATAGGCCTCCTAACACAAATTCTGGTTATTTGGATAACATATGAGATATGATTGACAAAGTTGGTGACTTGACTAATGAAATGTATCTACTGGGTGACCTTAACATAAATTGGAACGCAAGAGACTGTCCACTGAAAAATAAGCTTCTCTCAATCACAGGTGCATGTGGTCTAACACAAGTTGTAACTGAGCCAACTAGAGTGCGTGTTAAAAGAGATGGGTCTAGAACCTCAACATGCATAGATCACATCTTTACTAACACAGCCGAATTATGCACCAAAGGAATATCCATACCAGTAAGCTGTAGTGATTACAATCTAGTAGCAATTCTGAGGAAAACAAAGGCGCCTAAAGCAGGACCCAAAATCATTTTCAAAAGATCATATAAACATTTCAAAGAAAACCATTTTATTGAAGATGTGAGAAATATTTGTTGGGAGTGTGTTAGAGAAAAACGATCCTGATGAGGCAGTAGAAAACTTCAACAAACTCTTTGAGGAAATCATTAATAAACACGCACCTGTGAAGAAAAGATCCATTAGAAGTGTTAGGTCACCTTGGATTGATAATGAATTAAAGGAATGCATGGAACAGAGAGATAACGCAAAGAAAATGGCAATCAGCTCTAATTATGAATCGGATTGGCAAGTTCATCGCAAGCTAAGAAATTATGCAACCAAGTTGAATATAAAGAAAAAGACAATTCATCATGAAAAAGTATTTAACAACATAAAGCACGACAGCAAGAAATTATGGAATACTTTAAATAATATAATGGGCAGAAAATCTAGATCTATTTCATTATTTCTAGAATCAGAGGGACATTTTATAACCAGGCCTTTGGATATTGCGGAACATCTCAATAATTATTTTGTAAATAAAGTAAAGAAACTTAGGGATAAGATGAGCCTAGCAGATAACGCACAATCTTATTTCAATATAAGAAATCAGATTATGGCAGGCAAAAAGTGTGAGTTTAGATTTACTCCAGTTACAGTCAGTCAGATAGAAAAATTATTACTTGTATGTAGGGATAAACCAGCCGGAGTAGATAATATGGATATGAAATTGCTCAGACTGGCAGCAAACTTGATCTCCACCCCTATTTGTCACGTATTTAATTTAAGTTTAAAGAAATTTATTTTTCCTCAGGCATGGAAAACTGCAAAAATTATTCCATTACCCAAGAATCCTACTATATCTTTCTGTGGCTCAAACAGCAGACCAATAAGCTTGCTGCCCGCCTTGAGTAAAATCATGGAGAAAATTGTTTTTAAACAAATACAAAATTATTTTGCAGCTAATGATTTGAACACTGATTATCAACATGCCTACAGGGAAGAGCACTCCACTGTCACAGCTCTCACTCAGATGGCTGATGAGTGGCTACGAGAAATTGACAACAGACACCCAGTAGGAGCAGTATTACTAGATTTTAGTGCAGCGTTCGATATTATTGATAATTTGTTGTTACAGAAATTAGCATGTTATGGTTTTAGTTCGACTGCAACCCGCTGGCTTGAGAGCTATTTGAAAAACAGGATACAGACAGTTTTATTTAATGGAAGTTTGTCTGAAGCAAAAGCAATTGATTGTGGAGTCCCACAGGGAAGTAGTCTTGGTCCATTGTTATATTCAATATTTACTAACAACCTACCACTGACCCTAAAGGACGCTAAAATTTCAATGTATGCAGATGACTCGACAATATACACAGCAAAACCCACAACTGATGAACTTAGTAGTGTTCTAAATCAGGAACTTCAAGCAGTGGTGAGATGGATAACCAACAATAAATTAGTTCTTAATTTACCTTACGGACCCTCTATTAGGAAAAACTCGTAAAGAGGGTGCAGCATTTTCAAAGGGACACTCGGACAAACAAATCAATATATAAGCCAAACTTTATTCATAAACCAAGAAAAAGTAAAACTACGTAACAACAGAAAAGGTTGGAGAACCCCGCCAAAATAAACAAAAAGGGGAAAATCGCTGGGCCAGCCACGCATTTGGCTGTCGCACCCAGCTATCCCCTCTAAACTAAACAAAAAGAAGGAAATTATCCTAACCCTAAATTAACCAAAGAAGAAACGAAAAAACTGGATGGTTGGTGATCTCCAAAACAAAACTACAAACAGATTAACAAAGAAAAACCCCCAACACTAAAAACATGTGGGGAAAAGTAACAAAGGAGACAAAGTGAAAAGATCTCCTTTTGATGTCAGGTGGGCATTGACTTCCGCCCTGTGGCTTCCACTCGCTCCTCCTTAAATGCCCTCAGGTTAATTGAGACACACCTGGACAGGTGTGTCTTCCTGAAAGAAAAATAGACACAAACAGGAAAGGAGGGCGCCAGAGCGCACCAGAGAGAGAGGGAGAGAGAGAGAGAGAGAGAGGATGCAACCAGTCGGGCACAACGATCATCCCTATAGGCCCACACATAACAACTGCTAAAACAAATAGCATTGTATTTGGGACAAAAACTATGTTAATGAACGAGCCGAAACTGAAGCTATATGTAAATGATGTGGCTGTAGAACAAGTGCAAGAAACCAAACTTCTGGGAATAATATTTGATAATAAATTAACATGGTCTAAACACATTGAGAAAGTAATAAATAAAATGGGCAAGAGTCTTTCCACCATAAGGAGATGCTGGGATTTTCTACCTCTAAACGTAAGGGGAAGTGTCATTAAAAGCCGTGTGTTATCACACCTAGATTATTGCTCAGAGGTTTGGTCGTGCGCTGCCACATCATCTATAAAGAAACTGCAAACAGCTCAGAATAAGGCAGCACAATGTTTACTTTGTTGTCCATATCGAACTAATGTCAGTAAAATGCTCAAATGTCTTGCTTGGTTGAGTGTAAAGAACAGATTTATTGCCTCATATCTGCATCTAAACTGCCAAGGGTTTTATACAAATGTCTGTCTTTCAGTTCGGATGAACATGGTTACAATACAAGGCATGCTACGGAAGGTAGATTTATTCTACCTAAAGTGAAAACAAACAAGATGAAAAGTATGGTAATGTACAGAGCCATGGTTTTATGGAATGCTCTGCCAGGACATATTATTCAAGAGAACAACAAATACAGATTTAAAGAACTACTGAAAGAGCATTTGTTAGCCAAACAGCTCTCGGTGACTGTCGATGTTTAGCGGAGGCTACTTGGTACAATCAATTAGTATGATTTAAAATCTGCTTTTGCAAATGTAATACAATGGAATTATGTCGAACGTATGTTGATATATACCTGACCATCGGACTATTTAAGAATTATGTTAAAAGCTACATTGAGGAGGTACTGTTAATTTGAATTAGGTCCTGTAATATGTGAATGTTATTTTTGTTTTGTAGATCGTTGTTTGTTTGTTTGTTTGTTTGTTTTCTGTTTTGTTTTTGTGTGTGTGTGTGTGTTTGTGCTGTGTGATGTGTTTTCTGTGTTTGTGTACTGCAGTGAAAAGATTATTGTGTTGGGTATGGACTCCAAGAAGAATAGCAATGGCTTTGTCAAAGCTAATGGAGATCCAAATAAATGAACAAATGAACAAAATTTTCATTTTTGATAAAGCCTATAGTTAGGGCATGCACAGGCTGTTAGCTATGCTGTCATAGGTTTAGACTGTCGGGGGATTTCCTATGATACACTGAGCTCCTCTCTTTCTATCTTTACACATTCATGTCTGATCAATATATGTTACTGACTTGGCTTCTTCCCCGGAGTCTCTGTGCTCTCTCGTCTTGCAGGTTCCCATGAATAGTGGTTGGCCCTGCTGCTGCGGTCCTACTATCATCATCATCATCATCATCATCATCATCATACTAATAATACTTTAGTATTATTAATATTCATATCTCAATTAGTAAAGCTGTTATTACTACTCTGGCTGCTGTATCCCCCCTCCTCCCGTCTCTCCCACAGCTTCTCTCACCCTCCCTCACTCCATCACCCCAACTCCATCTCTCACTCCTCTCTCTCTCTCAACTCAACCGGTCAAGGCAGATGGCTGCCCATCATTGAATCCAGTTCTGCTTTGAGGTTTCTACCTGTTAAAAGGCAGTTTTTTCTTGCCACTATCGCCAAATGCTTGCTCATGGGGGAAATGTTGGGTCTCTGTAAATAAATTGATCAAGGAGTATGGTTAATACCTGCTCAATTTTGTGTCATGAGATTAATTCTGTTGTGAATTGGCGCTATACAAATAAAGACTGATTGATTGGTTGATGATGTAAGTATATTAATAAAACAGACACTGTTCAAGTTTTTTTTTTCATTGTTTTTTTAATATCAATATCATACCGTGAGATTTTTGGTATTGTTACATCCCTAGTAGCACTGCTATAAATTACTACATTTTTTTGTGAGGCATAACATTTGAACTTTTTGCCCCAATATCTCTGGTGGAGTTTATTGCAGGCAGTTCACACTTGAATGTAAGTCAGAGTATGATTCATGATATTTGTGTATTTGAGTTTCCGTAGCCACATCTTAATTTGAGAAAAAAAGCATTGTTACAATTGTTGTAATGTCACGATTGTAAAGGTTCTGCCATGAAGCCACTTCATAAAATAACAGCGCTCATTAATGACTGCTTTCTGTATGAAGTTTAAGCAATGACATGTGTTGGCTAACCCGAGGATCACTGGTACCTTTGAATGTGGATTATCATATGCAGTCATTGTATTTCTATTATTGACTGCTATTGTCATTATTGAACTTTACTAACATCAACTGGTTTTCAATGTGTATAGCATTCATTCCAACAAATGCCCAGTTTTACAATGTTAATGACAGTGAAAAATATTTTGTGTATCGGCCCGCGATTCTGATCGACTCTTTGAATAGGTTCTTGGCCAATGCTACACCCTTCCACCGAGTTTCGTGAAAATCAGGCCTGTAGGTTTTCAGCAATCCTGCTGACAGACAAATAAAAACTGAAAACATAACCTACTTGGCAGAGGCAAAAATACATAAAAAAATAGATCTCTAATGCTAGGCCCAGTTGCCAGGATAAAATGGTAGTCGTTCCTGCAATCTACAGATATATCCATACATACGTGTCACAGGGTATGTACCACAGTGACATTTCTACTTATCATATCATGTTCACATTACATTTTTATTACAGGAAACACGATGCTGAAGCAAATACTGTAGGACTCCGTTAGCCATTTAATGAGAAATTTGAGGCAGCTGCAAGGCTCTTTCATTTCTTCTCGATTCCGGTGGCCCCTGTGTACAAAGGTTTTAGGGGTGCCACTGCCTCGTATCATAAACATCTCAATCTGGCTCGTGTGTGTCTTTGTTTTTAGAAGACACACAGAACATATTTTTAATACTATTTTTCATTTTTAAACACAGCTGTTTGCAGGATGCATAGAGATGAGGTTATATCGTTATTTGTGACTGTAAGATTGTCTATGTAAGATTAATAATAAAAATTATAAAAAGGTACATAGGCCTCCTACATTGCCTGACCACCCCCGTTATACATTGGGTATTCAACATCAGGCCAATTTACAGTTGCAATGTCATGACTGGATGATTAAATTTAACAGTTCAAATCCATTAATAATAATTAATATAGAGTAATAAGACAGAAGTGTCTGCTGCTGTACCACCGAACTACAGAGCAGCCTCTTTCCACAAGCTGTGAAACTCCTCAATTCACCCAGCAAGACATCCGTACATAAACCTGACTTCTAGGCTAAAACACAGCAAAATTTGGGCTGTCAGTGCAAATTTAGCAGATTTGGTGGTATGAATGCTATACATCTTGAAATCCAGGAGATGGTAATAAAGTTCAATAGTGACAGAACAGTCAATTGTAGAAATACAATGAGCATAAAAGGTGACCACTGCGCTTGTCTTTGAGTAATCATTTGACAAAGCCAAAGGGGTTTGTTGTGCACCTTTCTTAGCATTCAAAGCTCATGCCTCAGTTGCTGTATTTTAACAAATGTAACAAAATGCACAATCATGGTTGAGTATGAAGGGAATTTTGTGGCTGCCACTTGGTCTCCTACAAGGACTGGATTGTATTAAATTTGCTGGATTGGCTTGAGCTCAGATCAGAAGTGGGACGCCATTCTTCCAGCACAAACTGAGCAATAAAGGAAACACAGCTTTGGTACGTTTATTCTCTTATATGAACTTTCAATAACTGATAAGACCTTATATGTAAGAGAAATGCTGTCTCCATACCGTATTCATACCATGTTATCATAGCTTGATATAAAGGGTACCAATAGTCAAAATATTTCACAGGAATTATTCTAATATATAACCCTTTATTTGACAACAATGATCCACTGATGCTAATAACTGATCCATGTAGAATACTTAAATGGTTGCGAGTCAAGCTGTTACAACTTGTAGATGGTTTAGAAGTTGACCCGAAAGCTGACACCAGACAGGGAGTGGATTAAAGGGTAAATTATTGAACGCAGTGAACAATAGGCTGGTGAAGGTGAAGAGCTCCGACTCAGGCAGGTGGCTCCATGTGAGGATATGGAGGTGACTCACGGTGGTGCAGGTTGTGTGCTCAAGGAAATCCAGAGAGTGCAGAATGGTAGAGGTGCTGGAGGCTGGGTGGTGTTTGACTGAGGAGCTGGTCCAGGAGAAGTTCACACACTGATGAAGTGGAGAAAAACAGGCAAAGTTAGATTGAGGACAAAAACTACTAGAAACACTAGAGTGACAAGAAAACACTGGAAACATTAGGTTGATCATTTACCAACTAGAGCTAGCAATAATAATCTTGCAGCAAGCAGAGAGGGAACCAGGGTATAAGTAGGGAGGCTGATTACTCCCAAATGCGCTGCAAGTGTGTGAGGTGGCAAACGCTCTGGCCAGCAGGAAACCACCCCCAGCCTCTCTCAGCGCCTCTGAAACACAAAACACAACAAAAAACAAAAAAACACAAGCCGCAGTTAAGTCCAAACCAGGACACAAGCATTCCTATTTCAATTTAGCGCTGTATAGTCTTATTTAAATTTAGCTTCTGCTGCTGTTATGGCTGCACAAGTATTTTATAGCAAGCGCAACATCATTTATGATTTCATGGGCTTAGCAGATAATGAACTTAGTTTTAACTTAATAACATTACACCATGAGCGTCAAAAAACTGCCTTCTTTAAGTATCTCTATAGCACATGTGTATAATCCCCCCTATTACCAAACACTTCAGCCTGACCCCTGAGGTCACATTGATGTGTGGAGAAAATGACCGCCTGCATTCGACTCTATTAACCCCTAGCCAATATTGCCAGAGACTTCTTTTAGTGCTGAGTTCATCAGGCAGAAAGTTTATAAAGAGGAGTAGTTTCCAATAGTTACGGCAGGAAGTGTGTTAAATAAAGGAGCACAGGAGGAGGAGAAAGGGAAAGGTCAAAAAGATAAGACCTGGAAGGGATGTGACATAGAGGGGTGTGTACTTTAGCAGTTAATTAGCTCTCCTAGATTAAAATGCTACATATTTCATCAGATGTTTTCCAAGGCCCTGAGGCAGTGCTCTTTCAGACACAGTCAGTATTAATTAAATTGTTTTCCATAGTGTTATTGAACTTTTAATAAGGATAACAAACACCCATTGAGAGGCCCTTATAGCTGTCTTCAAAGATCTCTTGAGTCCCCTGGGAAATCTGTATGATTAAATATGAGGGTAACCTTAATCTCGGTGTCAGTTCAGACTCACTGATGTAGGTCTAATGGAATTGGGGAATGAGAGTGGGGGGGTTTACAACTTTGATAAAGTTTGCCAAGATGCATTAATTCTGGTGATTGACACTGATGTGCCCCTATTATATGGTCATCATATGTGAAATAATGATTACCTCAAATCATAATAGCTACTTAAAGGTGTTCAATGCTGGGGATGTAAGTGATAATCCTTGTTTAACCAGTTTAAACCAAAAAGGATTCTACTGCACAAATCCATGTTCAAGTCGTGTTTAAACCGACTGACCTTTAATTTCAAGCAGAGGTTTGTAGAAAGGTGTATAAAATGTTTCGTTACACAATGGTATAAAAGACCATCATTTTTTATATGTTTTTGGGGTGCTTTTTTATGTCTTTAATTGATAAGTCAGCTGAAAAGATGACAAGAAATGGGATTACATGCAGCAAAGCACCACAGGTTGTATTCGAATGCTGGGCCGCTGTGGCGAACAATCAGATGCCATTTGTCCATCAGAATGAATACATGAAAAATAAAGAAAATAGATATAGTTATATTTATTTTCTCATATTGTGGAACTTAAAATAGACTTAAGCTAAACTTTAATAATGTGTGTGTGTGTGTGTGCACGTGTGTGTGTGTGTTAACAAAGCTAAAAGTGTTAGCAAGTGCATACACAAGTTGAGTGCGTAAATACCATCTGTTCAAATCAATTTGGGATCTTGGGCCTTCTGGATACTTGCGCCATAAATGTTTGGGGACTGCAAAACTTTTCATCAGCTTGGTGAGTAGATAATAACATCATTTTTGGGTGAACTCTACCTTGAAGATTAACTACAATAATTATATAAAAAGATACCCAATTCTTGCTGATGGTCTGATTTGCTTATGTAGGTCATATAGAGGCATTGGTATTAAATTGAGATTGTTTCCTAACCACTTAAAACATCTTGTCATAGGTGACAGATTCTACCAGATGCAGCTGTGGACATCTGTTGAGCTCCTGTTCAACACCAAACTACCAGTAGTCCTGGGCTGAGGTGGTTGTCCATGGCCTGAAAACAGGGCGGGTCTGCCTCACCTCCTTGCCTGAGCCTTTCCAACTGCTACAAGGCCCTCTCCGACGACTCCCTGGTCCACCCAGCTCCACCGCTGCAGCATTGTCCCTGAAGGCAGTGCCTACTAGCACTGCAGCTTTCCTGCTTCTGGTGGCTGACATCAGAGTGGGCCATCTGCCCCACTGGAAAGCCAAACTCACAGCCCTCATCCTGGGCAATGACCTCCTCCTCACCACGCAAGATCCATAAAGAGGCCGTGCTCAGACATTCCAGAGGAAAATTGAGTGGTTATACATGTTGGATCAAACAGCACTCCTCAGAAGACCTCTTAACTGACAAGAAGGATTTTATTGACCCTTTTAGCTGTATAAACACGTGGTAAAGCTGTTTTCACATCAGAGCCTATTCTAACTCTAGCCCACGGCGCAGAATGCTTCAGCCAGATACTCAACCTCCACACTTGTGCCAGGCATTTTATCACTTTTACCAGTGACTGATGCAGTGACTGTGCCATTGACTGACAAAAAGCTGGTCTGAAGTCAAAAGTGCAGTTTACTGCTATTTAAAGGATGCATTAGATGCGCCTACACAGGTGGGTTCACACCGTTCATACACTCCGATTTTATGATTTGAGAGACTGTAGTGATACCCATATCGTTTCTGCTGCTGTAGGATTGATGCAGGTAATGTCATTAATATTTTCCTCATTAAGGACGTATTTCTCCCCTCTCATCCCATGCGTGTCAGGATGATACTTTTTATGACCCATCCTCCCTGATCCACAGACTTACCCCTCGATTCCACCAAATACGTGTCCGGACCGGCTCCGCTCAGTCATGGCTCCGCCACAGCAGTGGAGCTGATAGGTTTCACTCTAGTCTATGTGTTTCCTTCCACCGGGTCCACTGCGCTGCGTATCTGCTCCATCCCAGCTCCAGCAGTCTGGACTCAATTTTGTAAAAAATCAAAACGCAGCTGGTGGGGGTTGCCAGATGACGGATGATGGAGCAAAACCGTACCGGAGCCCAAACGCAGCGGACATGCATCCAGTGGAATCTATGACTGAGATCCACACACACACAGAGGGACTCGCAGCAGCGTGCCTCCTCCTCAGTTAAATATCACCGTATTTTTTCATAAGCAGTCAAACAGAGTTGTTGATGGGAAAGATGATTGTGAAATGGCGGGGCAGAGGCTCCAGCAGCTGAGGATCACATCCTTTTCCCTTAGTGAAGACAAGTGCCACTGGTTAATATGTGCCAGGCCCTGGCGCACCGGGCTCTTAAAGAGAATGGGAGACGACTCTCGGATTGGTTTGATTTATGTTCCACCTAAAACACACCCACGACTAATTCAGAGTCTAAATACAACCTCTTTTATTTCATTCGTTTAACTAGCAAAATGGACTTGGACACGCACTGGCACACTGCACTTTAGACCATGCGCTATAGACCGTCTATAAAAGGGCCCTATGTCTGTGAGCAAGTTTTCTGAGCTTTTTACTGCTGTTTCTTTATCTGCTTTTGATTCACATCTAAACACAGAGAACCTGGTCTTCCTATTTAACCACACCTGTCAGACCAGTTATGTGGGATTTTCTTTTCTTTTATTTATAACCAACTCCATAAAAAATCATTTGTTGGGAATTGATGGTAGGGCAGGTGTGGTTATTAGGAATGAATTATTATTGATAATAATTATTAAAATTAAATAAATAAAAATTAATAAAATACATTTTCAAATCGTTAAAACGGGGCACCACCCTGGAATCAGGGACCAATAACCAGACCCAAATTAGTCTCAAAATAAGGGTTCACTTTAAATGTAAATATTTGTAAAATATTTACAATATATTATATATTTGTATTATATACATATATTTGTATATAATACAAATATATAATATATTTGTAAAATATTTACAATTAAAAGAACAGTGAAGGAAATGAATCCGAGCACTAACCATCACAACCAGTAAATGCCACAAAACATACGCACAAAATATCACAGAAAACTGCTATGTACAATATAATAGACTTTATTATTGTTAGCAAATTGATTAAATCAATAATGCTTTCTATAAACAAAAATCGATCACTCAACTAAAGCAGCTAAACTATGAAACTAAAACTAAGACAAACTCAAACACAAATAACAAACAAGCATGGATGTGTGTGTGTGTGTGTGTGTGTGTCGGAGAGACAAAGAAAGAGGAGCCAAGATGGTGGTCGTAGTCAAAGAGATAAGATGGCGGAGAGCCAAAATGGCGGTCACGCTCTCTTGGACGGTGACGTCACGGAGTGTTCCGTTGAAAGGACTACAAAAATGGCCGAACAGGAATTGGGGAACTCACGTTGGTTCGACTACAAAAATGGAAACGTGACTTGGAGAAGTCACACGTGGATACTAGGGATGCAACGGTAGAGTTTTCCCACAGTTCGGTATGCATCACAGTTTTAAAACTACTCACACTAGCAAAGGCAATATTGCATGTAAAAATAATTAAAAGCAGATATAGTCAAACCACAAACCTTATTATAAAAATTTAAGACTTATCTTAATTGCCTTCTATAAAAAACATATGCAGTATCCAATCAAGTTAAACAGCAAACATATTGTAGTATTGTATTGTACTGTATTGTATTGTATTGTTTGCCTTTGTGTATTGAACCTAACAGGGCGTATTGAACGGTTCGATAAAATATTGAATATTGTTGCATCCCTAGTGGATACGAATTCAAAAATGATAATGATTTTGCTGAATCATGTGTCTAGAATTCAAAAATGGTTGACGTGAATACATCACCTAAAGCAAGTCAATTGAACGAACGTGCAAGATTTGAACAATGGCAATGGTTACACTGCCGTTGGTTTCGTGTGCACTTTGATTGCACACAAGATGAATTTAGAGGGAAGTAACCTACTGGTACACAAAGGTAGTCGTGCTACCACGAGGCGTCCGTCTCTGAAATCATTACCAGGAGATATCACGAGACACACGTATCTTATGTTATAGCAAGGTCATCAACCATAAGTCTCCAACAGGTGGCTCATAAGATTATGTGTGTGTGCTCGTAACCCCTAATGTGTGTATACATGTGGGTTAGTTAGAGAGAGAGAGAGAGAGAGAGAGGAAGGCAAAGACAAAGAAAAGGGCCAACGCCGGAGAGGCTCAGATCAGCTCGTAATGAGCGAAAAGGAGAAACAAACAGCATGTTTTACAACGTAAAACTAACAGCAATTAAAAGGGGACACGGCGGTCCACAAAAACTCACAAACAAACAATGTAGCTTACAAGCATACAGTACACACTAACTTACAGTATCTGCCCAGACACTAATTAAGCCTCACTTGTAGTCGTGTCTTCCTTAATCCAGCTCGCTTCCTCGCGTGGATTATAGGCGGTTGCAGCGTCCTGCGTTGGCTGTTAAGACAGCGTAGTCGACGTGGGCATTAAGAAAACGGGCAAAGCGGGCGTTTTCCTCCTTCTGCAGGCAGGTAAAGAGAGGCTGGTTGCACAGCTTCTTTTCTGGGTCCGGAGCGTGTTTGGTAAACACGAGGCAGTTTTGGCTCGTCCAGCGAGATAAAGACTGCAGTCTAGGCGGGTAAAATCCAGACGTCTGTATGCTCCCTTTGAGTAATGGTTGTGTAGGTGAAAGCTGATGCTTCCAGCAACACGTAACTGCGATGAAAATGAGTCTGCAGCTGTACTTATCTACTCTGGTTTACCTGAATAATGCCTTCAGCCTCTGGAAGGCTGCGTTGGCTCCGGGAAACCAAGTGAATGGTGAGGTGGTTGAGGTCAGTTGGGTTAGAGGAGCCGCGACTCGGCTGTAGTCGCGGATGAATCATCGGTAGAAGTTGGTGAACCCCAGAAAATGTTGCAACTGCTTACGTGAAGAAGGTGTAGGCCACTCCTCCACCGCCTGGATCTTAGTGGGATCAGGCTGAAGCCTCCCCTGGGCTACTACGAATCCCAGGAAACTGACCTCAGTGGAGTGGAATTCACACTTAAGCTTAACAAACAGCTTACTCTCCAGGAGTCTCTGAAGCACCAACCTTACTGGCTCCTTGGCCAGGGGAGAAGGAGGTCATGCTTGCCAACGAGGATGCCTTTTGCTTTGAGCGCCAGATGGAAGGATTCCGGATCCACTGGGTCCATTGTTGGACACATGATTCTGTTACAATGCGTAGGTTTGGTAGGACCCATAAGCAGACAACAAGGCAGGGAGTTGAGTTTCAAGGAAATTCATTGAGGCTTCACAGAGGTTATGCAGGTGAGAGTAGTGAGAAGCTCTGGCTGGAGATTCCGTCGAAGAGTAGGGGGAGGAGAGGTAGCTCACGGTGGCGCTGGTGGATAGTGTGGTGTGTGGTGCTCAGGAGAACTCAGGGCAAGGCTGTGTGCTGTCGGGGTGCTGACAGCTGGGTCACTGGAAACAGAGCTGCTGGTAGTTGGAAACAAGGTGGATCATTGAAGGCAAAACAAAGCAAGGTTAGCTCTCTTTGAAATGCGCACAACTGTGACAATTAAGTCAACTTTTGCAGTCTATTTCTCGTGTGCTAAGGCTTATCAACACTTTCAGTACTTTCTCCGGGTATAAAATAAATTGGAGTTGGAGTAAATGTAAACCGTAACACTTTTTTCTTTTTTTTTTTTTTTTTACTGATTTGGGTAATGCACCATTTATGTGGAAACCTAATGCAAGGAAATACTTGGGTTTAATAATTGTAGCCCTAAAAAGATGGTCGTCTTTGCCATTGTCTCTGTGGGGAAGGGCTGAGGTGCTGAAGATGAACATTCTACCAAGACTGTCATTCATCATGTCATCCTTAACCATGCAATTCCCTGCAAGATGGTTCAAATCTTTGTTCTCATCCTCTTTTGTGGTCGAACAAGAAACCAAAAATAAGACTAAAGAAAGACTAAAGTGGACTGACTGGGATATCCAATAAAACGTTGCAAATTTCTTCTTATCAAATGTTGGATGGTACAAAATTATCTTCAACTCAACTGCTCAAAATCAGAAATCATAGTGTTCAACTCCCCACAACAAAATATTTGCCTCATTGACAGTACCTTGGTCCCTTATCTGCTAACCTAAAGCCCGCTGCCAGAAATTAAGTTATGGAGTTAGGAGTTATATAAGATTCTGACTTAACCTTAGATCCACAAATCAAAACGGTTGTCCAGTCTTCTTTCATCCAGTTAAGAACCATTTCCAAATCAAACTTATACTATCCCACCCTGACCTGGAAAAAGTCATGTTCATGAGCCGATCTTTTCAAGAAATACTGCAACTACCTTCATCACTTCTAGCCCAGTTTATCTTCATTGGCTCCCTGTCTGTTTTAAGAATTGATTTTATGATTTTGCTGATTTCTTTTAAAGCTAGTCTGGGTCTTGCCTGGGGTGAGTGATATATGAAATATATGCGATATACTGAGACTTGTTCCACGTGAGATAAATTAAATGACTATTGCGAACATTGAGTACAAATTGTCATGTGAATGTTTTAAGCCGTCAGCATTTTATCCGCTTTGGCGTTTCACTCTTCTCACTCTCTCCTAATGCCCTCTCACAGCAGACAGCACACTCACCGCCCTTCCAGAAAACTCTCATGCGTGCATGTGTGTTTGTGCATCAGGAAAGGAGGGAAGAGAGCATGGAGAGAGCGAAAAAAGTGAATAGGTGAAGCGAGTTTAGGAGTGTTCAGAGACTGTAACTGAAGATGAAGATGGACGACTTGGTTCCAAAGAAAACAGCACTGGATCTGGCAGTGGTTTGGATTTCGCCAGGAATCTGAAAAGTTATCTGAAAAGTTATCTGAATAGCCATTGCCACAAATAGTGGCAGTACCACAAATTTGTTTCACCACCTGAAATGCCATCCACTACTAAAAGAAGAATGCCTCAAACTCTGCATGTCCACATCTCCACTCACACCAAATAATTGCCAAATCAATCCCATATGACAAAAAAAGCCAAAAATAGAAATAGATCATGGCTGCAGTAACAAAAATCATCGCAAAAGACCTGGCCCCAGTTAGTGGGGAGAGCCAGGATTCAAAAATCTCATTAAATGTCCCATATTATACTGTTTTAAACAATTTCACACAGCTGTCAGAGGTCCAAAAACACTGTATTCGAAATGTATTGCCCCAAACCCATCCGTGGTCCTGAATTTCAGCTGTCTAAAAGTCGCTCAAGTGAGCTCTACTGAGCTCTACTGAGAGCAGGCTGTTTCTGTGCCTGCACCTTTAATGCTAATGAGCTCCGTCTGTCAACGCCTGCCCTGCCTGCTACACGCCCCTCTCAGGGGGAGGATGCCGCTTATGCTAGCGGTAGCATGCGCTAATGTTTACAGTGGATGTATCACTATGGCTCGCCGAGATGCTGTCGTTCAACCACACCAGTTTGACCCAGAAGGAGAGGCTCCTGAAGAAATACAGACTCTGCGGCCGCAGCAGGACTCCCCAACACAACCACCCGGCTCCCATCCCCCACTGACCTGCAACAGGGACTGATCCTTTTACGAGGGTCAGTGTCGAGGCAAAGCCAGCTTTGTACTGACCCTCGTTACTGAAGCAGTCCGATGTGAAGTGGTTAGCACACACAAACAGACTTACAGGAACCGTAGCTGGCACGTTGTCGTTAAAAATGAAACGCAACCACTGTCTCTTCTGTTCTTCTGTAGCTGGGACAGAATATAGACACTTATGTTGATTTTTACAACCAACAGCAGAGCAATTTGCGTGTCCTAGCTCTGAGCGACGACATTGTGAAACACTGCTAGCTTACCGCTGGACACACCGAACTTCACCTCGGGATGAACGCCCCCCTCTCGGATATCTCCGGGGAGAGGGGGGAGTGTTTTCGTGCAGAGGAGGCCGGCCTATGCAAATCACTCCTGTCGTTACAGAAAGGCGCCTCGTTTTACCAGTGGGTGGGCTGCAGAGACGATGCAGGACTTTTCAGGTAGAGACCAGAGAAAATGTGATTTTCATAATATGGGACCTTTAAGACACTTGACCCAAAGTATGATTTACCTGGTGGCAAATTTCAGTGAGTGAAAAGGTGGCCCACCAAGTAACAAATGTGACCCACTTCTCCACAACTATAGATCTGTGGTCCAGCAGAACCTGTGAGCCTTATCTCAGCTTAACTGTACATTGCATCGACAACTGGGAATTGAAAAGTTTGTGCCTCCAAACAAGCTTTTTTCCTGATGATCATACAGGAGAGCTCATTGCACAATGGCTGCAAGAGGCTCTCATGTCATGGAACATGTCAGAAACTCATCAAGTGAGCATCACCACAGATAAAAGGACTAATGTAATCAAAGCTGTGAGCCTGAATGAGTGGACAAGAATGCATGTTTTGGCCACTGGCTGCACCTTGCGATTGGTGAGTATTTATGTGGGTTTGCCTCCCCCTTATGGGAAAATAATAATCATTTTTATTATTAACAGTGGTAAACATAACTAAGACAGTATTTCATAATTATTTCATGCATTCATAAACTGTGAGTATTTTAAATGATTGTTTCATGCAGTTATAAACTGTGAGAGTACTTTTAATGATTGTTTCATGCAATTAAAAACTGTGTGTTAGTATTTCATGATTGTTTCATGCAGTTAAAAATTATGTGAGAGTATTTAATGATTTAAGGTGACAGTAGGAATGCCTGCCATGATATTATTTACTTTTATTTGTTAAAGGCTTATGAGTGCAGCTGCCTGGTTCAAAATAAAAAGTTAGCAAAATTTAACTTGAATGTGATTTTCCCCTTTTTGCATGCAAATGTTAAAAAATTCCAATAGAGGGGCTACTTGAATCATCATACTAGTATGTCGGGCCGTGGGGGGCTGTGCCTGGTCTACAATGATGTCTGGATGGTTGGTGTATGTCGGGTGGTGCCCCCTCAAAAATTGGGACCTGGGGTGTCCCAGTGGACCATTGCACTGTGGCGGGGTGGCTGGTGTTGTTTGCTTTGTCTGTCCGTGTATATTTGTGTAAATATGCATTAATATGTGTATATATGTATGTATTTCTTTTTTATTGCCTTCTTGTTTTAACTTCTCCTTGTTTGGCTTGACTGTAGCATGTATCCTGTTATATTATCTTTCTGAGTGTTCTGCTTTCTGTCAAAGCACTTTGTTAACTTTGTTTTTAAAAGTGCTCTATAAATAAAATACTACTACTACTACTTCTACTACTACTACTACTAATAATAATAATAATAATGATGATGTCATAATGATGTCATAATGATGTCATAATGATGATGTTGATTATGATGATGATAATAATAATAATAATAATAATAATAATAATAATAATAATATTGTTATTAATAAAGTCATTAGTTACTTACAAAAGTCTTGTTTTTCTGTAGTGTGAAAAAAGGTGAATTCTGACCTCTAAATCAGCTGAAACCATAGACAGATTTCACTGAAACAGGACAAGTTTTCTGGGATTTGTCTGTTGTATTGTTTTCAGTCAAAATTTATGGATGCTTAGTTAATGGGTGCTAAGCATGCAACCCATTCTACACCAGTGTTTCTCTATACAGTCTTTGGTTCTTTAAAAAACGTCTCAATGGAAAATTACCTGCCTAAACAAAATGGCAGCAAGTAGAAATAAAAAGCACACCTCTAGTTTACTTTGACCCTTTCAACATGTCATGCAAATACTCAGATGGTCTGTCTCTCTGTAGAAAAGGCCTGAGAGCTGCAAGAATTCAAAGAAAGATTAATTACTAATCCAGTGGAACTTTTTCACTGTGGTAAAGAGACCGTCAGGGAACTCAAACAACTTCCAAGAACCTTCACCTGCCAATCCAAGACAAGACATGGAAAATAGAAATAGGACATTTGAGTTATTATTGAATGACTGTAGTATGTCTGTAATCATATTGGTTACTTCAGGTTTAGTATTGCACTGGTGAATTTCAATGCCTTTCTTAGAGTTTCCTTGAATCAGTGTTACCTTTTGGGTATTTCTGTTCCTGAAATTACCTTTAGGAGTTTCTCTAAAAACAAAAACAAAAAGAAGCCTGGAGAGCAAACATTTTAATGAAGTAAACATCTTGTCGGACCCAAGATGAACCTCTCCTTAAATCTTCTGAATTCCATGTAGATCATCCAAGACCTTGCGGTAAGTGATGAGCAACAGTTTGGAGAGGAGTTGTAATGGCTGGTGTCTAATTGTGAAGATTCAGAAGTGATTAATGAAAACTAATATTTCATGGCAATTAAAATGATTAAAGCTGGAGGGCTTTTTTTTGCTGTTAGCCTGAATTGTTGAAGGAATGAGGTGGCAACAAAGCTGAGAAGCAAATTGCATTAGTAAGTTGAGGAGAACTGTATTAAAATGCAAATGTACAGCTGTTAATAGTTCTTCAAAAACCAATAATCCCCCACAGTCAGTCATGTGTCAAAATGGTTAATGGAAAAATATCCCAGAGGCACGCGGGGTCCTTTTTCCATTCCGCTTTTGATTAAAGCAGAAATTCTGTTTGGGGAAAAGTGGGGTTTAGGTCAGGATGGGACTGGCAAAGATGGCTTAATGTGGGCAGGATCCCAAACTCATTGTTCTGATGCCCCGATTTCACAGATATGACTTCTCATGGGAAGAACCCTTATCATGAGCAAGAGGTAGCCAGGCTGCATATCAGATCTGCAGTTATTACAGGCATTCATCATACAGCTGAGTGGAATACAACCTGTGCAGGGAAATATTGACATGAAATGATATTATTTGCTGCTAAATGGAGAGGAAGGGGGTTAAAATGTGTCAGTGGCAGGACCAATACTACATACATGTTGTTTCTATTAATTACAGTTGGTGATGCTCAATTCATATTGATGACGTGTTGAACAAGATGAGTGAAAAAAAAAGGCAAATTACAGTGTCAATTTACTGCAAATTGACTAAAGAGTGTGTCATACTCTATTTCATGGCAGATTATATCCAAAGTCTACTTGCTTGCATACTAAGGTATTTATAGTGGATGAACTACGATCTATTTTATTTTAGCATTCATTTGATCAAAAATGTACAAGCATATTATTCTTATCTCCATTTTTTTCTTTTTTTGCTTTTCTTTTTTATTTTATTTTTCCTTAATGGAGCAGATTAAATAAAGTTATTGAGTTACTGTCATAAATATTTTATTTATAATTTATAAATTTATATTTATAATAAAATAAATAAATAAATAAAAAAAAAAAAATTATGCCCCACAACTTTACATCAAAAGTCTCAAGCCCCTAGTGAATGCAAATTACACTACACCCCTCAATGTTAAAGTGCTGGAGAGAACAAAGATATTAATAATATTGAATGATATCATGATATTTGAGCAATGCAAGCAATCTGGGTCCAGGAGCCTCATTTATAAAGCTTTCCACTTTCTAAACATAAATTGGGATTTATGAAAAAGATATTTGACGTGAAACTTGTGTAAATTTACCAAAACTTTGACACTCGTATGTTTCCGAGGCAAGGGGAATTGATGACGCCGGTGTCGAGTTGGTGAATAAAAGCCAGTTTGTAGAAATTAAATGTAAAAGGCATTATTCTACACATAATGATGCAAATCACACTTGATTTCACCTCATATAAAATAGTAATTATAGATCGACATTATTATAAACATTCAAACCAGTAGTGTTGTTTGAACCTTAACTTGTAGTGAAGGATTATTCCATAAACACCTTTCAGTTGTAAAAGATAAAAGCCAACTCAAATCTTTAATCAATATTTGATCTGTGCTGTCTCACATTACATTCCCCTCAACCGGAGCGCTGCGGAGAGGGCTGTTTGGTGGCTAACTGATAGTGTTCACGTATCAAACCTCCATTTTTAAACCTCAGGGTGGGGGATACCAGTGTTTGTCGCCATCATTTTGACAAGTAAAGCAGTCAGTCTGATCTCTAGTGAAAATATAAATACTGCTACTATACAAATACTACTACTTTACATTTCTTCCTATTTCAACTTTTCATTGCTTTAGGGTCAATTTCCATTTCCATCTGTGAACTAAATAATAAAAGTAGTAAGTAAGCCTTGTGCATGTAAACAAACTGGCATGTGTGATTGAGTATGTGGGGTGATTAGGTTAGCCAGCAAGTTGACTGGCCAACAGAGGTGGTGAATGATATGCCCAATAACAGAACTGAACTGAAGAGCTTGAAACGGAGCTGAAACGTTTTCAAGAAACTGAAACAAGTCCAGTTGCCTACGATATAGCACTTAAAATGGCCAATAGCCATATTTATTGAGAATCAGCAGGTTAAAATAAAGCAGAATCTTTCTTAAACCCTGCACTAACCAGTGTTATATGTTTCCAACCACAATATTTCCCTAATGTTAATCATCCTAGTTACCTTTCACCAGATCCAAATTCAGGGGGGGAAAAAAAAATCTTGAAAACACTGTCACCAAACATGAACTTAAATTATGTTTTTTCTGAATTCTCCAGTATCTACAAATGCTCTGAATGGTCAAGGGTCAAACATAATATTTCCTCAGTTTTCCCGGGATTAAAAGTTAAATTTCATTTGTTTTCTCAAGATCACAAGTTATTTATGTCATTATCATGGATGGATTAACAAATGTTGTTTTACTGAGATAACGGGATAATTTTCTCGAAATCTTGAGAAAACAAACTGTTGCCATTGTCACAAAATAACATTCCGTGTAGAGTCAGGGCAGAATGAAACAATAGTCTTACATACAGTGATCAACCCCAAGCAGATACGTTACTGTCCACTAGGCTGCCACTTCTAGTTGGCATAAAAGAAACTATTCACAGTGGTGGCTGTTTGAATGGTCTAGGCTAGTAAAGTATGTATATAAATAAATAAGATTGAAGTGCAGTCTGATACATTGAACTATTATGGCTTTTTCTTGATCTGACATTTATGTAAATCAGCTGCAACACATCAAGACTCATTATCTCAGGATACCAGAGTTCATTTCCAAATCTGGAGAAAATGTTCTTGTTTTCTCTGGAAAAAACAACATTTGTTATTCTGTGATAAATTATTTGTGATCTTGTAAAACATTCACCTCCTTATCATGAGAAAATAGAGGAAATATCAACATATCAACTAAATATCAACATTCCGTAAATATCAAAATATGTAATTATACTTCTAACATGTAAATTATTATATGTACATAATCTTTTTTCCGAAACCTTAAACTCAGATTTGGTAATATAAGTCAGACAAAAAAGAGTCACTAACCATATTTTTAATATGTCCGTAGGATCATTTCTAGTTTAATAAAAAGCTTCATTAGTTAGTTGCCAGTTTTATTATCATCGTACTTTTCACCAACCATTCTACCATCTGTATCAGCCAGTCTATACATTGTATCCTTAATTTTCTCACAGTTTACAGTGTTTTTTCCTTCAGCTATTGTGCTATTTAGTTTACATAATTTATAATTGTCCATGTAAAATATAACAACCCCCCCATGAGTTTGCATGGAAATTCAGTCATTTTCTCCCCTCATTGTTGTAAGGTTAACAGAAAATCAATGGCTCCATGTTCATTACATAAAGAATTAACAGCAATGGTTTCTTCGTGTGTTTGCTTCTACACTGATGATATTTAGCCATATACTATGAAATCCCTACTGGCTTGTTAAAAGTGAGCATTGAGGGCAAACTTTTGGAGGCAGCTCCTTAATGAGGACAGCTATAAAAGCACTCCGTGGACCGCCAATGAACACACAAACCTGGCATCCACTTTAATTACTGATAAGTTGTGAGCCAGCTAAAGGCTGCGGATATCCCTCCCCCAGAGCCCCTAATCTGTTTAAAGCCGACTGCTGATCCTAACTGCCGAGTCGGAGGATTCGATGGCAGGTGCCACTGTGAAGTCCCAGAACAGACGCTATCAGCCTCGCATCCCAATCTCCACATCTCCCAGGGACTGAAATACAAGTTCACCTCTATGTGTCCAACTTTCTGGCATGCTGAATTATTATGAAATCTGCTCAATCACACATGGTGCGAAATCAGAAGACGATCCAAGAAGTAATTATAGACAGGCATGGAGCTTATGTGTTCTGGGCCACTTTTAATGTGGAGGCACTGTGATGTTTTCCACAGGCTGTTGACATAGACTCTGTTTGTACACTATACACATGATAAATATGGAGGCTGTGTCATTTTCATAACACATACCAAATACTTAATTAATTCAGCCATTCAGTCACTTCTTCAGCCTTGAGGAAAAACACAATTTTACATTGTACTGAAATAAATTAAACCAGTTAAGATAACTAGCTCTAAGTACTGCGTATTGAAATGTAAAATGTAGGGCAGACGTTTTAGCATTGATAAATAGCCAGCCCTACATTTGAGTACTGAGCAAATTGTGTCATTGAGTCTTTTTTTTTTTAAACACTGATAGTGGCAGAAAATTACTGAATATTTGGTTATTGTGCCTGCTGCTGGGTTGTACATCCAGAATTGTTTCCTTCATTTCTTTGTTGTCTTTTCATAAACTTCAACACTTGTGTTTGGTGAGTGTTTATAAGAGCTCAATTAAGGCTGGGCAATATATATGATATTAATCATATCGTAGAGACGTTACACTGTTTTAGATTCTGGATATTGTAATATTGTGATATGTCATAAATGTTGTCTTTGCCTGGTTTTAAAGGCTGCATTACAGTAAAGTAATCTAAAGTTCTGAACTTACCAGACTGCTCTACTTGTCCTAATACTTGCCTACCTAGTGGGTGAATTCACTTAAGCTTAAATGTTATTATTTCTCTGCTAACAAAATGTAGTAAACAGGACTTTTACTATAAGTTTGGCATGGATGTCATGTGCATGAAATCGCATGACTTCATGGGGGTGATGTCACAGAAAGGGGAAGGGCATTTGTCAATCACAAAGCATCCCAGGGAGTTGCATGACAAGATCAGTGACACAGGATTCGGATAGAATTAATGTTAAGGATACAATCTGTCATGAATACAATTTATTTTCTAATTTTTATCAAATTATGTTTGTGATTTGTTTAAGCAACACAATATTCATTAAAATGTTGAAAATGTGTTTTGGTTTTTAAAAACTTTATCAAATATATATGGGAATGTGGAACAGCATGGTTCAGGTAATCTTGGACAGTCATTTAGCCCTTTTTCTACCAACATATAACAAGGACTACCTGGGGGCCAAAAGAATGAACTTCTGTAAGACAAGTTATTTCTTCTAAAAACATTATTAGTTGTGTAAGTTGTTGTTATCAAAACACATTTTTTACAGTTGATTTACTCATTATGTTAAAGGTTGAATTTTTTATAGATTTTTTAAAATGTTATGACATTTTAAATGAATGTAAGGGTTATTAGGGTAATTAATTTAAATTAATTAACTTAATTAATAATGTCTTTTTCATCATATTTCCTCTATGTAGTTCTTCATGAAAAATACTGTGCTCTTATATGTTTACTTGAATTCATTAAGTTTCTATGAATAATTTGTTTTCTTATTTTTTCTGTTCTTGTCATTTTTTCAAACAAACACATGATGATACTGATCCTGGCATGCATAAAGTAAGGTGATTTAAGCTTTTCTACGCCTAACACACGTGTCTCAGATAACGAAGTGACCTTTCTCATATTATCAAATGTTGGAAGCTTTTTTATTTTTTGATACCAATAGGTGTGGCATGTACATTCTTTTCTTCTGGCGTAGTTAGAAATCATCTAAGGGATTTCAGAGAGGTTTGATGTGTGTGATAAGTGTTGAATAGATATTTTACCAGCTGTAGGTAGAAACAAGCTGGGTGGTGGAGCAGCGGAAGGCCAGCCCACTGGCAGCCGAGCCCAGAGACACTGTTGCAGTGAAGAGCGGTTCTGGAGGATGAGTGACCCAGAGACAGCTCAAAAGCCACCAAAAACAGACTGCTACTACAACAGCTACTGTGTGAGTTAACAATTTTAATCAAGCAAAGAGAACACAACCAATAAAGCCCACCAACCAGAGGCAGAGTAGGGCAGGTCTTGTGAGAACTCAGGACAGCGGTCTGCCTATCTCTGAGTGTAACAAAGGGGTAGGTGTCCTCCCCTCGTACCCCTTCAGATTGCCTACTGGGGCGAATGTTCTGTCCCAGTTTAGAAGTGGTGTCCTTATAGTGAGGCAGAATGTTCTGGTTTGCCGATTGCAGGGTGCAAAACGCATTTTTTTCAGACCCCCTAAATAACACCAAGGATGCTTTATAGTTATTTTAAGTTTTTGGGAAGTCTCAAAGTTAAACTAACAACACAGAAAAAGTGACTGACAGTGAGCAGGCAGATGCTGTAGTCTGTATTGGTGTCACAGTAAATGGATATCGGCACCAGCTGTAATTCTGTAAGCTATACAATTCGAATATAGTAAAATAATACATTCTTGACTCTGCAGTTCTGCTTCTTCTCTACATATCTGAAAAACCAAATTAAAAAAAGTGAAGCTCTGGGAAAATCTGGGAACAAAATAATAAAGTTTTATAGATCTTACCTAGTACTGCTATCCATAAACAATCTCAATGTGTCCAATATAAGCTTTGTCAGGAAAGCTAACAAGGTCAGTTCAAAGTGAGATCATTGTGTCATGATGGAAGATTGAAATAATTAATGGGGGTTTCCACTCCGTGCGCCATGTTACACACAGTTTTGGAGAGGTGAGAGTGTGTCTGTGCCATCCTGTTGGCAGTGGTGGAAGAAGTATCACATCTTTACCTTGAGTAAAAGTGCTATTACCACAATGTTAAAGTCCTGTATTCTGTATTCCAAACCTTTTCATAAAAGTATGCAAGTGCTGTATTACCTAGAAAATTTTGCAAGGGCTTATGCAGCCAGCAAAATGTTCCCTGTCAGTGTTCTCACACTCTAGATATCCATCTAGTGTCAGTGTTGCACGTGAAGGGCACTGTCTGTCTAGCAACAATACATGCAACACCCAGTTAAAGTTTATTGACAAATAGTCGTATATATTATGATGACAAATAACGACTTTTGGACTGTTAACATTGTCAGAATCGTCGCGCACTGGTAAGGTTTAGGAACCAAAAAATTTGGTTAGGTTTTGGAAAAGACCATACATTGGATTAAAATAACTACAGTCAGGCTTGTGATTACGTAATGTAAGTATGTCATGTAATATAAGCGTCATAAGTATGTAACATTTATGTTTGTTAGCTGACTTATGTAACATACCTTAAAAACAGATCAGTCTCGACTTTAAGTTGCAAACTGGGTGTATGACCTAGAGGGGCACTACTTTTTTTTTAAATTGAGTGTATTACTCTACACCCGTGCAAATCAGTGTATTACTACACACTGGTGTCGTAGCCTATTCTCCTTCAACCAATTGACAGGCGTAGTGACATCAAGATTTACAGAGAATAACTCACACATACAAACATTCAATTGATAAAATGTATTGTATTCTTTAATTCATATGTACACCGCCACCCCCACCCCACCATCCCCCCACCCCCCACCCCCCAATAAAGAAACTTTCAATTAATACTTTTAATATATTTAGTCAGTTTAACAGCTTCTGTACAGGATTGCTGTTTTCATGAAATTCACATCTAGGGCAGCAACATCTTTTTCTTTGTTAGAGGAACCAAGAACAAGCATAAATGGGGTGAACAAGATGATTTCGCAGTTAGGGGGTAAACACACAGCTCTTGGAGGGAATGTACAGAAGCAGCGCAATTTGGATAAACTATGTACAATACAAACCATTCATACAAATTAGGCTCTAAGATATATAATTCAATACATTACATTTGATATATTAAGTGACAATGAGCAAGCCCCGTCCCCCAACGAATGACCAACTGATCAATCAGTCAGGTAATCAGACCATTACTCAGCCGAGAATGAACTGACAACCCAACAATCTGAACATCTAGCTGCACTAGCAGGAACACTCTGATGACAGCTGAAGAGCGACAGAGTTACAGTATCTGACCGTGTGAACATTTTTTCTCTCCTGACCGACTTGCCTGAGGGAGAAGCCAGCTCAGTTCCAGCTCCTCCCTATATAGGTACATTTTTCATAGGAATCTTCACTGTCCTCTTCAGCTGCCTTGCAGGTTTTGTAAAAATGTCTGAGGATTTTTTTTTTTTAATTCTTTTGAAATGAGGAGTTAATTTTGTTTTCCAGTTATGCAAGATTAACTGCAGAGCATAAATAGCACAGCAGGGTCAACCAGTCCATATGTTGTAGTCCAGAGGGTTCATATGCTATAAGAGGCAAAGTTTTAATTAAAATGTGAACAAGGAGCAAACAACATCTAGTTTGAAAAGAAGTGTGAATTAAACATGAAGCAAACAACAAAGAGCAACAATGATAATCCCAAACGGAGCAATAAGGACAAAACATAATTCGGGTAAAAATAACCTAATGCTAACTGATAAATATTATAGTTTTTCAGGTAATTTTTAAGCATATTACAGCCCTATATACCACCTTTTAGCAGTAAGTAACTGCTCTCTTTGCAGATTTCAGAACATTAAATAGTGAAATAAATTGGGATGGTTGACACTCTGTTATGGACATTTTTAGGGACAGTACAGCTAACATTCACATTTCTCTGGTATGGGTAGAAGCCCGAGTCTGTGCTTCACGCATCCACTTTTCTGTATGTAAGTGTACAGGAAGGTCAGCCAGAAGGGAAGTAGGGAGTGTCACTGTGGTAGTTGTAGTCAGGGCACACTTTCTGCACCAGTTTGTAGTCGGTGCTGTAGAAGGAAATAAAGATGCAGATGACTTTGAAAGGTTTGGAACAGAGCCAGGAGACGTGGCTCTGGGTCTGCTCCTGGTAGCAGGTCTTGGATGGGTCAAAGTTGCAGAGCGTGTTCTTGGCACCCTTCTCCACCTTCTCGTACTCTATGCGGCAGTTGAAGGACTTAGAGTCCTTGGCATCGATGACGGACTGCTGCGCTGCCACGTCAAACTCCACTATCTTTGTTGGAGGGACTAAGCTGACGGAGACGTTGCCCTGGCCTGTCGAGTTATGGCGGAAGTAGACACTAAAGGTGCCGTTGCCGTGATCCACAATCTTACCAGTGATCAGTAGGTTGAGTTTGACTGTCTTGATGTTAGAGTGGAAGTCCCCCCAGCCAAACATCTTCTTGAACTTTCCCGTCTTGACCATTGGCCGCCGTTTGGCCCGCGGCCGTGAGTCCTGCAAGTCTGTTGAGTTCCTCAGCCAGTCCCACAGGTCCTGCTCAGAGTAGGGTTCCGGAGTATCGTAGCGAAGGTCCAAGGCTGTGCTGTTCTCTTTGCCGTGTAGAGTCTGTGACAGCAGCCTACTGATGGACATATCCTTACTGCTTTCTGTCCATATATGCTTTAGTGTGGATTTGGGGCTTCCTGACTTGACAATATCCGACTTTGAGGAATGGGCACTTGTTACCTGGGGAAGAGAGAAACAACATCTGTCAGCTTGTGTGTAATGTGTGTAATGGGATGATATCCTTGATCCATGTTGTTGTTGTTTGATTTTTCATACACCAATCAGCCACAACATTTTAAAAAAAGGTGAAGTGATTAACATTGATCATCTAGTTAGAGTGCAGCATTCTGCTGGGTCCTGGCATTCATGTGGATGCCAATTGACATGCAACACCCAACGAAACCAGGCTACAGACCAAGTACATACCTCCATGACACTGGCACTCCCCAATGGTAGTGCACCCCTAATGCACAATGTGTCACTGCAAAAATTGCTCAGGAATAGCCCAAGGACCCGACTACAACAGTGTTTGTATGGATGGTGTTCTGGTGTTGGTGACATGTGAAGTGGCATCCATATGAACACCAGAATCCAGGGTTTCCAGAACATTGTATTGTAATGAGATGATCAATGTTATTCACCTCACCTGGTAGTCCTTTTAATGTTTTGGTTGATCTGTGTACATTGATTGCTTTGTAAAACCTGTTAGGCTGCAGGAAATTTAGTTTATGGAGAGCTGCTATTCTTCAGGCCTACCAAAAATGTTAATTTTGTAAAAAAAAAATAAACATTTAAAAAACCAGCCATGCTGTCATTCATATTTTTCTTCTTCTTTGGAAACACTATTGGCTCCATAATGTCCTTATAATTTCCAAGAAGCTTTAGGCTTGGTCAACGGATTTGCATTTATATAGTGCGTTTAGTCACATTCACCCACATCCATATACTGATGGCAGAGGCTGCCATGCAAGGTAGCAACTTATTCCAACTCCAGCTAATTCTTCCAAAAACTTGCATAACTGGCATAACCCAAAGTATTTTTGTCAGTGCACATCAGGGTAGTAGAACATGCAAAAGTGTGAAATTTGTGAATAGGCAGGCATACAATTCAACACGTACAGAGAATAGCATAATCCAAAACAAGTTAATCATGAACAAATATTTTCTTTGTTTGAAATGTAGCAGTACTGCTTTTCCTATAAAAAGTACCAAATTACAAGGTTTTAAAAAGGAAACTTCTAAGCAAAATAATAGGCAATAACTATGTCCACATAAAAAAGCATCACTGTCATCACTGCGTTTCTTGGCATGTTACTATCACCAGCTGTCAATCAGTGGAATAGCATAAAACCACAGGAGTGTGTATTATGTCATTAGCTTTTTTGCTTATGTTGAGCCTTATAGTGACATATATGTGAGATATAGAGACAAAGACGCAATACATGTGCAATAAAAACACTTGAACATCGATTGTGACTTAATAAAAAAAACAATCCTTGAATGTGATATGACCCAGAAACATCTCCAAATCCCCAAATTTCCTGACACCTCATTGGTAATATGAAGTCAACAGTGTTCATAGCTGAGGGCGCTATAACAAAATTTGTATCTTTGAAAGACTTACATTCTGGTTTGCTGTAATACTGTTCAGTGATTCACATTCTCATGGTCACTAATTCCACTTTACCCCTTGATTATAGTATTGAATCTAGTGGAATTTCAAGGATGGTTGGGGAGGAATTAAAGCCCTAGAAAGGCATGCCAATACTAAAACATACTTCTATATTGGGTGAAATGATGTGTCACGAGATATTACTTATCTATATCATTCAGGAAATATAGACTTTCACAGTCAAGCATGCAGTTTTCTACAAAATTGACTAATCAAATGTATTCCATTGGGGTTTAAGATAATCAATCTTTGCTGCAAGCTTCAATTTCAAATCATGATAGCAGACAGCCTCAAATTGGGAATTATAGCATAGCAAGCTGAGCGCGAAAGAGAGCAGAGAAACATATTGTTCCCATCTCCTCCCTCTGTCAAATAGGGAGTATCAGCTAGCTCACACAGATAAATGCAGTGGCCGTTCAGCAGGTAAAGACTGGACTATTAACTAAAGAGTGCTCCTTGAATTGATGATTGATGAACCCAAGGGTATTCACTATTTCACGCAGATGAATAGAATTGGGCCCATACAGGCCCCTTTGGAGGTATGTGACATTGATTGCCTGATTTGTACTGTAAGACGTGACAGCAGATCTGTCTTGCTGAGCTTTTTGCATTTTGTGGGTCGCCCCCAGGATCAATACTTCGAAAATAAGGTTTTGCTACCAATCAGTTGGCCCTTGGAATTGAATTGCCTCACAGTTGTGTCTCTCAACATCATGGGGACATGCAAAAAGCTTTTCACGTACTGTTACATGGAGACAATGTCTATACTATAAAGTATATCACAGACTTGGTAGCAGAATAATAAGACTAGGTCAAAACCTAGTATATGGCTGGACCGTGTCTGGTCAAGGTGCGAAAATGTGGTCAATTTGTTACAGGCGTAGTCAGTGGTAGAGTTTATGATATGAATTCCTTGATTTGAAATGCTCATGTGCAAAACAACAGCAGAATATTCCTTTGTCAGTGTGTTAACTGAGGAATGAGTTATTATTACATTCAGAAGATACATTTCTTGATTTTTTTAGGCCTATATATTTTAGTCATTAAAACAGCTATAGCCTATGTATGTATGTAAAAATATGTATTGCTGAGCTCCCCCTTGATTTAATTAACAGCTTTAAGGTGCACTATGTAGTTTTGGAAAAGCAATTCAGAAACTCAGAAAGGAAATATAGTATTTATTATCAGAAATATTTACAATATTGATAAGTTAATAATATAAACTCAGAAATTTCCACAACTAAATAAATAAGCCTTCCTGCGAGGAAACCAAGCTCCCCAGACCCACACTCTTTGAAGCAAGAAAGGTGGCAGGGCCCAAGACATATAAATAAAGTTGTCAGCATGACATTTTGTTGTCTTTTAAAGTCAGTTTGTACAGTATATTCAGTTTATTCACTCATGAAAATGAAGAGAGATTGTTTATTTAGTATGTTTAGGTATGAAAATCAATCTTTCATTAATTTAAAATCTTCTGATTTAACTTTTCTTCCCAAAAAAATATATAGTCCACCCATAACTATTCCCAATTTTGAGTTGCACATTTCAAGTTTCCCTTGTCTTATTTCCATTAGTATTTACAATTTCATGTTTACAAATGCTTTTACTTTGCTTTTACTTTACTTTTCCTTTTCAGCTTTTGCATTTTGAATTTAACTTTATTTATATATATTATATAGTTTCTTTTTTCAATTAACTTTTTCTTTGTTTAGTTAATTTATGACCTCATTACTCCTAGTTGTGTAGTAACATAATGACCTTTAAACTGTATTTATTTTATCTTTAATTTCTATTTAGACTTTGAATTTTAATTATGACCCAAAATATTCTCGATACAGAGGATGCTCTGAGCACTCTGAAACTGACACTGTGAATTTCTGAACAACAATTTCTGACTGAATGTTTGAAGGCACTCATATGTATAGCTGAACAATCACACAAAATCCAGTATTGAGTCAGCTTCCCACAGAATTTTTTGCCAATGAGCAAACGCTGCTCAACTGCCTTGACCAATCCTGTAACTTTTTCGCTCACTCACCTACTCACTCACGGACATTTGCGTTGACAAAATCCTAACCAGACAACTGGTCTACAGGACATAAAAGAAAGATTTTTTTTTTTCAAAAAATTGTGTATGTTTGTTGTTTTCATATATATATATATATATATATATATATATATATATATATATATATATATATATATATATATATATATAAATATATGTATATATGTATATATATATATATATATATATATATACATATTTATTTATTTATTTATTTATTTATTTATTTATTTATCACTAAAACAATTGATTATTCATGGTTACCTCAGGATGAATCCTGTTGATTTCACCTAGTAAAATGGAGTGGAGAGAACAGGTAGCTGCAATAACGACCAGTCAGCAAGAAGTGTAAGAGTGTTACTGTGTTTGAACAGCCAGCATTTGGGAGCTACTGGATCTAGAGAGAGTGTACGTCTGTTGTATAATAATCTGGTATGCAGTTTACAGGTAAATAGTGCATTTGCTGCTAACACCTGCAACCATGGTAAATGGTCATTTAAAATAGCGTGAAGCAGCTGTCCTGATAAATCCTGAGATTCTTTCTAAACATATTTTTGAAGCTAAAAGTTTAATTCTGTTTCCTTTGGAGAGTTTATAACTACAGTTTTGAGTTTTGCTGATTAAGTGTGCCACAATATTTGTTAGAGTGACATTACTGCGTGCATGGAAATAGTTAAAATAACGGATAGCGGCCTCTCCAATCATAAAATCTGAGCATATGTGAACCTGTGTGAATCTTACTATCTGAATAATGCGCCCTTTAAATAGCAGGAAACAGACCGCGCCTTTGACTTCAGACAAAATTCTTGTTGGCGCTGTCGCTTTCTGCTGCCTCGAGATAGCAATACACCATCAGTGCACCTGACCTCACCTCAAACCCTTAAGACCAACATGCCCAGGGGCGCACAGGTGGCCGCTGGGAGTGACAAAGACAACTGCATCGGTCTGAAACTAGCAATGAAAAAAACTGTAACAGGACACGTATTACATTCAAACCTATTTGCACCCTTAGTACAGACAGTTGAATAATGAACCAGTCACCCCCTGGAGAATGTTTTCCATATTAAACAAGAGGAAAATCAGAAAGGAAGAAACAAACAGAGGCTAACTGAAGTTCACAGCTCACTCAGTGGAGTTGAAGAGGGTCTCAGGTGATCTATCTTAAGCCTCAAGGATTAAAACTCAGAGAGCACTTGGCTGCATGAGGCAGACACACTCAGCAATCATTTTCTATTCAAACAGGCGAGGTGGCCTCATCATCTTGAAGAATACCCCGGTTGACAGAGGGTGAGGATTACACTGGATTGGATTTATGATAATGTGCATACTTATGAAAGGGATCTGGAAAAGTCCCTTTTTTCATGGTGCGTCAATAGAATTAATAAAAAATGAACTAAAAACACAAGACAAAGCACTTGAGATGCAGTTGCTTTGAGGGGATTCGTCTTATTTCTTCAGTCCTCGCACAGGAAGTCAGCTGTAAAAACTATGATTCAAGCTAGCAGTACAGCAGCATCAGACCTGACTTCCTAACCAGAAGTGAAAGACAATTTCAGATATTTTATTTAAACTAGCAATAGACAAGTTTGCACAATCAACTTTTACTTCATAATGATACACTGAAGCACAAATGTAATGGCTATAAAATAATAATCAGCTTTTAGATTGGTTCCCAATAAACCTTGCTATCACTATACAATTTTGAACACTGGGCACAAAAACTCTGATCCAGTCAGGTTGGCAGCCTGCATGGGAGTAGGATTGGGTAGGGACGCTAGGGACATGTACCCACCAATATGCAGTGAGTAATACATTGTCCCCAGCAATAATTTGGTGCACAAATGGTTAACAGAGCTTGTTCTCTACTAGTCCTGCCTCCCTAAACCAATATTGCCAATACAATTGGCTCTGCGTTTTTTTGCTATGGTGATAGGCTGGCTCATGACTGTTGGCTGACTTTATTGGTAGCTACATCCTGGTTAATTTTATTTGTGCCAAAGCTGTTCTGTGCACCTGGGAATAAATAACATCGAAGAACATCTTGGCTTCAGAATATTTAGATCTTGTCGCCATATTCAGATGATAAAAAAAACGTTGAAGCTTGTAAATGCATGATGACAGCAGAGAACGGAGCGACTTAACAACCGTAGCACTGGGCTGTTTCTCCTCTCCTCCCTGTTGCTACAGGTGTCCCTGATTCACCACGGATGAATGACACGATAGGCTGAAAATGTTCTTATTTTTCCTGTTCGCCAAATAACCACGGGAGACACACACACACACAACACACACAAAAAAGTGACAAACGGAGAACAGTGTAGTGTGTGTGTGTGTGTGTGTGTGGCAGTACAGCAGCATCAGACCTGATTTTATTCTTCCTAACCAGAAGTGGAAGACAATTTCAGATATTTTATTTAAACTAGCAATAGACAAGTGTTCTGCTTCAATGTATCATTATGAAGTAAATGTTGATTGCACAATGTAATGGCTATAGAATAATAATCAGCTTTTAGATTGGATAATTTATATGAACTAATGATTTGAATAAAGCCTACTAATGTGAACTTGTTATGTCTACTACATCCAATTATGGTTCTTAGTTAATACAACGAGACATGTTTTGGTTCAGCTTGTTTAAAAGGTAAAACGGTTTAACACAACAGGTTTCCACGCAATTTTCTAGTAAAGTCAACTAATTCAGTTTAAGAGTGTAGGGGGGAAAAGTGCTGTCAGATAGATGTGGAGTAATAAATGTTTTAAAATGAGCTCTGAGCCCCTATCAGGACAAAACCACTGAAGTGCTCAGTAAATTGGGTGGGAATACCTAAACTACCTTTTATTTTTTTTTAAATTAGACTTTACTGGTGCTTATTGTCAATACAAGTTGCAATTCATGAGATTACCATAAAGTGATTGCCATACAGCCAATAGAGGGCCTCTGGGGCCCCATAGATCTTGGATCTTTTGGTAGGCTCTTGCTTCCCAAAACAGCTAGACAGTGCAATTTTAGCAAATATTACTCCAATAGATATAAATAATGCATTTGTTGGGGGAATGGAAGGATGAAGATGTCACACAGTGCAACAGTTTGACTCATTGATATGTTTTTCATAGTTTTTGGACAACAGTGAAGCTCTATGGCACAAACGAATACGATAAATCGGGCATTAGATTCACACACAATTTGGTGGGAGGATACATTCCAACATATCCACCTTATTCCTTTCAAACATCATATATCAGACCACTTTCATCCAGGCTCATCAGCATAAACCCCTGATCCTATAACCGCATCATCTGTACAATCCCCCCACCAAAACTTTTTAAGGATCACTCAGAATTTAAAAATCATGTCAATTCCTCTGTGATGGCCCCACTATTTCAGCTGCAGACAGATGGTCTCCTTCAGAGGTGTTACAGGTTAGATGCAGGGAGCAATGAGTCCTCTCAGAGCCAGTCTGAAATAGAAATACCCCATACAGTACACGGCACAAAGCTAACCTGGAAGAATTGCCTCGCATTTTACGAGGCCTATATTCAGCTAAGCCCTGCCCAGGCAAAGAAGTTGACAGAAGAGACCCAAGTAGACAAGAGTGCCATGTCACTAGCAGAGTTTCTTGCTTGAGCAAATGGTGACATCACACGTTTGGGTGATGGGAATTATCTCATTCGTCTGAATAGGCAAAGTGGATACTACCCCCAGGTGATTGAAAAACATTGTTACCTATGGCTGAACTAATGTGATAGATGTTTGTGAACACACATTAGAACAAAATATAACCCATTTCATTTTACATTTGTTCTTCCAGACCCAGCTAACAATGATGTGCTTGGGGCTGCAGAGCTGCAAGCTGGTCATCTGGACACCAACTGAGCACCTGGAGTTGGAGTTTTTATTTTTCACACATGCTTCCAAGATTGGTGGATGATTTTGTTGCAAAGAAGACTAAGCTCTGCCCCAAATACTTGGATCTTTTGAAAGTGCAGCAAGCAAATAACCGGTATCAAGTGTAGTAACATTACACACAACAAACATCAAAAGCAGTGTACAAAAGACGGTGAAACCTTCAGAAAAAACAGTAATGCAAACATAGCATTTTGTTTGAAATTTTATTAGAAACAAAAGATCCTAAAGATATGGACAATGGATGGATGGGCAAGTCCACCCCAGACACATTGTGAGAATAACACATTCTTACACAAAAACATTTCATTAATGTGATTTAATTTGTCTGGATTTTAAGTGTACCAGTTGCAGTGCACAACATTGCTGTTAATTTTTTTTCATTGCAAATTCATATATTATGTTACTGTACTTAAGCTGAGTTTTGAGCTATCTGTACCTCACTCACATTTTTATCTTATCTGTTCATTCACCTTACATTTTCAAAACAGGCATTAATGGGAATTATTAAAGGTTATTGTTTTTTGTCATTTGTCAGTTACTGTAACCTAGTAGTTTTTTCCATGTAATTGCAATACTGATGTCTTCACTTTTGACTTGAAAAAAGCTCCCCTCCTAAATTCACTAGGCCAGCACAGATTTTAAGAATTTTATCAGTCTTTGGGACCAAGTTAATTGGCACGGTTTGTGAAAGGATCTTGTACACCTTCAGACGTCTTATAGCCCGCTCAACATGAATGCAGGCACTAGCAATGCGGCATGTGTGAGTGACCTCTGCATTGGTCAGCTGGCTTCCTCTGTGTGTGAATGCTGGCATGATTAAGCTCACCCTGTGGTCCTCCAGCAGGTCACTTACGGTGAAACCACGGTCCCCCATCACCTCATCTCCAGCAAGCAAACAGTCCAGGAACCCTGAGATCTGTGTTATGTACCATCTGCACTTGCCACCAAAAGCATCTGAAATGAACATGACAAAATCCAGAAGGAGGAATTGCCACTAAATATTTCACAGTGTTGTTGGCATAATAGTAACTATATCATTCACTTCGAGAGTCCAGGTTTTTGTTTTCTGTAGCGATGTAGCTTTGATTGTTTCACGAGGCAGCCATGGAATAAGATCCTTCATATGTTCAGACATTGTGTCAACCCAGAGTCCAACAGTCTTGCTGACCTGACTTTGTGATGTTTTAAATCGTCATGCCAAATCAGCCATGACAAAATTTTATCTTATTTTCATTAAGGTCATTAAGATTTGGTACACAACCAGCATGGATGATGTAGTAGGAGCAAATGGTTGTAGGCAGGATACAAGTGTATGAAACTCAGTGAGTGGAATACCTGTGTACGAGAGAGTCTGCATCACTCTCCAAAAGACCATCTGCCACAGGATGTGACAATTCTGGTGATGGTTTTCTCATACACGTGATGGTAGGCCCTTTTGAATAGGTATGCTCTTCCATCCCTGGGTCTGACCACTGTTTGGGCATCACAGAAGCACCTTGATCTTGAAGATGGCTCCTCATTCTGGTCCATCTCACCAAGCTCATCTGATGGTAACGATGCAGTTCACATTTATTCAGGCATGAGATTTATCACAGCTATAACTTCAAATTGTTGCTGCTAACACTATTTAGTTTTTAAAACATGTATTAAAGCTTTAGTTTCAGTGAATATTTTGGAATGATCAGGGGCCATAAACTGCCTTAAGTAGTAAAAGTAAATTTAGGAACTGTACTTCAGTGCAGTTATGAGATACTTGCACTATACCTGAGAATTTCAATTTTGTGCAATGTTATTTTCAGCTTCACGAAATTTCAGAGATAAATATTACAGCACATAGTTAATTTTCAGGTATTCAAGATTTTAAAAAACATTATGATGCTATGGAATACAATTCTTTGATACAATGCATTGTATAGCCTACAGTAAATTATGCCACCGTACAGTAAATAATACTTTGATGTGTACCAGACTTTTACATGTACCAGAGCACACAATTGTCAAATTGTCGGACTGCTGCTTTTACTGGAGTAAAAGATCTAAATACTTCATCTGCCACATTTTAAACTGCACAGAATGTAATATTATTAACTACAACAACTGGCTATTACTGGAAAATTCAGCAATACTCAGTACAGTACAGTTTCCTGTACACCTGAATTCATACCTGATTGTCTCCTAACATGGCTGTCACTCCTTTTTAGGACCTGACGTTTCTTCTTTGCTGGTCTTTCATAGCCCAGCCACAGAGAAGGATGCAGGTATTTCCTCTGTTGGCTGTTGTCCATGAAATGAAATGAGCACTCATACAAACTTTTCGGTGGTCTCTTCAGCTTCAGGTTTTTAGGTCATGCTCTTTTAGTTTCGTTGTCTGTAGGTAGACGATGGAAACGGTAATGCTGATCACAGGAACAATCGTGTTCCAATTGTGTTTGGGCATGTTCAAAACACTGTTGGTCGAGCCACAAATTTAGCTTGGCTTGGTTATTTGTACAGCCATGAACTGTGCAACAGGTGCCAGAACTCCGCAAGGACATTTTAGGAAAAGTTAATTATATATGTTTCGTAAAAATCCAGTACACAAAACATAGATGTGTTAAATGTCAACACTGTTGACATTTATCCACTGATTTAAGACTTCCTAGTTTACCGCTACTTCTGCTATCCCACCGGAAGTCCCACCCATAATCGTATATACAGCAACAGCCCTAAGAATAAGATGGATACTGTAATGTTTAAAAGGTAGCGCATCTAGCTAGTAAAGGGATAGTTCAGGTCTACATTCCATCAACTGTACAACATCCATATTCCTATTCACAAGCACAGCTGTGTGTGTGTGGCATAATACGTGCATGGCAGGTATAACTGTGCCTGTGCGTAGGAATAAGAGTGTTGTACGTTTGAGGGGAAGTAATGCCAAAGGAAAAGGCTGTTTGAAAGCAACGGAAAGCGCCAAAAATGTTCAAAACATAACGTACACTGAAGCTGATATATAAATTTTTAGGCGGTTCTTCTTTTAGGTGCCTAAAATACGTCTTGCTACTGGTTCGGTTTACAGCAGTACAATGCTCTGCTTCCTGCAGGCGCTACTTGCTGCTTCTCCACACAGGGGGAGAGCTGACGGTCATCTACTGCAGGAAGGCACTGACAAGGGATAAGTACCTAATACAACCCCACATCAAAAGACCCTAACTATCACTTCAACATATTGCTCAATCACAATAAATCAGCTCAGATTTCATTCAGTTTTAAGAAGTTTTTCCACCATCCATTTCCACCATCCATTAATTAAATATTCTCTAAATTCCTATATTTAGAATATCTATTCTCGTTTTGTGCATAATAGACTACTTCAACAAGATCAAAGATGTTCCCCTGGGAATTCACACCACTCTGTCACCAATGTTTCCGATATTGATATATTAATGATCAAGCCATTGAAAAACTAGAGTGTCTTTATCCCAACTAATTGCAGTGGTGCCATACAACTGCCACTGAGTATAAAGTGTGTAGTCTGTGGCCGTTTATCTGTACTCATTGTTTGTCTAGTCCAGTGGGTGGGCTCTATGCAGTGCATAGAGACATATTTATCTGTGCAGTTCTCAGGTTCAGGCATCATCCAGCATGTTTCAGGCAGAGGGCCAGTCGGTTTGCAGGATCCAGGAGCTGCCAGCTGTAGTGCGCTCACCTGAGGGAACAGTGCATCTGGTAAACATGGCCAGCACCACAGCCAGCACAGGCCTTGCAGATACCTGACTACTGGCCAGACAGCCAGTTGGTTGCCCCCAGGCAAGGAAGACTGCTGGGCAAGGCAGCAGTATAGTCTCTGTCTGTTCAGTCCAAACACAAATTATTTGCTAAAGTCTCTGCACATGCTGTTAAGCACTTTGGCTTTTGACTCCTTTCAAAAGTTTTCTATGATGTTTTGTACTGCCTCTCAATCCTCATTTTTACATTCATTTCTGAAGTCAGAGGGATAAACTTTTTAACCATTCAAGTAATAAACCTTTTTTAGTACATGACATGTCATTTAACAAACACATTAGTGAATTCATTAAATCAATGTATATACCTGAGAGATGGAAAACAAAGTAACTCATTGCTGATAGGCTTATTTGTTTAGGTCAAGGAATGGAGACACACCTTGTGAAACAAACTAGAGGAACACCTGGACCCGTAATGATTTTACACATCAGATTGGTTGTCATATGGAGTACAACTCAGCTAGTTAAAGGTGTTGTATTATGTCCTCTGTGGCTCCAGATCAGGTGTTCTCAAAGTGCGAACATTTTACACAGTCCCCGAATGTGACATGAAATTCATATCATCCATGGTCTGTTACAATATTACTATTTATTTTGTAGCATAGATAATGAACGTACAGAGCTGACCAACTGACAAAAAGACAAAAGGGAAACATTTATATCTGTCTGGCTGGACCGGGGGGTACAAGGAAACACTTCATGCATGAAACTTAAGTACAAGATAACATTAACATGAACTATAAATAGTTTTGTTCAGTTGAAACCACAATATTACTTTGTTCTGTGTTTTTTAAGAGCAAAATTTATATTGAATATCAACTAGAGAATCCTTACTCAAAGCAGCTAAAAGAAAACTTTCATTTGTTGATGATTCTAGTGGTCTCTGTAGAAAAAGTGGTATGAGTATCTGGCTAGCATGTATGTTTGTAATGAAAGAAACACTTCTTGTCTTCTTCAAACATAGCTGTTTGCAGCACACATGAAGATGAGGTAATAGGGCTATGTAAGATTAATAACTGTAATATGACGATGGTGAAATAAAGCAAACTGTTTAAGTAACTACCATTCATACACCCAGGTTACATGTATTGACAACATGTGCTGTTGTGGCATATGCAACATTAACAGCTTAGTTATAACTGCTTGTGTGACCAAGCTTTTAGGCTATGAACCGAATGAATTAGAATTTTGGTTTTCTGTACCTTGTTGTATACAGTACATGAAGAGATATTTGTGGATATGAGAGACGAAAATAAATCCTGCCCATAAAAGCTGCATGCTAGGCATCTGCTGGTTTATCGTACGACAACCAGCACTAACCTGTGCTATACATTGTCTTTATCCTATTTCTGAGTGTTTTTTACTCTCAGGTTCCTCTCAAGCAAAACATTTCAATTTCAATACAAGTTAAATACAGACTATAAGAGTTGTCTTATAAACTCTAACTACTCTCTCTGCTTTATCTGGTGTTCTTGTGAGCAGAGCAATTTGCTCCAGGGTTCTGATGAATCCAGGGTAAGTTATAAACTGAGCTTTGTGAGGGCTGTTCAAATTTGGTTTTACCATCCGTCCTTCGTGATACTCTCAAGTAGGCAGCTTCAAGCACATCAAGTCACACCGAGCATTAAATGTGTCTCAGCATACATCTGGAGTGACGTCTTGTGCTCTCATTTCCCTGCTCTGTGCAAATGTACACCTACATCCCTGTAACGAACCAATGAGATCTTTACACAAAGTTTTTACGAGAGTCTCCACGGACAACAAGAAGTAGCCTATATTAATTACTGTTTATGGAATTTGTCAAATTTGACATGATTACTGTCGATATGTTATATTCTTTGGTGTAAATGGTGAAATCAGTTGATTGACAGTGTGTTCAAAATACTGCTTGGAGGAAAGACTCACTTCAGACACGGAAGCAGACATGATGCACGAAGCGAAGCAGGCTTTTACAGAGATGCTGCAGCAAACTGACACTTGTTACAAGGAATGAAATGTATTAATGTATTGTATTTAAAGCTGAATTTACAAGAAGATGATTTAATTTAACTTAATTTGCTATAGCCGTTTCGCAAAGTTTGTCAAGTTTCTCCTCATGCAACAACTCTTAAAATCACATGATTTGTAAGGGAGTCTGGGGATATTGCGGTTACAAGCGACTTCAATTCATTATGTGGTCTATGTCCTTGACTTTAACATGCACACACACACACACACACACACACACACACACACACACACACACACACACACACACACACACACACACAGCAGCCCACTTTTTGCAACAAATGTATCAATTGGATCACAGCAAGAGTTAATTAAATGAAATGGTATGACCGTGCACATCCCAGAGAGAGAAACTTATGTGGTCAAAAATATTCTGTTAATCTATATCATTAAAGTAAAAAAAGACTCATTACATTGAAAAAATCATTATTTGTGGTTAAAATAATGGTTGTGGGTAATGTATTAATGATCCCACTGATATGTGATTTTACTGCTTTTATAGGAGCTCAGCTCCCATTGGCTCCCTGGTAATTTGAACCCAGATTTGCTCTCCATTGTGATTTTGCATACTCCTTCTTCTCCCTCTCTCTCCTTCTTCTCATAATTCTGACCTTTTGACCTCAGCTTTATTCCAGCTGGTATAAAACAGTTGTCCTATTGATGTCTCAGCTGTGTCCAGTCACAGGTCATTTGCCACAATGTGTCACAGTGTGTGTATTAGTGTGTGATGTAAACTGTCTGATGACTGTTTGGGACTTAGACTGGATTTCAATTGATGAAATTCACTTGTTTGCTGTGGCAGAAAGTAGGCATGACAGGATATATCATGGGCTTACAACAGCATTCCACAAGTTGTGAATTATAGCTTCTTGTCATTTTACTGCTGCTTGTATTATGTTGCAATGTTAGAAAACAAGTATAAACAATCAATACTTCCTGGATGACAAATGAACCCAATCGTCACTTAAAAGTGTTACATTGAATTGACAATGTTCAATGTCACACTTAATGTAGTATTTCTAAGTTTATAAATTTATTAAAATGGATTTAGCAACCAGAGATTTTGGGCTGTATCTTACGCCTGGAGCAAAGCTTCATTGCTAGTTTTCATTCGCCCACCTGTGCACCCCTGGGCATGGTAGTCTTAAAGTGAGGTGTGGTCTGGCCCACTGCTATCTTGAGGCAGGAGAAATCGACAGCACCATAGACCAACAAGAAGCTGGTATAAAGTCAAAGGCTATTTAAAGGAAGTATTATTCAGACAGTAAGATGCCCTTACACAGGCGCGTTCACAACATACGGACACTTATTTATGAGGCTGCTTTTAGTTATTTCCATGCATAATAATGTCACTGCAACAAATATTGTAGCAAATTTAAGTAGCTAAACTAGAAGCTGAAGAGGAAATTCTCCAGAGAAAACAGAATTAAACATTTTGCTTTTTAAATAAATACTTTTAGACCGAATGTCAGGATTTATCAGGACAGCAGCTTCATGGCAGACTATTTTACTGTATGAATCTGGACTGTGTGTGAACTTTTGATGTGTAGAAGAACACAGAACATAAATTAACACGAAATACTAACCAATCCTTTTGGCAAGTCAGGAGTTTTAAACAATCAAAGACATTTATCAGCTGTTCCTCACCACAAATGTGCATGTTCATGTAGAGATACACATCAACATATGCACGTTTCTGCTGCTGAAGGATGTCATTAATATTTTCCACATTTAACGCATATTTCGCCCATCCACTATTGATCAGGATGATCATTTTATGACCTGTCCCATCTGATACAAGGACTGAGATATACACAAACACAGTGGGACGCGCAGCAATGCGCCACCTCCGCCTCCTCAGTTAAGGATCTGTATTTTCTCATATGCAGTCAAATGGAGTTGTTGATGATTGTGAGATGGCAGAGGCAGAGGGTCCAGCAGCAAAGGACAACATTCCTGTCCCTCGCGCTATAGATCCTTTAAAAAGGGCCCTTTCTGTTCTTTATTTTGTATGTTGTTCTCCCTTGTCAAAACTTGGTGCCTACATTATAAACAATGCTATTCTACAGCCAACAATTTAGAGATATGCATGTTTTAGTAGCAGATAATGTACTCTGGAGACAATAGCTGCGAGCAGAGATGAGGAGCATGTGACAGAAGTCTGGTGAGCTCAGTTCTTTCTAACTCCACAACCCCAGACTATTGTTTCCTCCAGCCCCAACCGACACAGATTTAAGTGATATCACTAGAGACAATTTATCAGACTTCGCACAGCTCCCTCTGGAGCCACAAAAAGCTTTGTACTGTGCAACTTTTTTTACATATTCAGGAGTACTTATTTGTCTGTACAGTGTTTGGAGATTTCATGTGTTCAATCATATTTAACTATTTCTGAAGTGACCTGGATGGAATCAATTCTCAACAGGAAGCAAACATGTTTAACAGAGCTAATCACTGAAATAAATAGAGTGAAATCTCCAGTCTAAAACTCCAAGGGCCATTCATACACATGAAAAATATACTTACGCCACCTTCCACGCAGGTTTCTGAATGTATAAAAATCCACAGAGGGTTAAAATGTGCGTAATGGTACAAATCCTTAACATCATGTGTGCCATGCACGCAGTGTTTTCAGTCTGAATAGTGTGATGTTTCGAGCAGGCAATAAAGGATAGGAAAAGTGAGAATTTGACATTTTTATTCACAGTAGAGCAGTTTTTTTCACTAAATTGGGTTAGGATTATATCTAGAGTTTAAAAACCCTTCACTATGATTACACAGTGATGCTCTAGTTGTTAACCTTGTTTTTACTGTTTCTTGTAAATATGTTTGTCAGTATGCATGGTGATAATTATAATGATAATGAAAATGAATAAATACATGAGGTTAAACAATCTTTATAGAAATAATTATTATTTTCCTGTATTGTTGGGGAGTAAGAATAACTTCAGGTGTGACCTATTATCAGGTCCTTTAAACGGTCCTGTATAAGGGCTGTAGCCCAAAATGTTTTCACAATTATTTTGTCATACCCTTATTTTGTGTGCTGACTTTTAATTATGTTTGTCATAGAATGGAAATTAATAAAGAAATAATTGAAACAAACAAAAACAAAACAAAAAACAAGACATCTGTTAAAGTGTAGAAAGGACATAACAGCAAAACAGCACATCTTAGTTGAATTATTAGTCTTTGTATTATGAATGTTTGAAACATGAAGGTTTAATATTTGTAAAATTGTCACAGATGTGAGATATCATCACAATGTAAGTTTTATAGGAGAAGGGAGTGGGTTCAGGTAGGCAACAAGAGCACAAGCAAGGGGCTACCCAAAGCAGGACATAATTCCTCTCTGGCTTCCCACCGGCCAAAATTCAGATTGCGAAATAAAGCACAGTTTCCTGTGACACAGCACCACATTGGAACCAATGTCAACTGGAACGTGCTGTTAAATCCAGCTCAAGTCCCATCTTCAAGAACTTCTTTTGCATCATTTGGATCCAGAAAGCACCCTGAAAAAAACCCTCTACAAAGATGTACCCTGTGGCGCTCTGACCTGTGCTATTTTAAGAAGAATTCCTGGAAATTATTTTATTTGTTCTTGTAATTAACTTGTCGCTTTTTGCTGAACACACAGGTATAATTGATGTGGCTCTGTTATTGCCAACAGGTGAAGAGTGGGACAATAAATCAAATCACAACACTTGCATTGTGATCCATGTTGTATTTTGAGCTCTATGGTAATTTGGACCCCAGATATTGGAGACACAAATGGCCTGCGAGAGCAGATTGTATTATTGTATACTGTAAAGACAACAGAAACCCCAGGAACAGACAACCACTAACCATATTGGTATTTCTAGTTTTATGACAAGCAGGACACAGAGTCAAACATAATCACATCCCAGCCTTTGTTTTTTTACAGAATGAGTGGGGCAGGCACCATTTCATTAGCTTTTACAGTCAAATAAAACTGAAGACAAAAGATCTGAGATGAGATGAGCTCCAGATTCTCCGTCTATTTTAAAAATTTCCAATCGTCATACTCATGCAGAGGGAGCTGCAAAGCTGGGCCGGAATAAAGTGATGGGTGAAGAATGAAGGCCTGAACACAATGTGGTGTTCGAAAGAAGCCTTATGAAAGCTCCAGAGAATGAAATAGAAAGGGAGGAAGAGAAAGGGAGGAAAATTTGAGGGTGTTAGCTTAACAATATAGGAAGAGGAGGACTGAGGAAGAGTGACCCTGAACATACACACAATTAAACTTCAGTTCAGCAGAGTGTAAGAGAAAACTGAGCCTTCACAGGCTGAACACTCATTAGTGAACATAATATAAAGGCCCGTGAGGATGTTCATTTTACAGGGTGGGCCACACATGTACTATTTACATGTTTTCTAAGTTATCACAATAATCAATGACTGTGCAACTGTTTTTGGTGTTCAACATTTCATCTGCTGGCGAGTTACCAACTCAAGCATCAGAATACGTTTTGGCAATATACGTTTCTGCAAACACATATGTTGAAGCTTTAAATTTCTTCAGGTTGCTGCTTTATTGTTTTTGAGGTTCAATATTCAATTGTATGTTCTGGCAACACTGTGTATATGGTCTAGGTAGGTTTATGAAAACAAAGACCACTTGGGAAAAATCATGTTTTAGCTTAAAATATCTGCTTTGGATGCCACTAACACAGCTGGAAAATGTCCTGAGGTCTCCTTGAAAATATCCAGAGGTGTCAAGCTTACAAATGCTGCAACGCTGTGGTCCCTCGTCAAAAATATCCAGTGGTTTAACAAATGGTTCTTACAAATATTGAAACACAGTCTCGACCAGTGGTCTCTGGCTTGGCAGCCTTCTCCCTTAACTTCACCACCTTCCACTCCGACTCCCGATACGAAAGTCAGGTCATATGTGAACATATTGTATAAATGTCAATATGCTATAAATGTCAATATGGTAGTGACAATTGCAAACGCGAATATATCAGTGGTCTGCAGAAATGTTAATGGCTATCATTTTATTCTGGCAACTTGGCTATAAATAAAGTATCAAATTCTACATCCTCCTTTAATTTGATCAAGCAAATTAATATTCACACATGTTTAATTGTGGAAATGTGTCATGTTACACATTTCCACAATTAAACATGTGTGAATATGAATTTGCTTGTACCTACTTACATGTATGAACATCACCACACGACTGCAGTTATTTCACACCAATACATAAGGTACAAGGTAAATTTATTGTCCTTTGTAAAACAAGGGTTTAAAAAAAAGAAAAAAATTGTGCTTAAGTCCTGCTACAGCTATTTTAGCTAAACAGCTAAAATTGAGTCAGCAAACAGTGTCCTGATGTAGCTGTTCTTATTCTCCAGGCATGTGAAAACTGAGTGAAGGGCAGTAGATATGGCATCCTCTATGTATATGTTGGTTCTGGGAGCATACTGGTGAGGGTCCAGGCTGGCAGGGATGTTGTGTTTGATGTGCTGGAGAACCAATTACTCGAAGCTCTTCATCAGGATGGTGGTTCATTAAGACTAGACACAGCAGACTTTTTAGGTACAGGAACGATGATGACTGTCTTGAGGCAGGAGGGAACAGTCTCCATGTTAAAAAATGTCAGCAATAACATCAGCTAGCTGATCGCCATATGTTTTTTTTAGTACACAGCCAGGTATATTATCTGGACCAGCAGCCTTATTTATATTCACTCTCGGCAGGATTTTTCTCACATCCGCTGTGGTGACTGACAGTGACCCGTCCTCTGGAGGTGGTGTAGACTTCACAACTGAGTCTTTGTTGAGGAGATCAGAGCGAGCATTAAATGTGTTGAGCTCATCCTGGCCTCACACATGATGGGGGTGCTCCTGCTTTTGTAGCCTGTAACATTTTGAATCACCTGCCACATATTTTTTTTGTGCTATTGGTGTTGAGGTCCCTCTCCAGTCTCTGCTGATGTCTCCTCTTTGCCCTTGATACCAGCTTTCAGTCTTCCAGGCCTTCTGGTTGGGGAATGTTCTTATTGTCTTGGTCAGCACCATGTTATCAGCACAATTGCTATATGATGTCACTGAAGATGTAAAGTGCCTTTAAAAAATACATACCCCCTTGGATGTGTTCCCTTTTCATTGCTTTTATAAATGGAATCAAAGTCAATATAATGAGGATTTTGACAAGAATTTACAAAAAGAACCCTCTTTAATGTCAAAGTAAAAACGAAGTAATGTCAATTAATTAAAAATGTATAGTGTAAAATAAGTGATTGTATAAGTTTTCACCCCCTTCAAGTCAGGAATACTGATTTACCAGTGATTGGACCTTCCAGAAACAGGTGGTTTATACTACAATCGCTTGAGACACATTCACTTAACTGAGGTGATCTCCATTTCACAAATTGTGAGATGACTAGCACCAATTTACTGGACCTCTGTTGTTTTAAACTCTGTGTGAGAGTGTCCTTACAGAGTCGTAAAGGACACATGTTAGCTCTGAGTTTCAGAGTCATTAGGGCCACTTGTGGGTCGTTGACCCAACTGGCCTTCATGTGGGTTGCTTAGGCTAGGTTAGCCCAGGTGTGAATGGTTGTTACATCCAAGGAAATTTCACTACACCACTACACCACCTTTGAGTACCACGCCAGTGTTTTTAGCAGACCTCCTATTTTATGCCTCACAATCTATAGGCCACCAAGGCATTCCACTGGTTTTATCAGCGAATTCTCTGACCTACTATCACTTGTGCACCCTACATACAACAGAATCATTTTAACTGGTGATTTTAACTTACACATTGATAACAAGTCGGACTCCATCTCAAATGATTTTTTAAACCTTCTTTACTGCTTGGATTTTAAACAATATGTTTCACAGCCCACTCACAACAGAGGACACACCCTGGACCTGGTCATAACACATGGCCTGTCCACCAGTGTGTCCTCTGTTGTTGACTTGGCTGTATCCGACCACTACTTCATCTTTTTTAATATCACCAGTTTTAGCCATGAGGAGGCCCCAGTGAGAACCGTGAGGAAACGCTATCTTACTTCTGAAGTGGCTGCAAATTTTATTGAGAACATACACAACTCCCCCGCTGTCACTGTACCTGCACCCTGTGATTTTATTGTTGACCATTTTAACAGTAAACTGAAGTCAAGCCTTGACTCAGCAGCTCCACTAGTAACTAAAACAGTTAAACACAAACTCATACCCCCGTGGAGAAATGATGAGATAAAACAACTGAAAAGAAAATGCAGGAGTGCAGAAAGGAAATGGAGAAGCACTAAGTTAACAATCCATCTTGAAATACTCCGTGAACGACTCAAAACCTACAATAACACTGTCAAACAGGGAAGAATATCCCACTTTTCAAAACTCATTACAGACCACAAAAACAACCCCAAAATTCTTTTTTCCACTATTGACCTTTTAACCAACCCTGATTTTAAACAGTCCTCTAGCGTCCCAACAGTCTCTCTATGTGAGGACTTTGCAGACCACTTCAGAAGTAAGATCGGTTTTATCAGATCCAATCTTTTATCCCAACAGAAGACAGTGTGTGACACTTCTGAACCGCTCTTTTTACCTGAGGAAACACTGGAGCGTTTTGTCCTGGTTGATGCAGGGATGCTTGGTAGAGTTTTCTCCCAAGTTAACCCAACAACCTGCCTTTTAGATCCCATTCCCACATCACTTTTTAAGACATTTTATGGATTTTTTGAGGATGAGTTGTTAAGAATTGTGAATTGCTCTCTCCAGACTGGTGTATTCCCTACTGCCTTCAAAACAGCAGTGGTGAGGCCCTTTCTGAAGAAGAGTAACTTAGATCCCAACACTCTTAACAACTACCGACCTGTATCTAACTTACCTTTTTTAAGCAAAATTTTAGAAAAACTGGTTTTAAACTCAATGAATTTTTAAATAGAAACAATATTTTAGAGAAGTATCAGTCGGGATTTAGGATGAACCACAGCACCGAGACAGCCCTGTTGAAAATTGTTAATGACATCAGGTGTAACATGGACTCACAGAAACTTTCAGTCCTGGTGCTACTGGATCTTAGTGCTGCCTTTGATACAGTAGATCACCACACCCTGATAAACAGACTCAAAAACCTGGTGGGCCTCTCTGGCACTGTTTTAAACTGGTTCAACTCCTACCTTCATGACCGACAATTTTTTGTATGGATGCATGTTCCTCAAAAACCTATGAAATAAACTGTGGGGTCCCCCAAGGCTCAATTTTAGGCCCAATACTTTTTAATCTATATATGCGATGGGTCGGGTCGGGTCTTTTAACCTGTAAAGCACTTTGTGTTGCATTTCATATGTATGAAAGGTGCTATATAAATAAATAAAGTTTAAGTTTAAGTTTAAGTTAAGCTGTCAGAGGAGGGAACTCAGTACTGCATTGTAGGTGTTCCTTTTCCAGTTTAACATAGATGGATTCTTTTACTCCTCTTTCAAATCATCTGTCTTCTCTGGCCAAGATGTTTACATTGTTGTCATCTAAGGAATGATTTTTCTCCTTCAGATGTAAGTGGACAGCAGAGTCTTTACCTGAGGAGTTGGCCCTCCTGCGTTGTGCCATTCGTTCATGGAGAGGTTGTTTTGTCTCCCCAATGTACAAATCTGTGCAGTACTGGCTGCATTGAACAGCATAAACTACATTACTCTGTTTATGCCTGGGTGTTTTGTTTTGATGGACAAGTTTCTGCCTCAGTGTGTTGGTAGGTTTGAAGTGAACCGGGATATGATGTTTATTGAAGATCCCCCTGAGTTTCTCAGATATTCCCATGACATAAGGGATGACAATGTTGTTACGTTTTCTCGTCTCCTCTCTGTCTTCTCTGGATCTTTGGAGGTTTTGACAAGTCCAGTTTGGGTAGCCACAGGTTTTAAATGCTCCCCTGATGTGATTCTGTTCCTTCTCCTTCCCCTCTGTCTTTGTGGGCACTGTCTCAGCCCGGTGGTTTAGGGTTCTGATGACCCCCAGCTTGTGCTTCAGTGGGTGATGAGAGTCAAACAGCAAGTATTTATCTCTGTGTGGTTTTCTGTACAGCTCAATGTTGAGGCTTCCTTCTTCTTCAGTGTGTACTGCACAAGAAAGACAGACTGTCTCCTCTGACATCTTCCCGTGTGAACTTGATGTTATTGTCCACAGCATTTATATGTTCTGTGAAGGCTTCCACTGCCCTTGTTCTGATTTTGACCCAGGTGTCGTCCACAAGTCCGGTTGCCTACAATACAGCACTTAGAATTACCATGACCTGGATGATTGAGAACCTTCATCAACATCTTATTTTAAATAATATATTTTAACTAGTTGACATTACTTTATAGAAATCTGTTTTCACTTTGACATTAAAGGGTTCTTTGTAAATTCTTGTCAAAAAAAGCCAAATTGTATTGACCATGATTCCATTTATAAAAGCAATAAAAGTAGAAAACATCCAAGGGGGTGAACTTTTTATAGGCACTGTATATTCTTCAAGACTGATGGTCTTATCCTGAGTGGCAGCATCTCTGAACATTTGCCAGTCTGTGCACTCAAAACAGTCCTGTAGGGATGATGTAGCTTCATCTGTCCACACTGTCAAAACTAACAGTTTTAAATGATGGTTTGACCCTCTTGATCAACTGTGAGGATGTAGGAAGAAGAAGACAGAGAAATATGACCTAAAAGGCCAAATTGAGGATGTGGGAGGGCTTTGTAGCTGCCAGGGATATTTGTATATACAGTACATGGTCTAGGATATTTCTTCCTCTGCTGGGGATCTGGACATGCTGGTAGAATTTCGGTAAAACAGTTCTGAGGTTAGTTTCATTAAAATCACCAGCTACAATGAAAATTCCATCCGGTTGTTAAGTCATGTTGCTGCTGATGACATCATACAATTCCTGCAGTGCTTTGAGTTTGCATCTAGGGGAATGTACAAAGCAACAATAAAAACACTGGTGAATTCTCTGGGCAGGTAATATGGTCAACATCCTAGCGTCAGCAATTCGACATCTGGTGAACTGTCCTTTCACTTTAACTGTGTTTGAGCATGAAGCATTAATTAGACAGAGAGCGCTCCTCTCTCTCACCGGAGTCTTGTGTCCTGTCGGCTCTGAACCAGGTCCGCCCATCGGGTACAAAAGCTTGATCTGGGATGTTAGGGATTAGCCACGTCTCTGTGAAGATGTGCGCACAGCAGTCTCTAATTTCCTGATGCTGAGTGAGCCTGAGTCACACCTCATCCACTTTATTCTCCTGCAACCAGACATGAGCACCAAGAGGGCTTGGTTGAGGAACAGCATTTGGTCCAAGTCAGGTCAGCTTAACTCTGATGCTGCATCTTTTTCCGCTCTTCCTGGGGTGGTTACAGCGCTTTCGGTGAGGATTTGTCCCGCTGGCTGGCTGCTCAGCAGATGCTGCTGGTGGAGATCCTTTCGCAGTCTGCTGCACTCAGTCCAAACCCCACACTTCCTTTTCCTTTTTCTCATGTTGATAAGTGCGTCTGTATTGTAGACGCCATCCCTCCCAAATACTCCCATTTACACTTGATATACACCAAATATACAGTACATGTCTCCCTTGGCAAGATCATTTCAACAAAACTAGTTAATCTATTGTTGAATTATGACTATCCGTAAGCTAACACATAGAAGAATTGCATTTATGAACTAATAGCAGGTTTTAAGTCATGTCCAACAGCTCAGTGAAACTTGTATGTGATCATATAGAACTTGCTGGAGCCATTTCCTTGTTGCTTTGTTATACCTTTAGCTGCAGATCTAACAAGGACAGAGGACACGGATCAAGAAATAATTAAAAAATATTAGACAGTGAGCAGCTATTTCCATAGACTTGTTATTGACATGCATAAACTGTGGTAGGAGTAAATATTTCAAATGTGTCTTAGTGAGACAGATGCAATTACACCTTTTCAACACTTGGTTAGAATTCTTCTCAAACCTCCTCTGGATTTGTTTTTAGCAATTTAGCAATTTTATAATAATCTGGGCACAAAGTAAGGCCCAAGGTGAAAAGGGGTTGTATTTGGACTCAGATTAGTCATGGGTGTATTTTGGGTGTAACAGATTAAACCAATCAGGGTGCCACCTGACTCCCTTTAGGAGTCAGATGCACCAAGACCTGGAGCATTTAAACAATGGCACTCAGAATTATCAACAACTCCATTTGACTGCATATTAGAAAATACACAATTACACAAATACAAATACAGAATTTAACTGAGGAGGAGGAGGAGCACTGCTGCACATCCCTCTGTGTGTGCACAAATCGCAGTCTGTTGGTCATAAAAATTATCATTCTGATCAATAGTGGATGGGCGAAATATGAGTTAAATGTGGAAAATATTAATGACATTCTTTGGCAGCAGAAACGTGCATATGTTGATGTGTATCTCTACATGAACATGCACATTTGTGGTGAGGAACAGCTGATAAATGTCTTTTACTGTTTAAACTCCTGATTTGCCAACAGGATTGGTTAGTATTTCATGTTAATTCATGTTCTGTGTTCTTCTAGCATTGTAAGGTCACACACACCGTCCAGATTCATACAGTAAAATAGTTTGGCATGAAGCTGCTGTCCTGATAAATCCTGAGATTCAGTCTAAAAATATTTACTTCAGAAGCTAAAAGTGTAATTCTGTTTTCTCTGGAGAGTTTCCTCTCCAGCTTTTAGTTTTGTTTAAAATAACGGAAAGCCTCTCTTATCATAAAATCAGAGTGTCCGTGTGTTGTGAACCCGCCTGTGTAGGCGCACTTTACTATCTGAATAATGTGTCCTTTAAATAGCAGAAAAAATACTGCACCTTTGACTTTAGACCAGCTTTTTGTTGATCTAAGGCATCGTCCCTTTGTGCTGCCTCAAGATAGCAGTGTGCCTGACCACACCTCACTTGAAGTCCAACACACCCAGGGGCATTTGCTATTTATACAACGTGGGCACTGGCTGTGAAAATGACAACTGCATTGGTCTGAAACTGGCAATGACACTTTGCTTTTGCTTTGCTTTGCACCAGGCGCAAAATAGAGCCCTAAGTCCTTTTGAAACGATTTGATACATATCTTTATCCATTATCCTTACAAAAACAATTTGAACAACTGAATTTCTTAAGTAACTTTCAAATAATTTGAAACGTGAATAAGAAAAAAAAATAATAATGTGATGAATTTAGCAACAGATGAGTACAGTCTGCAGGAGTTTTTTGCTCTGATTTTGTTTTGTTGACCCTTGGTCAATCCACAGGTGTGCAAAGATTTTGCTCTGTGACTTTCAGTGGAAAAGGGCAAATAAGTATTGTTACAATGAATAATATAGACTGGGACCAGAAAAAATAAATATTTTATCAAGTTTTCAGTCAACAAAGTTAAACTTTACCACCATCATTTAATATGTTACATGTTTGCTCACTGCACATACAATGTAAAGATTTCAGGCAACTTTTTGACAATTTTTCGAGGGTGAAATTTTTTGAAGTACTGCAAGTATGTTTAAAAAACTTAGCTAGCAGGAGAGAAGTGACACACACTGACAGACACACACATACAGGCAACTGGCACGGGCACACAGAGAAAAAGACAGAGTTGCTTGTAATGATCAATTGTCACATAGTTGTATTGATTTCAGTCAAGTTTTCCACCAAATTTGCTTCAGGTCTGTGGTTGTGTATCAGTATAGCCCTCTGAATCTTGTATTATATTTTCAGTGCTTGTGTGTTAATGCCCTTAGTCTTGTCTCTTAGTGTCACTGTACATGTAGGACAGAACAAGAATTATTGCACACTTTTTTGTACACAGTGAATTGCATGTAAGTGCCACTCTGGAAGGATATGTCCAAATAATTTCTACATGTGTGACCTTTGTGGTTAACACAGATTACAAACTATCCCCTCCTTTGTTTTGTGCTCATCTACATTGAGGAGCACATTGAGACGTAACTGAAGCATTGAGGGCTGCTCTCAGTCCCTGTGTCCACATCTCATGAAGTGTTTCTCAAAGAGAATTGGCCATGAAACACAGCCCCTAAAAGCTATCACCACCTACACCACGCAATACGAGGAAAACTATTGGTGCTTGGCACCACAATGCTACTAAGTGCTGCTGGAATCTCACAGTTTGCCCTTGTACTTGAGCGCCTAATGGTCATTTACGCAGACTGTTAGACACATCATTAGAGCGAACTTTCTCTGCATGCGAGCAAATGTGCAGACTGCGCATACGTGTGTTTCTGTCATATAGTTTAAGCTCTTGCTGTCATTTTCCTGCCGTCATCAACTTAAGCATGTCTGTTAACAAAACTGTCACAGATTTATGCAGGTGCAGTAATACAGGCCATCTAAAAATCAAATCATGCCAATGTTACAGCTCGGCAAGAAGGCTACCAAGCCAGAGACAGCTGTTCAAGACTGTGTTTCAACGTTTGTAGGCGTCAAACCAAAATTTTTGGTGCGACATTGAGACATTTTTCCAGCCATGCTTGTGATGAAAAAAGTAATTCTCTTGGGAGCATGTTTGTGTGTTCATATTATTTTATGGACTTCTGCTCAGAAGTTTATGAAATAAGTTGTCATATGTGTGATGTCTTAGAGAGAAAACATTGGAGAGTTTATGAAAAAAAAGGCTCATCCTTTGAAATTTAGGTTTGCTACAGATGCCAGAGAAAATGTCAGGAGGTCATCAAAATAGTCAGGATTCAAACTCACAGCTTACATTTTAAACAAACATTATTTTATAATTAAAAAAACAAAACAAGCTTAACACCTTTTGACTAATCTGTCTTTTTGAAAAGGTTGAGTATTTCAGACAAATACCTACATCAAGTGTGGAGCACCAGTTAACATACAGGCACTGAACTCTTTAGTGCAGGCATGGTGTGCTTAAACTGTTATATGTATATTATAGTTTTTGTTCTATTATGACTGAGTCAGGTGGAATGTGGAAATGATAGATCCATTATCAACTGATATTCTGATATTGGCCTATACACTGTGCTATTCAATCTTGGTTAATAACTGATGTATAAATTCTAGTAAAACATAAAAATGCTTCTCATTTTCATTGTCTTTTTGTTTACAAGTGGAGCTGAGACTTGCTTGTGAAACTCCGGAGCTAATATGTCTCGAGGTGCCATAAATCAAAGCCGGCTTTATTTTGTCAGCCCGCAGATGGCCCAAATACACAAATCACCTCAATTAAGACCTGAGGAAGGGAGCTAAAAGGAAATAGTGTTTGGAGAGGAAAAAGGGCACCTGTTCGCCTGTCATATCTGCAGCTCTTCTGATCAGCGACTTGGAGATTCCCCCTGAGCTGTTCAATGTTGAATTAATGATGGCAAACAAAGCCAAAGCCTCCTCACAGCCCCTTTGTGAGTTCATTCTCTTTCCACTTTGGTCCCTCTCAACTAATCTTCAGTGTCACACTTAATGAGATTTTCAGTTTGTAAAGTAAGTGGAGCAATAACTCCCCCAGCACATGCCACCATTGCCATTCCCACCGTCGCCTCGGCTGCTTTTAAGCAACCACTTATGCACCTTCTGTCTATTTCTCCTTGCAGTAAAGGATGCATTATGAAGGATTATTACTTATACAAATCGCATTGAATTATTCACACTGCAAAGATGCAGCTCAAAGTACAGTATGCGTTAAATGCGTGCTGTTATTTGCTTCATTATTCATAATGAGCTGTTTCTGCAGCTTCTCCAGTCCCAGAGAATAACAAACAATGAGCCATTAAAATCATGAAAATAAGATAAATATGCATATCAACATTAGTTGAATTAAATGGAAATTAACTGTTAATTTTATCGCCGTCTGCGAAGGCTGTTTTACTTCATGTAATTAATGTTTTGATTAGTGTGATGTTAATCTCTGAGAGGATCTAATAGAGAGCAACTCAACTAGATTCTGTTGTTCCCCTCTTGCTGTCATGACATTGTATTCTCCATCTGATTGTTAACCTCACACTTAAGTGCAAGACTGTAGTACTTATTCTCAGTTCTCTGACTGGTCTCAAGATCTCAAGAAAAGACACTAATCAATATTCTCTCTCTTTCATCTTACAACTGAATAAATTATCAAAATGACGTTCTGTGACACATTGATGTCGAAACAGTGTTTTAGCTGGTTGAAAAGAGGATGAAAAGATTTCTCAAACATTCAGCCGGATGATCATCGAGTTATGTTGATTTCAAGTGGAGATCAATGTTGAAATCCCCGGCATGCACACTGCCTGGATGTCCGGACTTGGTCTTGTCAGGGTTACCATTAAAGGATAGTTGTGGTACTGTCTTTTGCATTGTTCCCTGTACACTAACTATTTTTGAGAAATTAATTCTGTTGGCTGGCATTCAGCAGTGACAAAGACACTCCAACATGACAATGTATATTGAACGAGTAACAAAGTGACAATGAAGTGTATCACACACACACACACACACACACACACACACACACACACACACACACACACACACACACACAAATACAACTATTTCACTTTTTGGTAATCAGGTAATAGTCTACATGAACTTTTAATTTTTGTTGATTATGGTGGCCCCTGCAGACAAGGGTGAGACAAAGCAGCTTCTGTCCTCAGGCTGTGAGTAAATTCATCCTCAGCACTCATCATAATAATGCTTCTAATGTTATGACTTAGGTCAGAATCTGAGCCAGTGACAAAGAAGACCTATAATGTTTAATAGCCTATCTACTCACTGATGGTCTCGTTTGCTTTATAGAGGCATCAGTGTCCTTATTTTCTATTTTAGTGATCAACTGAAACTTCATTACCCTCTCCTTAGTGAACTACTTGTTGTTGTGTGTGTTTTATTTGAGTCTCCAGAAACAACACCAATGTTCCTGAATCTCAAAAACATTGGGAATAGAACGGAATAGAGCAGAGTTTGTGCTGAGTGTTTTTAGGGAATTCCCGGAAAGTCTGAGCTAAACTCAGGAATTCAGGATGTGCAGTTTGTTTCTGTTCCTCAGTTTGTTGTTCAAACACTTTTCTGTGTTATCAGTGTAATTATTTTGATCACTAATTTAGCATTATTCTAAATTACACGTCTATTCAGGACAACAGGATTATTGTGTCTCAACACATGCTCCTCACTAAATAAGACATTAGAGCAGGGACATTATTGCTGATTTACAATATGGTGTAAAAATGCATTATTTTGACTTGGATGCTTATCAACTCTGCTATTATTTGAAAACTGACTTGGCACTGTTGTCACATTCGTTAACATTTGTACATGTCATTGGCTACCTGCCATATTGACAATTCTACCAAACGTTTGGAAGAAGAGGCTTGTTATAAGCACATCATGGAGGTGTAAGGCTGTCAGGTAATCTTGCCTGCACACTTACTGCATGCCATAAAATTCAATTAGAGACAATGTTTTGATCACACTTGGATCTTTATCAGGTCAAACTCTTTTAAAAACATCCAGTACATTGCAAACATTTATTCTGGCGATTGGGTTTTGTACATTTAGCAATGATTACGACCCTTGAGATCAGCACATTGTTCAGCAAGGGTAAGCTATGAACAATGACCAAAACAAATACTGCAGACAGAGGGAAAAGAGAAGAAAAGATGTGTAGGAATTGTCCAACCATGTGTCCATCTCTGATTTCATGAAACCACTCTGCTGGCAGTTTTTTTTTTTTTTTAAATGTTAATGCTTCCCCACCCTGTGACAGCACCTTTGCCTCCCTGTAACTTGCTACATTGTATTGGCAAGTTACAGGAAGGCATATAGGATGTCACATTGTCTAATCATCATTATCAAAGTATTGTCAGGGAAATATTTACACCAGCACTGCAGGGTTGATAAAGTTGGTTTAGCTGGAACAATCCTCCTTCAAATCCCTGGTGTCAGACCCCAGACTTCTCAGACCCATGAACATGCAAAATATATATTCAGCAATATGATTGAGAGCAGTCTGCTGCTTTATTTGATTTGCTCTTACACACATAATGAAGTTTGTTCTTCTCTCAAGAGTAGAGATTTTGAGAGCTGAATAGAGAGTGTGCTGGCACTGAACTGGGGTCTGAATGAGGAGGTAGTGAGGTAAAAAAAAGAGAGCCACAGGAGCGCGGTCATGTCTCATTACTATGCAGAGTTGTTGCCTGGAATCAAATTAAACCCATAATCCAATGAAGCACCATTTTTGCTTACAATGACAGCAGAGGACCTCATCTCAAACCTATGACAAAATGTAATTAATATAAGAGCTGAAGGCATAAATAACTTGGCTCCACTTTTAATTTTTTTGATAATTACGTGTTATTCTGATTTTCCTAATATTGCTATGATTACATAGGCATGGCTGGATTAACCAGATTTTTTGCCCCTGGTGTTGTGTAGTGTTCTCAAAAATATCCAAATATTGAAGTGCATATCGATTCAAAATATTGGAAACTGTTTCTATACCCATTTTCTGCAGTATCGGTATACCACTACCAGCTGCGCTTTCTCTTCTTCCAACAGTAAGTTGACACACACAACATACATGTTTTAAAAGGCCTAATCTGAGAAAGTATTTAAAAGTGTGATATTCAAAGTTTACCACAGTCTTTAAGCTGTTTTCTTCTATAGCCAAGAACAGAAGAGTCATCTCTCGTTTGTCATCTTATATTCTTTTTTAATTTACATTTTAGGGTTCAAGCATGAAGGGCTATTGTTTTTGTGTTGGTTCAAAATGATTTGTCTCTTACCGTGGCTGAAATTCCCATGAGCTGGAATGAGCTAGACCCATGAAACTTGGCACAGTAAGTCAAAATGGTGTGCAAGTGCTTCCCAGGAAATACAAGCCAAATCAGCAACATGGAGGCGCTATTGCAAATTCAATTTTCAAAAGGCCACAGCCCAAACAGAGTTAGTACAGTTGAATTGAATTTAGACACACACATGTCCAGCTCAATGTGATCTACTAAAAAGCCTCAGGTGCCTGAGGGGCCTCTATGACAGATTTTGTGCTAATTAGCATAAACTGAAAAACAGTTGGTCAGAGATACCCATCTCCATTATAAATGAACAAGATCGGTTGAAAAACATGACCGCTATCAATCAAAAATATCCTCACAAAGGGAGGGACTTATAATGAATTTGCCATAACTCAATAACCATTGGTCCAGTCTTTGTAAAACTCAGTAGATATGTTCAGGCCCAGGTTGGGAATTTATCTACGAAAGCATTTTGAGACTCCAGGGGGCACCACACATACCAAAACGTTTTACCTCAAAACCTGGTGGACAGAATGTCACACATTTTGTCAAAACCTTCTCAGTGCTGCTTGCGGCTTTAGTTTTGAGGAACTGAGCTGCTTGAGCGAAAAAAGCTTGAACCTGCCTAATAGCCATGTGCCTCCATGGTATTGAAAATGGTATCTAATAACAATAGTTTTGGTATTGTATCAAAGTTCTAGTATCATGATCAGCGTTGGGCAAGTTACTTTCAAAATGCAATATATTACATGTTACTAGTTACCTTCATTTTAAGGTAATACATTACGTTACCGTCTGCGTAGGGTACAAAAATTACTTATTACACTACTTTTTAGTTACTTTCAACAAAATGTCCAAATAACCTATATATAATATGTTGATGAAGGTTCTCAGTCTTCCAGGTCACGGTAATTCTAAGTACTGTGTCGCAGGCAACTGGACTTGTTTCAGTTTGTTGAAGATGTTTCACCTCTCATCCAAGAGGCTTCTTCACTTCTAACTAACTGGAGGGGAGTTGCAGGCTTTTAAACTCTGTGTGGGAGTGTCCTTACAGAGTCGTTAAGGACACGTGTGAGCTCTGAGTTTCAGAGTCTTTAGGGCCACTTGTGGGTCATTGACCGAACCAGCCTTCATGTGGGTTGCTAGGGCTAGGTGAGCTCAGTACTGCATCGTAGGTGGGTGATAAGTAATGTTGTAGGCCACTTCCTCTGTTCAAAGATGGTCATTCCAGTTTGACATAGATGGATTCTTTTACTCTTCTTTCAAACAATCTGTCTTCTCTGGCCAAGATGTTTACATTGTTGTTCTCAAAGGAATGATTTTTCTCCTTCAGATGTAAGTGGACAGCAGAGTTTTGACCTGAGAAGTTGGCCCTCCTGTGAGAAGAGAGATGCACTGTAGTGCTAAACACAGTTGACTCTTTAAATAAATGAATTGCCTTGGGCACAGGGATAAGCAGGCAGGCAAAAAATCAAAGTCGGATGCACACATATTTCATTGGAACACCTTCAGCTTTGATCACGGGACACATTCGCCGTGGAATCATTTTGACAAGCTTATGCAATGTCACAACGTTAATTCTGCCAGAGTTGCATTAATTTTTTGCCAATATCTTGTAGTGATGATGGGAGTGTCGGGCCGCTGCGTGAAGTGTTCTCCAGCACGTCCCAAAGATTCTCAATGGGGTTAAGGTCTGGACTCTGTGGTGGCCAATTCATGTGTGAAAATTATGTCTCATGCTCCCTGAACCACTCGTTCACAATTTGAGCCCGCTGAATCGTGGCATTGTCATCTCTGAATATGCCTGTGCCATCAGGGAAGAAAAAATCCAGTGATGGAAAAACCTGGTCATTCAGTATATTCAGGTAGTCAGATTACCTAATTTTTTAGGCACATAACTTTGCTGACTATAGACCTGACCAACTGAAGCAACCCCAGATCATAACACTGCCCCCAGACGCTTGTACGGTAGATACTAGGCATGAAAAGTGCATCTTGTGCATATGTCTCTCTTCTTACCCTGATGTGCCCATCACTCTGGAACAGGGTAAATCTGGACTCATCAGACCACATGACCTTTTTAAATGAGTCCAGTCTTTATGCTCCCTAGCAAACTGTAGACTTTTTTTTTCAATTAGGATATGTCTTCTGACATGCTTGTTTAAGAAATGAGAAGCTAAATAACTTGTTGCCAGCTGAAACATATTAATCACTGCAGTAATTATCCAATGGAAGGCTCTTATCTATTTGCTTATTCAAATCCAGGTGGTGACTCTTTTTTTTTTTTTTGCCCAGGCAGTGTATGTTATGAGAGAGGATTGTAATTGTAGGCTTAGTCATATGACACATAGGATTCATCATTAGGCCTACGAAGTATGGCTCATTTCAGTCACACACAGTCTGAACAAAGAACTTATAGGCTCAGCTTTATTAAACATGCATAGCCTATATTAATATGGTCATGCGCCGTGTGCATGGATTCTTAACAAAACAACAATAAACGCTTTACTTCGGTCGGTAACGTGGATTGTAATGCGTTACGTGACATAACTACAGTAAAACATCACTGAAATATTATTAATAACTCCTTATATTACTCGATAACGGCTAAAATAAATGTTTTACTGTAACGCGTTGCTTTTGTGACACGTTACCCCCAACACTGATCATGACAATAGTGTTGTGCCCCCCATGAGACATATTACAGACATATGAACATAGCATATCTTTCATCAACCTCTTTTTCCAGCAACAGCAAGTAGCTGTTTTCAGTGAAAAAGCTCAGATTAACCCATTGTAGTAGGTAAGCGACTAGCTAATAAACATAATCGTGCACCTGGCAAGCTAAGGAGTCAATTATTCTTATATTCTTAAGAATGAGTAGAGACAACACAGAATTAAATTCATCTTTGTTGACACAAACATGAAGTACTGAAGTATCATTTTGTGACTGCTTGATGTATAAATAGACAACTGTTTGCCCAAAGAACTTTAGAAGATGATAATATGCCAGTGTTGTGGTACAGCTTGTTCTGTTGACTCCAAGTGGCCAAATTCACAATAACAGCTGAAACAACTCTTTGCTTATCTCTACTCACGTTTTCCTAAATTGATGGACTGAAACATCAATAGACAACACATTTGACTTGTCATAACAAGAAGAGCACATCATGTAAATGCATACCCAATATTGTATGCTCACATGCACAGTTTACTCCATTTACAGTAAACGGCACAGAGCTGCCATTAATGTTATCAGTAATAGCTGAGCTTTTCTGTTATATAAGTCAAATGTTTGTCAAAAAAACCCAAATATTTGGATCAAGGGATTTATCCATCATCCTCATATCTAAATGACTGAGGAGGTCGATTGCCAGACACTCCCAAAACAACATGACCTTAATGATATATGTGATGTTACGTAACTAAGTTAGTAAGTTAAAAGAACTCACTGTTGACTTATGTTTGTACACAGGACACAAACATGCTCACCATGCAGACTTTGTTAGTTGAGTAACTTCAGCTCTTTTCAGTTCCTTAAGGACAACTATAATAAAAACTAAAGTTCTACAAGAAAGGAGTCAGTTGCCTTTGATAAAAGACCGGATCCAACGACGTTTTATAAGCAATAACAATCATAGGTACTCTCTTCTGTAGAAAGGGGATCGAGACATAGTAAAGCTTTAGGGAAATTCTTCAACCCCGCTCAGTTGTCTCAGAATTACACTATGTTCAAAGTGTACCTCCACACAGCTGAACATTCCATCTGAATAATCTAGCAAAATGCAGAAATCAAAGGTCTAACATAGATGGTAGACAGTATACAATGTACATGTCTTTCCAAATGCTTTAATGGATTTTGTAGGGATCAAGACATCCTGAACTGTTTTCTATACACCCTTCGTTATCCAGCCAATGAATGCATTTAAATTCATGTAATCTTGTTAGGCAAAAATAAGTGGAGTCAACGTACTAGAGTGTCAGAGAGCAAGACAAGTGTGATGCAACGTGGGCACAAGGCAGAGACAATTACAAACTTAATGCGGCCTGCGTGGCAGACTGAAATAACTGATGATTAAAAAATGCAGTGTGTGACTGCTATCATCATCCAGCATAACTACAGGCCTGTGCAGATTAGCAGCAGTTATATAAAAAAACTCTAACCATCACACAATGATTACTTTTCCAAAAGGCAAATGACAAAAACAGCAAAGCAAACAAATTGTATAACATTATTGTGAAAAAAGTATTTAAAGCATTACTTCAATAAAGTCTCATATTTCTTACAAATCATTTGATAGCAATGTTGGCGATCATGTCATTTTTTACTATAAAAACAAGACAAAAGACATATAATTCCTCATTTGAAAAATGATATTATACAGATCAAAACTGATATTCTACAAGTGCTGAACCATGATTTAAGCTCACCAGACATAGGATCTTCAAAATTCATCAAATTGTACTCACTCATAGATGTCAGCCATCTAAATACACCTGATTTTTCCAACAAATCCATGCATTATTACCTGAGAAATTAACGGAAATGTATAAACGCCTCAAAATCTCACAATGTTAAAGAAAGTGAGAAAAAACTCTATGCTATTCTGTGCTGAGACTCATCCTACATTCAAGGATCATGGAAATCTGTTTAGTAGTTTTTTTGTAATCCTGCTGACCAACCAACCAACCAACAAACAAGGGAGAAAACATAACCTCTGTGGCGAAGGTAAACAAAGCTTTTTTCCTCTGGTCCCTTTAGGGGCTATAACATTGGCTAAGTAACGGTGTGTTTGGCTGTGTGAGTGTAAGCACTTGATTAGGCTAGGGATAGCAATGTCGCTTGGCTAGATGGTCATCCACTACCTTTAGCTAGACTGAAATATCTCAGCACCTATTCGATGGATTACTATGAAATTTGGTGCAGACATTCAAGGCCGACTTCTTGATTCTCTGATTCAAGTGCCACCATGAGGTTGACATTTGTGGTTTTGAGTGTAATATCTCACCTACTATAAAATGGATTGTCATGAAGTTTGGATTTTGAATTCCTATGACCAAATAAAACTAATGACATTCCCATCAGCTTCAGCTGTACTTTGTGTTTAGTACTAAATACCAAATGTTAGCATGCTGTGCCTCTGTACAGCCAGCCCGTGCTCACTCCCAATGCATCAAATACAGCAGCCTGATCAGTGGCCCTACGCTCGATGCTTTAGTGACCCCTCTAGCACCACTTCATGAAGCGCCCTGTAGTACAGTAGAAAGAGAGTGAGAAAATTAAGTGGGTGGTTGGATAGGTCATACAGTCGACTTTCTATCTGGAGACTGGGATTTGGGTCCCATTTGTAACCAGGAGTGAAATGTTTTTCACAAAAGCTATGATTTGTAAATAAGTTAATATGTGTAAGTGACCCACTTTCATCAGTTATGTAATTTTCTTAACTTACCTTTCTTAACCTAAGTAGTTTTGGTGTCTAAACCTAACCAAATCACAACGGTTTCACAATGCTAATTACATTCAAAAAGTCATAATATGTGAACTGTTTGTCTGCAAGCTTTATTTTGAAAGTCTAACTGGACATTGCATTTTCATTGCATCATAGTTTGAAGCTTAAGGCCACTGACCAGGCTGCTGTATTTGACATTGTGATTGAGAACGTGTTGCTACAGTCGCACAGAGCCTCTACCGAGGCAGCAGACTTTTTCTCGTGGGTCTGATAATAAATAGAAATATCATGTTTTAATTATGAGGACTTTATTTTTCAACAAAAAATACTACAATAATAACTAGGGATAAAAGGATACCAAAAACCCACGGAACGATATCATCCGGATATATAGTCCAAGGTAAGATATTTATCACGATATTTAAAAAAATAGAAAAAGATGACTTGAATAATGTCCTTTAATAATAAATGAGATGTGTACAGCATTTATTATTTGTATAAAATTTGTTTTTACTTTTTACTGGAGGAACTTCTGCTTCCCTTCTACAGTAAAATAAAAGGAGCTGGCCATGTCCTAAGCATGTGTAAAAAGTAGCCATAATTACTTTTGGCAATGAATGATTGGACTATGTACAATTACAAAACCATACAGCAGCCAGTAGCAATCTCTCCCTGCCTCTGGTTGTACAGCAAGTCTACCAGGGCACCCAGGGGTGTGTGTCACGGAAGGACAGCTGAGAACAGGCATTTGGCCGCGGGTCCCACCGATCTCTCTCCCTCTTGTTGTCCAGCGGACTACCAGTGCCACAAAAATCTCCGTCATGGTAACTGGCACATTATCATTTCCTAACTGTATGTTCAGTGGCTGACTGGTTTTAATGAGTTGACACTGTGTTTGGTTGGTTAGTAAAAACAAACAGCCAGCAGCAGAGCTGATACAGGGGATTGTGAGCTGTGGTTTCCCTGCCAGTAAACACACCGCCTGGCTGTTTCTCGCAGCGAAGAGCGGCTCCGGAGATGTCGGAGTGTTAAAACATTAATGGAGCTTCTGTGTGAGCTGACAATTTGAGTCAAACATTGAGAATGAAACCAACGAAGCCAATCAATCATAGGTGGAGTAGAGTGGGTCTTATGAGAACGCGTCTGTTTTCTTGAGCAGTATGATTATGCCCTCTGCTGTTCAAATAGAACAAAACAATGACATGGAGAGATAGTAGAATGCATTCATGCTGATTTCCCTTGTTAGATCTATGAGCTTTACGAGCAAAATAACCACATGATAGGTTGGCGGGTATAGTCACAGTCCAACGACGGTATCTCAGCATTTTTTTAATCCTAAAATTCGGTATATCGTCTCATTCCTAATAATAACTGTTAAGTTTAGATGATTCAAATTTAGTACCAAAATTAAAATAAGCTGCTTGAGTTGTAGAACTGATATTGTTCATGCTTATCTTTCAATGAATGATTTTAATTAGAATATTTATGTTCTCATAAATATTTACACCAAAATTAAGCAGCTCCATTTTGTTCACTGCTGTCATCATATTCAAAATAGAAATTATTACTAAGAAAAAAAAACTGGTAGAAATATGAGAAATCAAGTAAAGTGATTAAATATTAATAAAAACGTTTCAAGATAAATACTCTCAAATCACATCTCAGAAGTAAGAAATTAAAAGTATTCCCCCAGCTCTATCTTTTTTTAATAGAATCAAAATGACAGTCAATTCATGGCTTTTAGCCAGCCTTATCATTCCATCAATTAAATTCACACCAGCTGCTTCCTATTCAAAGCATGTTGCCCAGCTGCACCTCTTAAACACACTACTGTGGAGGGAGTTCATTTTCATTCCAGTGAAGCCGACCAAGTGCTCACCTGCATCTCAGTGCTGCAGCCTCTAAGAGGCCAAAAGTGGGTACGAGGGCCACCATACAACATTAATGTGGATTCTGCGTAAGCTCAACCGTAAATGAACAGCAGCTAGCCTGAGATTAGCTCTTATCAGGCTGACTGAAGCCCCTGGGCTGGGGGAAGGGAGGAGGAGCATATGATATCCACACTGCTCCTTTTTGAACATCATAAGCCAGGTAGGTTTAGGTAGTATTTCCTCTACTCTGGCTGCTAATGGGAAAATCAAAGGCCTGTGTCGTGTCTGAAGCCAGAGGGTGGAGGCTGCTAAGTGAACGCTACGCTCCGGATTTCATGCCATGTCTGTCTTTCTCTGTGCACCTCATCAAAGCAAAGCAGCAGAGGAATATGAGCTGTTATCCGTTACCTGAGGACTAATTGGCCCTTTAATCCCATATCAGATCTGTGCTCACTTCAGCCGTTCTGAACTGACTGAGTGGCCGGGCAACATCATTGTATCAAAGCACTCTGTCAAGGTTTGGCATATAGCAGACCTGTTAAAAAGTCACCCATCCATTTCAGATGGGCTTTGGGCGCCTGGCAGGTATGTCTGGGGGCAGTGGGGTGTGTACTGGTCACATTTAGAAAGGATGACACTATGACAAGATTTCATGGGAAAAAAATACCCAAATTACCTGAAAATGTGACAAACCACAGATGTAAATGAGGAGAGAAATTTGAAATACATACTCAGCTGTCCAATGAGGTGTTAAATTAACAGGAATGCTGCTTACAAAATCACCAATATGACCACACGTTAAAAGCATTCATTCGTGTTTTATTCCCTGTAACAAGCCCTCATCAGTGTCACAGTAGACTGATATTTCTTAGTCTTACTTCTGTTATTAATGCACCATATGATGTTGTTCACTCACTGCCATTAAATGACGCGCTAAACCGCTGTAGTCTTAGTTATATATTCAGCTTGGTAAGGAGCTATTTCTTTGCAGTCAGTGACCTAAATCCATGTAACCTTATTATTATCTTGCTAGCTATCCTGCTAATACTAGCTACCTACAGCATCAAGTAAAATATGGTTTAGGTAACTGAAGTTTGATAATTTCAATTGAATGTGAATGCCTTCAGTTGAATGCTTCAAACTGCACTCTGCCACCTTTCTTTTACAGTGTTGTGTGGAAGATCATTTAATTTGCACATATCAAAGGCCTCTGCAGATGATGATCATCTCATCACAATGCGATGTTCTGCTGGGAAACCTTGGGTGCTGGCATTCATGTGAATGCCACTTGACACGCACCACCCATCCAAACACTGTTGTGGACCAAGTACACCCCCTCATCACAACAACACTACCCGATGGCAGTAGCCCCCCAGTAGGACAGTGTGCCCTGACACACCGCAAACACTGCTCACTGGTGTTGACCGGGCCTCCAAATTCCCCAGATCCCAATCTGATCGAGCATCTGTAAGACGTGCTGGAGCAGGTCTGACCCATGGAGGCCCCACCCCCCAACATACAGGACCCAGAGGATCCACTATAAAACGCCCTGGTGCCAGACAACAGGACACCCTCAGAGGTCTTAAGTGCATGTCTTGACAGGTCAGAGCTGTTTTGGCTTCACAAGGGGAACCTTCACAATATTAGGCAGGTGGTAATAATGTTATGCCTGATCAGTGTATACACACACACTACCAGTCAAACGTTTGGACACACCTTCTCGTTCAATGTTTTTTCTTTATTTTTATTATTTTCTACATTGTAGATCAATACTGAAGACATCCAAACTATGAAGGAAAACATATGGAATTATGTAGTAAACAAAAAAGTGTTAAACAAACCAGAATATGTTTTATATTTTATATTCTTCAAAGTAGCCACCTTTTGCTTTGATGACAGCTTTGCACACTTCTGGCATTCTCTTAATCAGATTCATGAGGTAGTCACCTGGAATGGTTTTCAATTATCAGGTGTGCCCTGTCAAGAGTTAATTTGTGAAATTTCTTGCCTTCTTAATGTGTTTGAGACCATCAGTTGTGTTGTGCAGGGGTAGGGTTGGTACACAGTTCAATACAGTGAAAAGCCCTATTCGACTGCTGTTCTAATACATATTATGGCGAGAACCACTCAGCTGAGTAAAGAGAAACGACAGTCCATCATTACTTTAAGACATGACGGTCAGTCAATCTGGAAAATATCAAGAACTTTGAATGTATCCTCCAGTGCAGTCGCGAAAACCATCAAACACATGATGAAAACTGGCTCTCATGAGTACCACCAAGAGACCAAGAGTTACCTCTGCTGCAGAGGATAAGTTCATTAGAGTTACCAGCCTCAGAAACCACAAATTAACAGCACCTCAGATTAGAGCCCACATAAATGCTTCACAGAGTTCAAATAGCAGACACATCTCAACAGCAACTGTTCAGAGGAGACTGTGTGAATCAGGCCTTCATGGTCGAATTGCTGCAAAGAAGCCACTACTGAGGAAGAACAACAACAACAAGAAGAGAAGTGCTTTGGCCAAGAAACACAAGGAATGGACATTAGAACAGTGGAAATCTGAACTTTGGTCTGATGTCCCAAATTTGAGATTTTTGGTTTCACCCGCCAAGTCTTTGTGGGACACAGAAAAGGTGAGTGGATGGTTTCTACATGTGTGGTTCCCACCATTTACTGCATAATTCCAGTGGTGGCTCCTCATATGGGCAATATAGGCAGCCGCCGTCATATATATATATATACATATGTGTGTGTGTGTATATATATATATATATATATATATATACATACGAAAAGCACATAAAAAAGTTGAAATTTTGACCTGAGTAAGTCTCACATTCTCCATACTCAAACCTGGGTTTCATCCTCTACGGACCACGACTACTTAAATTGTGATTGGTAAAACATTTCGATCCAGCCCCTGTAAATCATGAATATCTACAGTAAACAGACAATCTTGCCAATAGTTTATTGAGATATTTTACTTACCAAAGTTAGACAGATGGCTGGACGACCTCAATGACTGACTGACTTACTGCCATTACTTCTGCTTGAGCACCAGCAGAGCAACAGAGTGAAGAAAGTGTATGTAGATGCTTTAGTATGAGCTTCATCCCTGCTGCTGTCTCTACATGAGAGCAGGAGTGTGTTGCCTCCTCAGTAACCTTATACATTTGGAAATACCATGCTCAACCATTCATAAAGATGATCAGAATAAAACACATTTTCAACATCACCCACATTTCTGAACTCTCCATTTGTCAAGCCCTCGCTCCAAAAACAAGCACTGATATTTGAACAAAAGGTGCACACGTCAACTTTGACTGTGTCAGGACCTTGCCTATTGTCCATCAGCACGATGGGGCTTTTGTAGAAATAATGTCCATTTAAAATACTTATTGTCCTCACCGTTCGCCTTTCAGCCTGACGCTGTGTACCATTAATCACAGAGGACAGCTGAGGCTGACATCCTCAGACAAAGGCAGCATCTAATTGTAGAAGCCAGAGAAATAGAGGGTTGGTTTGTGTATACTGTATATGCATGATTGTGTGTGTGAGAGAGCGAGCCTGAAAGAGTGTGTGCTAATGTATGTGTATTTAACATTAAGGCCTGATATGTGTTATTCCTCTGTGCCATAGAGCTCAGTTGTTTTCCAAAAACTGTTGTCTGTCCTAAAACACATCCATGAGCCACACTGGGTGACATATTCCTTCATTACCATGAACACACACTGTAGTTAATTTTGCATCAAATTGTACTCACTATTAGATACTAGCCACCCAAATAGAATGATGCATTATTTCCTGAGAAATTAAAAAATAATCTCACATTATTAGAGAAAGTGAGAAAAAAAGATCCCTTCCTTTATCTGGATCTGCATCAAAAGTTAATGCGGTCTATTCTGAGATGCATCCTCTATCCAAGTTTAATGGAAATCTGTGTTTTTTGCGTTATGATGCTGACAAACCAACCAACCAATGAATTAACCAACAAACAGACACAGGTAAAAACATAACCTCCTTGGTGGAGGTAACAACTACATGATTTTCATGTTAGCCCTTCCATACCTTGTTTCAGCGAATAATTTTCATCCTGCAGTGTTGTGTGGGGAGGACAGGGCAGAGTGGAGGAACAGAGTCCCTGCTCACTGACAATTACCCACTGAGCAATAGGAAAGAGAGATGGGAAAATGTATTGTATCTCCAACTCTCTGTTCTCCCTGAGATATTCAGAGCAGTTTACACTTCCACTATCTAATATGCAACTTGTGAGATAGAGAAATGCAGATTAGTTGGCTATTTTTCCATTACTGTTAAGCCACAGTCACTGACACTTAACACTACCTGTACACGTTTCGCATTAAAAGCTTACCAGGAAGTGGAAGAATTACGCCCTATCAGCTGGAAGGCTTTTAATATGAAACATCAATGCAGGATGCAGGATCGATGTTTTTTGTTTCACTGACAGTAGCTTAATATCCAATCCTAAAAATAGAGTAGTATTTATGGAAATAGTCAAGACTAACGTTAACGTTGTAGAGGTGTTAAGTTTGCATTAACAGCAAACAGCATTAACAGCCAACTAAAATAATAGCAGATGTCTTTCTAAAATCTGATATGATATACTTCTACAAAGGGAGAAAATAATATAAGAATACAGAGCTAGATGCCATCTTGGGTTGTGGCACACACAGATCAACTATTTTTTTTATTTTCTGAACAAACAGCTAAACTACGGAAGTGTATTCCTGCCACAAAATAAAAAACACTCTCACATTATAACATGAAAACTTTATTGTACAAACGTCATCATTTTATTGTATGAACATAATAAGTCTATTGTACAAACATGATAATTTTATTCAACGAACGTGATAAGTTTCACATTATAACGTGATAATTCATATTGTTATTATATCTCATTTACATCATTTGATTAAGTTTTACTTCTTGCTTGGGTTAAGACAGGGCGAGATTTTGCCGTTATTGAGCATGGTGGATGGCATTGTGATTAGTATGTGTATAGTAAGGAGGATTTTAAAATTCATGGGGCTGTACGGAGGAAAGAATCAGTCCTCCTCCCTCTGGAGAGAGCGTTATTTCTCCTTAATCAGCTGGAGGCACCATGGATACAAGCAACCCAGCACAGCTACTTACAATCCTATCTTTCTGCATGGAGTTTGACTTTGCTAGTGATCGATAATCAATAAAGATGATGACAACAACTCCATTTGACTGTGTATGAGCAAAATGCTCTATTTAAATGGAGAAGGAGGAGTGCTGCGGTGCATCTCTGTGTGCGTAATGTGATGCGTTTCTCACTCCTCTGATCGGACAGGACAGGTCATAAGAACTATCATTCTTATTAATAGGGGATGGGGTGTGGGTGGGTGAAATAATTCATCTTTGATGAGGAACATATTAATAACATAACTTGCAACAATCCTTCAGTATGCCTTACCTGCTTGATCCACAACTCGTCACACACAGGCATGCATGCATGCACACACACATGCACACACACACACACACACACACACACACACACACACACACACACACTGCATACAGTCAGAGTGTCTCTCCTCTACTTGAATTTGGCACAAAACTGTCTGATGTGATGCTGCAGAGTTAAACTGCTCGATTTTCCACAGTATTTCACAGTCATTGGAACAGCTGCAGCATTAGCTGTACAGGGTATTTCTCCTGGTGACTGAGAGCTGCTCATGGCCACTGGGGATTTAGTCCAACTTTTTAAAAAGGGGGGGATTAGAGAGCCAATTCCATCCTCGCATAACCCACTATGGGGTTCTGCTGGAGCTCTGCTTGTGTGTGTGTGTGTGTGTGTGTGTGTGTGTGTGTGTGTGTGTGTGTGTGTGTGTGTGTGTGTGTGTGTTCGATCTGCTTGGTCATAACAAGCTAAATAAACAGTGAGAATGGGGAAAACATGCGTATCTTACAGTGCAATAACGGAGCAGAAGCTGAATTTCAACGCATGATTAATTAGACACAATCCTCACGCTAATGATTAAAAACATTTCCTTGTGTAAAACATTCAGCCAGATACATAAACGTTCTTCTGGAGCGAGGAATGCATTAGTAGATGAATTCATGCTAATGTCTTACTAATGATAGGACATGATTTATGATTGGCAGGTGCTTTTTTTGTCGGTGAGTAACAGCAGACAGGCCAGCACGAGGGGCTTGAAAGAAATTATGGTCAAACGGCGACAATGGTGTAGAAGAGCCTGCTTTGCTCTGACATGCCAGAGGCTAAAGAGGCTTTTGGTCTGTCAATCACAGTGGGATGACAGGGTGAGCTCAGTATCTGGGTCTTCAGGTGCGGACACACACTATCAGTACAGTATTTCCTGTCTCATCCTCTCCTCCTGCTCTGCTGCAGCCTGAACTCTGCATTTATGCTGACTGTAAGAAATCTGCAAGAGCAAACACATTCAATTAACTCCACAGCATTTCTTTTGGAATGGCTTACTGCCTGAGCCATTAACTTGAAACTTAGAGCCAAATAGTTTTACATTTTAGCTGAGTCAAAGATATAAACTGGGGTTTTATTGGAGAATGTGCAACTACAGGAGAGATTCTGCAACAGCAATACTGCATCCAGCTCTATGCAATGTTGGGCTCATTACTCAAAAAGTAATTTTCAGACTTATTACTGTCTAGGTGCAGTTATTCATGACACTTGATTACACTCCTGCTTTACTGTTACGCCTTTGAAAATGGTGAGTTTGGCTGTTTATATCATTAGAGATCAGGTTAAGTTAGTTTCTTCTTACGTGAATAAGAATTATTATTATTTACTCAGTCTCAACCTGGCTTCAGCATCTCTGTACCACTCATTTGGATATAGAGCAGCAGTCTTACATATTGTCTGTCTTTCATCAACTTACTGTATAACACATGTTGGAACAGTGCTGATCACTGATCACATTTTTTTTCTAGCTGACAAAAAGTTATCAATTGTCCATAATTTTCTTTGCTTTTATTTACTTCTATTTACTACTACTTATTTACTTCTTTATTTACTTGCTTCATTTGTATAGAAGTCATGTTCCTTTCGGTGGACCACCATGGGACCCTAATTCGAAAAAGTTATGTATGGCAGTAAATGGCAAAAGACAAGTAATTTTTGGTCCAGTTTGAATTGTGCTGTGAATTAAAACTAGGGCAGCACAGCGGTGCCGTGGTAAGCGCTGTTGCCTTACTGCAAGAAGGTCCTGGGTTCGGGACCCAGCTGGGGCAGGGCCCCTCTGTGCCTGTGTGGGTTCTCTCTGGGTACTCAAGCTAGGTGTGAATGTGTTCCTGAAAGGTTGTTTGTCCCTATATGTGAACTGGCGATTTGTCCAGGGTGTACTGTACCCTGCGACTCACCCAATGTCAGCTGCAAAGGATAAGCGGTTACAGATAATGAATGAATGAATTCCAAATAGGATGTTTGTCAATTTAAAAGATAATTTTCCAACTTGGGAAAGTCACTGTTTGCTTTCATAAAGCTTATCAAGTATAAGACTCAATAAGACTAAAAATATGTAAATAGAAAGACTTCAAAGCTAACAGTCATGTAAGTGACGTTGTCTTGTTTAACATTCACCAAAACCCATAACCAAACCCCCATAGAGCCGGTCCCGTATATTAGCTAGCTCTCAGAACTGGCTAACTCTCCTTTCATATAAATGCAGCATTATGTACAGACCTGTTGAGATTTTCACTTTCTATATACTTTTTCTGTGCCAAGGTGACAGCCATGTTGGTGACATATTTTGAACAAGACAATGTAGTTCACTGAGTGGTTTTACAAAAACACTAAATGGTACTTTACTATCTTTACAACAAACTGTGACTTTCTTGACTTGCAAAATTACCTTTAATTTTACAAACTTCATGGAACAATTCAAACAAGATAAAAAATGTGCCTCTCACCACTGACTACTGTACAATAATTTCCCAATATAAGGTCCAACAGGGTACACCAGAAGGGACAGGACTTTGTCTCTCTATTCTTGAATAAATTATTTAAGTTTAAGAAGTGGTCTTTGTTAAAAATCATTGCATCCTGTGATTGCAAAAAGAGCACCTCTTCAGAAGTTTTCCCTCTGCCATGCATCACAGCTACTCAGTTAACTTCTCCTGCACTGTCTGATCTGAGGGTTTCTCTCTCTGTCCAGTTTCTGTTCCTCTCATACATACAGCGGTCACACAGAAACCTCTTGTACCTCCTCACAGTGGAGCTGTTCTCTGTGTCCTGAGCAGCTAATGTTTTAAGTAATGGCTTGTGAGGCCTGACAGATCGGCCACGCTCTCCCTGAGCTGCAGGCCCCACGCTCAGAGACCAAATCCATCAAAGCGACAGGATGAATTAGTGCCGAGACACCTCACTACCTGTTAGGAGGAACTCCCATCAGCAGTAATTGATTTGATAAACGCTCGAGCATACACGGAATGAGAGACGAGGGGAGAGACAGAGAGCCACACAGAATGACAGAGACAAAGTTTTATACTTAGTTAGGTTTGATAAAAACAGACGCCTGTTTCCAGCGGCCAACAGTAACTTTTGATCCAGCTCTGTCAACTTCAAATTTGACTAGACTAAAAAGTACCCAAAAGTCATACTTAGTAAAAGTAAAGGTATCATGTTAAAATATTACTTCAGAAAAAGTGAAAGCCACCCATAGTAGTAGCAAAGTAAAAAGTCTTAAAGTCTCTGATATTAAATGTATTTAAATCAAAAGTACAAGTAGTTAAATCATAGATATATTTACATGTAAGATTATTGGCCCGGCAATTTTCAGACCTGATATTAAGCATTTTTCTGATATATATATATATATATATATATATATATATATGTATATATATATATATATATATATATATATATATATATATATATATATATATATATACATTGCAGATCAAATAAATTAATTTAAAAATGCACTGCTTTGGCTCCGATGCAGCATGCAAGCATAAATACAGTGTAAAAGTACAATATTTTAGTCAAAAATGTAGTGTAAAACTCAAGTAGAGTTGGAGTAAATGTACTAGTTATAGCCCAACTTAATTCAGACCTTTATGTTGGGAAATTTAACAGTAATCTTCTTTAAATGGGCTGCAATTTCCTCTTAATTTCCCAGGATGTTTCCTATAAATCACCATTTAATCAAATAGAAAAGAGTTCTGAGACAGTTTTTTAAATTAGTTTAGTTTGTTCAGTTTATTGGCAAATGTTGATATGCTGGAGAATTGCTCCATTGAAACTTGAGGAAAACAGTGTTGAAGTGTTCACAATCCACAAAACAAATCCAACCCACAAGTAAACATGGTTTGCTGTTTCTGATTTTACTTGATTTGAAACATTGACCGCAAGGTTTCCCATTGCAAAAGAAAATGTTTGGTTTCCAAGAGAGCTGTTACTGAAAGCACCAACTTAAATCAGAGGAAAGAAAAAGACTTCTACACTTCTCTATGTTAGGGCAGTAGTTCCCATCAGGTTCATGTCCTCAGTATTGTTCCTGGTAATTTGGGGCTTTTACACAACCTGAGGAGGAGTTTATGCTCTGCAATTACACAAAAAATCATATTTCATTTATAGGCTGAATCTGGTAACCCAATAACTATGAGTTTGTGTTTTTTAAAAAAATTATTTTGGTGAGGTGGCACCAGACAAATGGTGACCCCTGACCTCTGTATTTTTAAAATCCCAGGAACAGCCCTGCTTCAAAAGCTTTAAACTATAGATCAAAACTACACCTTACTGGCTTTACCACATATCACGGTCTTACTTAGCACATCTAGCTGAAATATTGTTTATTACTGTGTAATATTTGTATAAAGAAAAATATACTCAGGGGAAATCTTTCATCATTATTATTTGTGTTATTTATTAATGTCCTCAAGGACTGTTTGGTACCAAATGGTTGCAATACTCCTAGATGTGGTAATAACAGTTATATTAGACACATGGTACGCAAATGACATCATCGTTATGGCTAAAACAGGAGACTTCAAAAAGGGATTGATCAAATGTGCCATGATTGGAAATGGAAGTTGGGTATAAAAGTACAACTAAAGTGACAAAATTTGTCCACTATAAAACTGACGTTTAAAAGCACCAATTCCTTTGTGATGGTAAGGAGTTAGTTTCAGATACCTGGGTACAGTATTTAATCACAATGGTTCATTCAAAATTGCTATAGATTGATCTACATTGTGAATTTAAGGGGGACTTAAAATTTGAAAAGTATCTACTTTGTGAAAATAGGAGGTACACCCAGGCTATTTGTGATATCCAAGTTTCTAATAACATAATTTCTAAAATAGGATGTACTTTATATAATGACAACTGCCTGGGAGATGAATGTCATGTTCTGTTGGGTTATAAAACAAACTCCTTGTTGTTAACAGAAAGTACCTTTCCAAAATACTTTGCAAATCATCTGTCTGTGTTTAAACTTGTACTTTTATTGCAGATTGATAAACCAAAGACTGGTCTGATTGTGATTGTGATGCAGGTATAATGTACACAGGAATAGCAGACTTGATGGAATTTCACCTGCACATGAGCTGCATGTCTGTTTTGAATTGCAGCATAAGCCGCTGCCCTGACAAAACACTGATAAATAAATCAAACAGGCTTTATGCTAGCAGGCAAACAGACACATGGCAGCAGTGTGTGCTGCTATAAAGGTGATGTTCACTGAACACTTGCTGACTAAGGAAAAGAAACATCTCCTTGTCTGCTGCAGTGTCTTCTTCACCTGCAATAGACCCAATACTTTAATCCCTCCTCTACAGCACCGATCTGAATTCAGACTGTTTTGACAGACAGGGCTGACGGTAAACAGGGACATGCATGTGAGCATGTTTACACTGTATATTGCAATCTACACGAAATTCATTTTCTCTGCCTGAGGTAGAAAAACATGAATTGAGAGAAATAGATTTGGAAAATGGCAAACAATAAGGAGGAGTACATCTGATTCCCAGAAAGGAAGGGAGCATTTGAAGTCAAGGGTCAGCTCTATAACAAGAGTTACTCACATGAGTCTGAGGAGATGGTATGGAGAATAGAAAGTCAGTGGGAGCATGAACCCAAACAAGGAGACAGAGAGGAGTAGTGAATGAGAAAGAGAGATAAGGGAGGAATAGAAGGCCTCCTCCTCCTCCTTGCCTTTCACCGATGTGACGCCTCTCTAAAGGATGACTCTCATCTCACTGACATGTGATTGACAGCTGTCAACCGCATACACACACTCCTCAAGGCTCTTTTCTCTGCCCTCCATTGCGACTAGAAACCATCCACAGGCCAAAAAATAGAATTGTATTTCTGAAAATCAATACGACCTCAATCTTCAGGGCTGCTGTAAGTAATGAGGCCCTGTCATTTGCAGCATTGGGGAGCTGATAAGGACTGTGATTGGTCTATTCCATCATGGAGCCCCAGATAGAAAAAAGGACATGAAGGTCTGCCCTGTAGTGTATTGATTAGTGAACCAGGATAAGCTGCATTTAAGTGTGTTTGCAGTGAAATTAATGTAGTTATCATTAACTACATAATTTTTGATACAGTGCCCAACAGCGCCCCCTGGGGTCTGTATCCTGAAAAAAAAGAAATGTAAAGCAGCTGCAGCCTATTCAATCCAGTGGGGTGAGCTGATTGACACACAGCAATTTACTAATCAATACTAGGAATTATTTACTCACTTTCAGACCAAAAATGTAATTTTATGAGAGGTGGGAAATGACTAGTTTTGACTTTCCAGCCACTCAACTCTCTGCAGTGCTTCTCTACTTCTCTACTAAAAAAATAAATAAATAATAATTTTGATTTCTTTCGTAGTTACTTTTGGCAGGAACGCACTCATTTACTTCAATTGATGATTGCCTGAGCAATAATAAAAATGATCCACTTATGCTGCTGGAAGCTAATTTTAAACCAGGGAGAGAATATTGATGCCTTGTAACCTTGTTCTGATGATTTTTATGTTTCTTTTTTTTTTCATGTGAATTATTTATTCTAGGGTAGACGATATTAAAACCATTTTCACAAAACATTTTTCAACCAAAGATTTAAAGCTATGGTCTACAATCTGAGAAAGATTTGAAAAAAGCATCCCTCCCCCACACACCCCTTTCCTCTGTGCTCCTTAATCCCTCCCCTCCGAGCTCGTATCGCTCTCCCCTCCGAGCCTCCCACGACACACCCCCTCCCGCAACAAGCAACAAGAGCAACAAGCCGGCTGAAATACGGCGCCAGCTTTGAATGCGGAGTAACGATGTCGGATTCACAAGTAAAGTTAGTACAATGCACGTTGAAACTAACGTAAATCGTGTAAGTCATTACTATGTCCACAGCTAAGCTCCACAGCCAAGCTAGCGTAACGTCATTAGCATGTTACAGCTACGTTACGTTACAGCTAGGTAATAAGTTACTATTTATCACCAGCTAAGTTAGCCACTTCTAAAAGTTATTGAGGACCAAGAGACTAACAGATGCTGCCGTCAGCTTTAATCACAACGATCACTTCCACATTGTGGCTGAAAACTAAACCTGCATGAGCCTCGGACCAGCTGTGTCCCAGATGTTTGAGTAGCACCACGACTGCGACACAAACGTGCCCCGTAAACCGTAATCTCTTGTTTATGACAGATAAGACACACAAATACACACATCGTAACGCGTATATGATAATCCATCATATTGATTTAGCAAAGGCTTCGTTGAAAACAAATGGACAAGACCGGGAGGAGGGTTAGCAAAACAGTTGAGTAGTGACCGGGCAAGAGGTTGTTATGGAGAAATAAATCCGGACAGGATGAATGAAACCCCTCCGCTTCGCATTGGGGTTTCATTCATCCATTCATTCATCTTACTTGCATTACTTGCTGCTTCATTTAGCTGCCACGAGCAAATAAATAGGCTGATTTGGTGTAAACATGATAGCAATTTTAGCTTACAATGCTAACATAGCATTCTTTGCAGTTTTGCAGGCGCTAGAGAGAATGGATTTATTTGGTTCCTTTTGCTCTTCACATTGTGTAGGTCGTACTATTGGGCCATAACCACCATCTAAATAATGTTAATAATAATGATCAATCTTTCAAATTGTAGACCATAGCTTTAAGTTTCAAAATGAACAGTGGTCAGGCTTAAAAACAGCTGGGTTTGTTTGTTATGGAGAATTTGATAACTTTGAGCTGATATATACATACATTATACATTTAAAGCTGCACTAATCAATACATTCATATTAACAACCGTGTTAAACAACTATGCATAATGTGAAAGCTATCACTAATATTGATTAATTATAACCCAAATCTGCAGATAACCAGCTCTTCAGAGCTTTATAGGCTCTTTAATCTAATTTTGTTTTGTTTTTTTGGCGCATGAAGTCCACTCAAATCAACCTTGTTTCCAGCAGCAGGTGCTAGCTGTTTTCAACAAACAAGCTTAGATACACCCACCTGCCTAACACCAAACAGCAGACAGACATAGTTAGAGACTAGCTGTTGAACTCAGTGGAGCATATAAAAGCTAAAGAAACAGATATTTAAGGAGTTGGTGGAGAACAAGTAGTTAAAGGAGAATAAATATTTGGGCACAAACACAGCACAGAAATAAAAGCTACTGTTGCTCTGTGTAGTAATAAACATTCAATGTCTGGCACCCTGGGGGGAAAAGATCATGGTTCATTCAAAGCCTGGTCTCCTGGATAAAAGTACTGTAAGTGGCCAACCCACCCAATTTTCTGGCTCTTTATACTACATTCATTCTTTGCGCCTATCATTATCTCCCCCTGCTGGTACTGCACCTTCACTGTGTGTAATTTCCACGCCTGGACAGGTTAAAACACACTATCATCTAATGGATTGGTGGGTCTTTTACTTGCTTTGGCTTGAGTAAAGGCTGCCCAACTGTTAAGGTTAGGGTTAACTAACATTGACTGTTGATGGTCCTCCATGTCATAGCTTAGACACCTTCCTTCTAAGAAATACATTTGTAATTCGCATGTTTGGGGCTTGTTGCTTGTCAGGAAAACAGTTTTTAGGTATTTGGACAAACAAACGGTGCCATTCTTTTTCTGAGGAAAGGCTTTTTGGGGTGAAACATTGTTTGTCAAACTAAAGAGAGCTCTAATACCTGTTTTACGTTGATTTTAGCAGCCAGTGTCTATCCCATTACAACAGTGTCCCCTAAAAATGTAATTTCTCTCAAAATGCATGTTCTGCTGCTTGGCAGTGTGAATGTGAGTTCTATGAGATGGAGTTCAAATAACAATCATTTGAGGGAAAGATTTTAAACATAAGACTGACCCCTGTTCATCCCAATAAATGAACTTGGTGCTACTCTGTATGAAACCATTTGAATTGAAACATATAATTGGTTACATGAATCCTGAGATTTCCTGCTCAGCATGTCACACAAAAAATATCTTGTATCTCAAATGTTGATAGTTGTTGACATTCTCTGTTCTGTCTACTTTTCCATCTATCTACAAGCAAGGAGGCAGAGAGGAATAACACACAGGTTGACAGTTTGTTGTTAAACCTAAGAGACTTTATCATTGTTACTCTTCAAAAAACCATCAGTGTTGACAATTTTCAGCCTGCTTCTCCTTGGTTGAATTATATATCAGCTTGTTTGCTCAGAGTGACAGCAGCAGCACAAACAACCCAGCCTGACAGACATGTTGGTGTTGACAACAAATTGGAGTACTGTACTCGTAAAGCAGGCCAGGCATGGAAGTCTCTCACCTCCCTCCTCTTTTCCTTTTTCCTTTTCCTGTTTTGTTCCACATCTCACATGGCTCTCACTCCATCTGGTTTAGTACTACAACGTCTGAAAGTGAACCACAGGTGTCGGATAGAGTTGCTGCTTTGAAGATACAGTATAGTGTTAAGATTTTGTGTTGTGCTCTGATATGAAGATCTGAGAAAGTGATCAGATGTAGAACATGGATAACTGCAATATTTAACAAACAGCCCACTTTAAAGTAACTAGCTACACCAGCTTGCAAGTCTTGGAGTTTTTCTGATTACAGCAGTCCAAAGTGACTGAATATCCAGGACTTAAACCAACTGTGATGAAATGTGACTTTTTTGTGGTATGTTGCAGGAAACTGTGATTTAAAAAAACATCTTCACAAGGTTTAGGTCAGACAGTCACATTTTGGTAGGTTGGTGTAAGCGGCTGGTTAGCATTACCAGTTCTCTGCAGATAGCTGGCCAGAATGTTAACGTTCCGTGGCCTGTTTAGCCCTGAGTGTGGTCTCTCAGGTAGTGCTTTCTCCCAGGCTTGGTAGCACTCCCCGAATAGATGTAACCAGTCAGATGAGTAAGATGACTTCTAAGACAATGCAGTTTATGTTGGAGTAATTTAAGTGATGCAACTAACTTTATTTGATTATTTTTTATTTTAATTATATTCTCGATCAATTGATTAGTTGTTTGGTCTATAAAAAGAAAAGAAAAGAAAATTGTGAAAAAAAATGTGAGTGATTAGTGTTTCCCAAAGCCCAAGATGACATCCTCGAATTTCCTTAAACACATTTACTTTACTGTAATAGATTTGTAAAGAAACTAATATATCTATATTACTAAGAGTAACTGTGTTTGGTCAGTAACCCATGTCTGTCCTCCACCTGCTCATGCAGTAAAAGAGAAAATAACTTTTCTGGCATCCCTGCCAGAGAACAGAACTCCATACAGCGGTCCTGTCTGTGCGAAAACACACACAGAGCAGGATCCTCCTGTATGCTGCTATGTCTGGTAATTACCGCTCTGCGTTCCTGAAGTGCCATAGAGAGGAGGGAGGGGGTTACAAACTGCAAACCGGACAGGATATAAGCTATAATTATGACAATGCTCACAGCAGCTTTAAACTTAAAATGTTTTATCATATTTGACTATTTCTGGAAGACATATTGGTGGCATTAGACAAAATTGTAAGGTCGCAGAAATACAGTAATGGTGATTCCCTTTGATCAGAGGTTTATAGTCCAAAGGTGTAGGACAAAGCTATATAAATCCAGCTTTGTTCCAGCAGCTATCAAAGTGGTAGCAAAATGATGCTATATGCAATGTCTATTTATGGATTTAGTTTTTAAATAATAAAAAAAAAAAATTTCCTTCTTTATTCTCAAGGCTATTTATTTAAATTGATTTTTTTGTTTATTCTGTCTTAAATCCAGATTAGTGGAGCTTTTATCTTGTTTTATTATATCTGTGTATTTTGTTGAAAAATGTGTGTTAAGATGGATGCATGGTCTTCTACTGCAAACTAAATCTACCTATGGATTCAAAAAGTAAAAAAATGTAACCTTGACCTGATTTTATACTGTTTTTTTGTCTTCACTGGTATGTATATTCATGGATAAATTGTGAAAGGTTCACCGACATGGGATTTTTTGATAAATTCTTTATTCGGTACAGAGGATTGTCCTGACTTTTGATAAATTTTACGGTATGAATCCAGTACTTAAGAGCATTTGATACTATTCTCCAAGAAACCAATAGAATTCTTTAACAGCTCTTCAGACATGGCGAAGCTGACTTATTTGCAGCTTTTGCACTGTTGAGTAAAAGCCTTCCACATTCCACTGCAACGATTTCTCTGCTACAGAAACACTCCAATATTGTCAGCCAATATATGGGACAAAACCCTGGTTTGAAGTGCTCACATGAGTGTTCATCGCTCATTGATTTTTTTGTAAGTCATCCATACATGTCTCTGGATCGGGACGACACCGCCTGCATGGCCAGTCACTGTAACCTAACAGGATGGAAAGATCTAAAGGAGAAGATAACGGACATGGCTGGTAATTCCCATCAGTGGGCGCCATGACTGTCGGACTGTGCAGAAGACGTGAGCTCCGATGGCAGATCCATCACTGCCGACGCAGCGGAGGGAGGCACACACACACACACATATACTACACACACACCTCCTCTACATTTCCACCATTTCCACCTCCTCCTCCCTTGAGGAGTACAGCATCTCAGCCTACTCTGTGTCACTGGTCAGTCAAGCCCATCATCAGGTTAGAAAGAAAGGCAATCCATCACTTTACAGCTCCAAATCCAAAGCCTGCACCGTATCCAGTCAGTACCAGAGCACAGACAGTGTTATTCATACAGTATCTTACCACCAGAGTTAATTCAGCCTGAGTAGCTGGAACTGAATCACTTATCTCTTCAGTATATACCAGGCTTGGTCATGCAATTTAAAACAGTGAAGTCATTAATCTCAATTTCAACCTTAAAGAAATATCTTTCGTAAAATAGGAAGATTCCAGAAAACGAGAGTCTCCCTAATTTGATAGTTCTGAGGAGAATTTAATGAAAAAAATCTAATACGAAAGGGATCATTTTTACTGTCAATGTATCTATGAGGAGTGATCAAGAATTTCAATCTTTTCAATTAAGAATTTCAATCAATGTGTTGTATGTGACCTAACTGGTGAAGATATTTATTTTACCTTTTATGGTCGAAACGCTGACACAAAGTGATGAAGATAAGGGTAAATGTACACCTATACTATATCTTCTTACAATCATGAAGATAATAGATATTATAGTAATTTGTCTGTCATGTCCTTATTGCCATCTAGTACTTAATAAAAAATGAGGGCAGCTGGAGGATCATTTGCAGAGCTAGAAAACTGGTCACATTCAGATAAAGTGAGGGTGTCATATGTTCCTGTGAAATTATAACTTTTTGTACATATTTACTGAGAATATCAATTAACATAACTGTGGCAGTAAAAATTATTTTACTTATTACTCATGCATCTAAAGATACAGGTAGTGTTGTAAAAAGTACCCAGAAGTCATACTTATATAATGTTAATTTGTGAAAAGTGAAAGTCCCCAATAGGAAAGGTACTTCAATAAAAGTCTTAAATAATCTCATATTAAACTTAACTCAAACTTAAATATCAAAAGTAATTTTTCTGGCACTAAATATAACTTTAAAAATGAACAGTAAACTATAGATATATTTACACGTATGGGCTGGCTGATTGTTGGATCCGATGATCAGCATTTTTCTTAGTACTGGAATAAGTGGGGTTTTTCGTCAATAAATTAATTAAAAAATGCACTACTGTGGCTCTGATGCAGTATGTAATCTGTTAAATAACTTAGCAAATAAATGTAGTGGAGTGTAAAAAGTACAATAATTGTCTCCGAACTATACAACAAGTGTTGTAAAGCAGTTTGAGTTGTCAGTAGACTGGAAAACCGCTATAGAAATGGTTTATTTACCATTCCATTTACAAGTGGAAGTATAAAGTAGCAGAAAAAACGAAATACTCAAGTACCTCAAAATTGTACACAGTACAGTACCTAAGTTAAAGTACTTAGTTACATTCCATTATTGGATATAGGGTATATGTTCGTAAGATAATAAAGTCTAGTGAGACTGGAATGACAGTGTGACAAAGTTCAGAAATTTCATTTTCATTTTAATTTAGAGGGTTGATGAGAATGTGATGAACAGATTGAAAAGTTTGTAACGTTGGGCTGTTTAATTAAATTAAATTGACTTCAACTTAAATTCCAGTGGAAGAAGTCAGTTTAACGATGTCCTTATCTCTTGGCTAGTGACTCCTAGTGGTTGTGAGCATGCTTGAGGCTGGTGATGGTGATGGGATAAAATAGGTAAAACAGAAAACTGAAAAAATGTCACAGTTGGAAGAGTGTGAGGAAAGCTGTGGAGCAGATTTTATGAAGCATCACTGGAGACCAATCAGTGAGGGAGAGCCAGACTCTGATCAGACCAAATGTGTCTAATAGACCCAATCGCCAGTGAAGCCATCACCTATTAAACACACTCATGCGCAAATGTTTGCTAATAATAATGACCATTAGATGGCAGGAATAGATTCTAAAATCAATTAAGCTGCAAGCATGTGTGAGCGTGTTGATGCTTGTGGCAAAACATTGTCTGGTGAACACACAGTTCAATGTCACTATCTGTGTCCACTATGTGGCACTAGAGAACACGGACTAATTACATGTTAGGTTCAAGTATCTCAAAGGTAGACCTCATCGAGAATTTCATGTAAGCTAAATGAAAGTCACCTGTTGCCAGTAGGTGATGCAAAGAATATAACTTCTATCTGGCAGGTCAATATCGTAAGGCCATTACTCTGATCAAACATGAAAAATTTTGGGAAGATTCAACAATGTACACTCATGTTACAACAACTTCCTGATTTATGGCAAATGATGCGTTGCCATTAACAGCGTTCGATGAAAACTGACAAGCTTTACAATATGGCATTGTCAATGTCCTACGGCTTTTTTTAAAGACCATTTTAAACGGTATGCGGTCAACCTGCTTGGAGAATAAGTGTATACTGTCAATTCCTGTAGCCAGTAGGTGATGCTGTGATTATATCTGAAAATTTGCATTGAATTGTCTTCAGACCAGGAGTCTTAAAAACAGCAGGAATTCATTCTTGGCCATGCGGTAGCTGCAGAACAAGCAGAAAACATACATTGACAAGCTACCAATTAAAGCTACTATGGCTAACATGTTACTGTTGCCTACTGACACATCCAGCACATAGAGGAACATCAGCATTCATTTGTCCACTTGATGAATGTCCAATACTTACTGTCTTTTTTGCTCTGTTTGAGAACCACCAACTCCTGAGAAAAATGCCTGGGTTGTAAATTAGCCAAAAAGACCCAAAACAATTAGCAGAAGGACACTAAAAAGGCTCTGTGAAGCCCAGTGGAAAAATGGACTAAAAATGATCTGTGTTAGTCACTAAAAACGAGCCTATTTCATTAAATTAATTAATTAAAAATATAAGTAGTATATAGTATAGTATAGTATAAATTGCTACATTTTTAGATACACATCTGCTATTTTGTGGATTTTAAATGTTAAATCTTCAGAAAACAAGATAAGTCATGAAAAAGACGGTGGAGGCAGGCACTGAGTGCCATCAAAAAGACTATTGAATCATCTCATGTGAATGCAGATATCAGTGTGAGTGTTGGAGAGGTCTGCTCTATCACTTCAGCTGTGACGAGCTGAGCACACGGCGGACTCTGGAGTCACAGGAGTACCTGGAGATGCAAAGCAGGTTGGACGAGGTTATCTAATCGCCTCCTGCCTTCAGAGACACTCCTCTCACCGGGCTGCTTCAAAGTGCTGCTATCAATGTACCACACGCTTTGCCATAAACGGATTGTTCTACGTGGAGAGGGAAGCACAGGGAGTGTGTGTGTGTATGTGTGTTGGGGGGGGGCCTTCCCTCAGGATCAAACCTGAGTCGGGTTAGATTTTCTGAGAACAACGCCCTTCAACAATCAGCTCCAGCTTTGACCTCTGAACTGTGAACGCGATTGAAAATCTGGAGCAGCGCGTAAAGGAGAGAATAGAGGCTGTGGTCATTAATCACAGATGCCGACCGCCTCAAATATATCATCTGCGCACACACACACACACACACACTCACACACAAACACACACACTGACAGCATCAGCATCCAAGCTGCAAAGTCAGATTGGGTAGTTGTTGTGTTAATATTTGAGGGAGTTTCCTCTCCAATTTAACACCATCAAAGATTCAAGGCAGATTTTTCTCATTCACCCCCCTCTGGATCTCAATAGTCATCCCTGCAATCACGTATGCAGGGAAGAAAAATTGTGGTTGTTTTCACTGCAGTAGGTGCTATTATCATCGACTTTATGGCCAAACCAAGGTCATGTGTTGTTTTGACTGTTTGTGGGAGCGTGCGGCTGCCTGGGGAGGCTGAGCTCAGATCAGACAGCCCAAGACTCACCATGCTGATGAGTCCTCGGCCCCTCACAGAGGTTACGCAGAGGTAACAGTTCACGCAATATAAAGCACTACAACAAGACGGAGTCACCTTGATGTGTCAATTCCAAAGTTGTGCACCATTAATCTTTCTGCTGAGATACACAGCAGCATTCTGATTGAAGGTCAAAGGTCAGCTTCACACATGAAACCTCAGTTTCAATTTGACGTCATTGTATCAAATACTAATTTCATTAATTCTCCTCATTCAGAATTGTGGTTGTATAAGCAGTATATTATGAATATAGAAGAGCATTTTCTCTTCTTTTTTGGTCAAACAGTGTAACACAACAGCAACACAATGTGTTAGTCGATTAATTAATTGACCAACAGAAAAGTTTGGTAATTGATTCATCTTTTCAATTATTTTCCAAGTAAAATATCTCAAATGTGCGTTTTCATTACCATCTTTGGCTTCTGAACTCTTGGTCAGACAAAACATTTAATTTGAAGACATTGTTCAGACTTCACACGTTCAACTGTGGGTAACTGTAAAGACTATGTTCCACATTTTTATTTTTTTACAGACAAAATAATTAATCATTAATTAGAACAAATCAATAGTTTAATCAGTAGAAATTATAGTAAATCATCGTCACCTTCTCTAAGTATAATTATTTGTAGTGAATTAAATTCTTCTAATGTTCATTTTGCTGGAGATGACCTGTGTCATCCCTTCAGGACCTTTAAAAACAACCCAATGACTCGTGGAACACTCTCAAGGTCTCTTAAACCCCCCTCAAGGACTAGAATCACCTGAACGATCTCTAAGACACTCCAAACCTCCCATGACACTAACTAAAGACCTCTGCACCTTCTTCAGTGACACCTGGAACCTCCTTAAGAACAAGACAAAAACCTTTAAGCACCATTGGAACCTCCTCATGGTTGTCTAAATTACTGCTGAGCATCCCTCCTGGATTCCCTTAAGCATTGCTTGATCTGCATTTTGAGAACCCCCACGACATATATGAAAGCAATCACTGCAGCTGGCAACCACTTGTCACTGAGCGAAATCTGGCGAATTTGACAGAGCTGGGTAACTGAGGTGAGGCCACTGAGACAGCGGCAATGGCAGCATGGGAATCACAGTGTTGTTCTCAGAGACTGAACCCTTGGCCCTTTTGTACTTCACTCTCTCCAGCAGCTGGACTTGAATAGCTCCAAAGTGACGCCTCCATGCTGCTTTAAAAGCTAAGTAGCACAAAGGTTGAACAAGGAATTGAGAGAAATGTTCACTTAGTCAACATCTGGGCTAAAAAATACAGAACACCCCACGCTCTCCATGGCTCTCACTTGATGGCCATACTATGCACTTGTCCGACTGCGTGCAGCCTATATCTCTATGTTTATGTGTGTGTTTGTTCAGTCATGGGGGGTATTGTTGGGGAGGTTCCACACTGTGTGAACTGTGCTGAAGTGATCTCAGTGCGACTTTCTTTCCTCTCCACGAGCAGACTGCTTGACACTGTAGGCACCATTTGCATTGATAACAACACCTTAATGTGACTGCTATGACTGTTGCCAGTGGGCCCTTTACATCTGTAACCCCAGGGGAAGAAAGTGGGGTGTGCAAGCAACCACAGACACCTCATCGCCTGATTTCAAGTCAAAATATGGCACCAAGGCCCAGACGAGAACCACATCTGTCAGTTCTTTAAAAATGCAGCAGTGTCAATATGCCTCAGTCCTTAAATCCCTCCTGTGGTCTGACTTCATATCTGTGACTAAGAGGCCAAACTGATGAGAACAAATATAATGATCCCACAACAGAAAAACAGTCGCTAAAGCAGCAAATAATGATACAACTCACAATACGAATAATACAAGGAAGAGCAAAAATGTACAAAAGCGGCATATTCAAAAGTGTGTATTAAGGATGTAAATACAATACAAGACCAATCAGAGATTTAACAGACAGATAGATTAAGAATATAAACAATAAAAACACATGTGAATAACAGCAGTATTTATATAAATGAAAATAAGTGGATTTACAGCTAAATCAAATAGCTGTTGGGAATTAAAGAATTTAGATTCTTTCGGCACAGAGGTTGACAGATGTTAATCTAACCACAGAGCAAATACTATACTATTCCTGTTCCTGTTTCTTTTATATTTATAAAAGAATCTATATATATATATATGAGAACTAGTTAACTTTTGAAAGGGAAAAATTATCAAAACAACAATATAGTATGGTTTTAGAATTCCATTGTTTTTTCTACAGTTTGATATGAATTTAAGCATCATACAGCGTTTTCTAAAGTATAAAACAATAAGCTGTATTGAACACAATGCCTTTCACCTTTTATCCATGTTAAATGCTGTGAATTAAATAAACAGAAGCTTCAGTGCAATAATATAAATAAGAAAATCCTAAAAATCCGAGATGGATATCTGCTTTCCGGAATAATAGTGGGTGCGCTAATTAAATATTGGACCCATAGGTGCTCGTCCCGCTCTGTGCTATGGACTGTAATGCTGTCTATACCTGAGCTGTGCTGTTATCGGGGTCAAGGCGCGGCTCTCAGACAAGAGGCTTAAGCAGAGACAAGAGCCTTTAACACGAAATAAAACCATCAAAGTTCAGCTCTAATCCCCGCTGCCGTGGATAAGGCTGACTGTTAACGGGCTACACAATAAGATCGGGTTACTCTAGGCGGGGTGGCTTTGTATGTGTGCTTTTTCCTCCAGCTACACAATTCAACTAAGACAACACGGCGGACAGGATTTAGTGGAGAAGCAGTAGAGGATTTTCTTCACCCATGCGCTGTATTTAAAAGTCACACCTTTCCCTCGACAGCAGGAATTTGACACGAAATTAACGCTTATGTTTGATGTCTATAAATGACACCAGGCTTCAGGATTTAATTCAGAAATAGGGCACAACGGTATTCGGAGATTTCTTTTTTCAAGAGGGAGGAAAGTGGTAAAAATTTCAGCTTTGCAGGCAAATATGTCACAAGCAGAGACTGGTGTCAAAAAGAGGTCAAACCATACAAGCTTTAAACATCAGTTTCAATTTAAAAACTCAATTACGATTATTTATCTTTCTATTGAAAAATAATTCTAGTTAGGCCTTTTATTTCCCCTATGGCTCCTTACAGAATATTGCTTCTTTGCGTATTTAAAGGGAAAAGTGTGTTTAAATGTCTTTAGCACCTTGGAGAGCTCCAAATCCACCAGCTGTGTGTTTTACTTTGTATGTTAGTTTTAAGAAAAATGAAGAAGTCACACACGTTTACACACTAAACCCACTGTGGATACAAACTGCCAGAAAACGGGGTTTGCACATATTCATAATATACGGGAATATAAGGAAAGTTATAGAATTACCAGTATGTGTAATACCTACATTTGATACAATTCTCACTGGTATTCATATTCCTATTACACCTGTTGGCAGTTTGCTGAAATCCGCCAGTTGAGATCAATTGTATAAATTAGAAATAGAATAATATAATATGCAAACTATTCATATCAAAAATAAATGAAATTAAGCAGAGCAGTTTTGGATCTTGAATGTGTGTCTAATTAGAGAAGAGTAGGATTTAGATTTCCTCTCTGTTCAGGCCTGATATTATAAATAATTTGGCGATCTAAAAACTAGAATGTACATATTTATAAATGGTTGGAAAGGATATATTTCTTTCTTTTCTGCTTCTTTGTGTTGAAAAGAGAGAGCGTTAAGTGATATCGTCCTTTTTGAGTCAAATTCAAAGAATTGGCAGTAAACTAACGGACAGTAAAGCCTCACTCGGTTCGGCAGTTTCAAAGCTTTACTCATACTAAACAACTTAAACTGAAGTAGATTTTAGAATGTATTTCATCTTCATATCTAAGAATAAATTAAGTTATACCTTTCATCAAAGGTTTCATCTAATCGCGGGCTGTTTCTGTTATGGTCTGGATGACTTTTAATCACTGAGGGGAGCTGAACAAGACCGAAGACAATAAACGTCTATTTTCATTTACACTTTGTAAAAGAACCAATCATATAAGGCTCGAAGCCTCTGTCACTGGGTCCCAGTATTCCCTGCTTTCAAGTGTGTAGTCTGGTGTCCAGGCAGCCAGACCATCGACATGGAGTTTTGGTCTGTTATGGCGCCCCCGTGAGACGATTCCGTTGCCTGTGCCGGTTAAAGATAGCTGTTTCAAGCGCCAGATTAACAACAAATTGTCTAAAAAAAAAAAAAGAAAGAAAGAAAAAAGCAACAACAACAAAATAAAAAAACCCCTCATTTTCATCACATTAGATAGACATTTTTTCCCGGATGCCCGATTTTCTCAGTAGTTTAAAGTAAGTGAATTTAACGCACAGTGTTATTGCGCACGGAAAATGACCCCTTTGTTCAAGTTTTATTGTCAAACAAATATTTACAAAAGGTGCATAGATTAAGTTTTTATCCGTCCTTTACACACTTTCTGTGCACTGTGCCGCACACTGAAATAACCGAACAGCGTCTCTGCAGTCGCGCGTTTGAGAATGCGCAAGTTCAGCCGAGTAAAGTCCGCTCAGAGTAAGAAAATTCGAACAATTATCGTAGACTTTGTGTCAAAACAGCGTGAAGTAGAGAAAGTTGAGCTAGAAGAACAGGCTGAGCAGAAGTGTGTAACTCACCAGACAAAGTGCAGGCGTCAGGAGGAACACGGCACACCAACACGTCACCTGCATCCTCCAGGAGCTCAAAGTTCCACTAATTTCCCTCGGCTGGTAGTCGCAGTTTTGCGGACCATAAATCCACCTGCTATCCGCCTCACAGCACGGTCAAGCCCCTCAGCAGCCCAGGCAAAAAGGACACAACGCACCCCATGACCGCAGAACAAAGCTGAGAGTTGGAGGCTGGGGCGCAGGACGGAGGAGCCGGTGAGAAGGCTGCTGCTGTGGAGTGATGGTGCTAGAGGGGGTGGGGGCGACAAACAGGCCTACTTGAGAGTTAATCCAGGTAGAGAGAGCAGCGGGGTCATAGCTGTGAGCAGGTTCACGTCCTGATTGTCTGATAGCTGGTGCGCGCAGCGGTGGGAGCGCTCAGATCTGAAGGGAACGGCGGGGCTTTCCGCTTTATAACACGCGCCTACAACACAACCGGAGAGTCTCGCTCTAGGGGGAGGGACGAAATGAGGGGGGAGAAAAAAGGCAGGAAAAGACGAATTAAACGAGAGGAGATTGGTCCAAGACGCAGCCAAGAAAGCGAAGTTTTTTTTCTCTCTCCCTTTCCTTTCTCTCTTTTTTTTCTGAAACAGACGCTCGTGAGGAAAAAGCGTTTCACCTTGGTTGCTGGTTTGTGCGCTTGATGTAGATGAATGAGCTGACATTCAGAACTCCGCTGCCAATAGCTCCAGGCAGCCTCCTCCTCCACCCGGCCCCAAACAAGAGAGCCTCAAACCTGAACAAATACAGCACAACAGCTGCTGTTCATGATGTAATTTCAATATATTAATACTCATTATCACTGTCAGAGCCTACAGTATTATTGCTTATAGTATGCTACTAATAAATCCCCAACATCTGCTGAGCATACAACAATGTCGTATGTATTTTCATGCAAATTCACATATGCCAACACGCGTAAGCAGAGGCAAACCTTAGCTGAAAAAATATCTGCCTAACCAAGTCATTTCATATATTGTCCGTCCAAAAACCAAATTTTCTCAAAACAAGCGAAATACATCAAAGTTTTTTCAAGAGGCATCAGCTTGTTGCCCTGACTTTTCTAGAAGTGTCAGTATCTCAAAACAACACAGAATAATAAGGCTGCTGCAGTAGAATACAGAAATAAACTTTGTTTGTTGATTTGCACCGGAAACGCGTTGAAACTGTTAAAGCTCCAATCCTTAAGATTTTCATCATATCAGATTACATTTTTTTCCTTTTGACGGAGGGCATTTATTCGGCTATAGCTGGATATTTACACTCAGTTTCTTTAGAGCTATTTGCCTTGTCAATGGCAGGGTCTGCCATTTGTGTGCTGTTTGAAATAGCATTCATTTGCACAATGTTTATTGGGAAGACTTTTTACCTTGAAGTATAAACAAATACACCAGTCTTTACCTGTTGTATCCCTAATAAAGAAATTGCTTAAAGTATGGTTTCTAGCCTTTTAAAACACAACTTTGCAGCTTATATTATCAGAATGTTCTTAGCATTACCACCCAATCAACCAGAATTGAAATCTTAAAGATTTTGCAATAATACCAGCAGATCTCTTCATTTGTTTTGCAGGGCCACTACTGAGCCCTCCCCAAACACACACATTCCCAGAAACTCACCAGGTGGATTTCAACCAAATGTGGATGGAGGATGGGACATGGCCCAGAACAGACCTCATTAGCTTATGGTGTGGATAAATCTCCCTTCCTTAAACGTTGGGATTTTTGTTGTTGTTACTGTTGTTTTTCAATATTTTTGTTAATTTCTCAGGGAATTATACATGGATCTTGATGAAAACATGAGCATAGTCATGTCATGGATATTCTATTACATGAGATGATCTGGTGTATTTAGATGGCTGGTGGCAGGACTGTTGGCCCTTGGTGAGGGGATGCACTTGACTTTCTAGTTATATATGGTACATGTTTGTTTAAGAATATCCACCATGTAAGCATGATATTGACAATTAATGGCGTCAACATTTTGGCATGGGGCCCCTCCAAAGGCATCAGCCACCTTGAGATCTTATCATTTCAGTTTGGGGCCCATGGGCAATTTCCCACACTGCTTGGCTGGTAATCCAGCCCAGGGTGAGAAGAACTTTTGGCAACACTTCATAATAACCATAATTAATAAATGGTACATTTATAGTTAGTTAAACATTAGTTAATAGTTATTTCACTGTTAAAATTATTAACCATTTACAAAGTGTTATAAACATCAATCGAAACTTTACAATAAACAGTTGCTTAATTAAATGGTTTATAAATAATTTCATTGTAAACAGTGAGTAACTATTAACTAATGTTTAATTAGCTATACATTTACCATTTATTAATAATGGTTATAAAGTGTTATTTATAAAGTGGACATTTCTGCAGTATCGGAAAGTCATATGCATTGGCTTATGTGGTGACACCTGAGCTAGTTCCATTCACTGATGAAGACCATGAGATGTGGTTAAAAGCCCTGGAAATGCCAGTTGGTAGACTATTGTTGTTTGTTACTAATGTTGAGAACTCCACTGTCTAAGAGTAAGATTGCACATCCAAAATTGTACAATAGGAAGGGGCCAAAATGATTTTTTTTGTGTGTGTGTGTGTGTGTGTGTGTGTGTGTGTGTGTGTGTGTGTGTGTGTGTGTGTGTGTGTGTGTGTGTGTGTTTGGGTGGGTGTCTACTCTAGATGCCAGCAGAGGCAGGACAAGGTGAGTGTGTGTTCCTGGCTTGGAGATAGATAGATAGGGTCCTTTTTGTCAAGGAACAGAAGGGGCGGAGGTGAGCAGAAAAGAAAAGACAGGAGGGGCTGTGCTTTAATAAATCCCCAGCAGTCTCATTGCTACAACATTACAGTGGTCAAGCATTGTCGCCATAACTCAGCCAGTGGGGCTGATGGGATCTTGCTCTGAATGGCCCAGATAGCCTTCACAGGCCCAGCATTGCATGCAGTGGTAGAGCAGGCGGAGATAAATCAGCAGAGTCTGGCTGACTTCCATTGTGGCTGCAATGAAGCACAATCTGGTCTCTGGTAAGATAAAGGGCCCGTAATTCAGGATTAATTTAACATTCCCCCATGTTGATCAAAGATTTATCCAGATTGTGCCTAGTTGGCCGGTAAGGCCAGTTTGCAATATTTGAACTGAGTGTCTCAGTGCTACAGGTTTCCCTCAAATGCAAGTCATCTTTGCAGAGGCCAGTAGAGTCTGGACTTTGAAGGACTTAGCCAATTTAGGAATACATTTATACAATACCATACCTCATGATTTATGTTCAGTGCCAATACAGAAGACCGAAGTTTCTGTTTTGTCACAGACCTGTAATTAGTAGTCAGTGTCTTCTTACCATAGCCACAATCTTTATCTAACCTTTACCATACCACATTTGACATAATCCAGGGTTTGCAGAACCATCCATTCAACATTTTTGTCTGGTGACAGGGTTGAAATAACCCTACCTTAACTCGAACAAAGTATACAACCTTCACCACAGTTTATTTGCTGTAACGATAATCTTTCTCTAACCCTAACCACACTGTGGTTGCCATGCACAGGTAGTGCAGAAAGAAAGAATTTAAAAAAATATTATCACAGAATCTAATCCAAGGGTTTTACAGAATTGTCCAGTTGCAATGTCACCTACAAGGGCATAGGTTTGTTCTTAACTTTGGTACATACAATAAAATTGATTTAACCATGCAATAGACTTAGAAAAGGCACAATAGCAACCACATAAGAGTGTGTGTCCAAACAGTGTTTGGACACACACTCTGGCAGGGTGCTTTGTCGCAGTGCTTGTGCAGTGAGGGAGAAAACTTTATATGGAGACAAGCCTGAAGGCTACTGTTTCAAAATCAAAATATACATTAATAAGAGCACTTGCATGAGAATGTAGCGCTACCAAATTCTTGGAAAAAGGTTGAATTTATGAGGGATTCTCTGTCAAATTCAGCAGGATTATCTGTCAAATTCAGCAGGTGTGAAAACAGGTGTTTTTGGCTTGCAAATCTATCTCTTACAGTCTATGGTTCTGAACCAACTCAGCAATAGTCATGTTGTGGGGTAGGATACATGGGAATATCTAACTCCAGTTCAAAGATAATGCGATGCAGCAGTGGCTCAGTCCATGGGCATTTGGCTTGGGGACCAAAGGGCGATCGATTCAAAACCAGTCAGCATGGAGTGTGGACTGGTAGCTGGAGAGTTGCCAGTTCACTTCATGGGCACTGCCCATGGGCAAGGCACCAATCCCCCCTTGGAAAAGGGCAGGCACTTTCAAAAAAGCTTGAAGCCTGGCAAGATGGATTTGTGTGATTACATGATTAGCAAATTGATCTGCTTCCGAAGGTAAAAGAGTGTGTTCAGTACAAGGCTTTTTTAGGTAATGAGACTGTAGTAAATGCACATTAAGACTGTGGCCATTTCTTTGTGGTTTTTTTTGTTTGTTTTTTTTCATGAATAGTGCTCGATAGCTAGCTATTTATGAAAATGACATACCATCTTGATTGGTTATTTCTCCAACTATGGAAAACTAGCCTGTCCTCATCAGAAATACGACCATATGGATTGACTGTGAAGCAGCTTATTACGACCCATTTTTGCATTTCTTGTAAGGCAGCAACCTCTAGTGGCTATAGTAATTATTACATCTGCAAAGGAGGAAGTCAGGTGAAGTAGTATAAAGAGTGAAAAGAGTAAACTCCCTATAGGGAGTAGGTCAGGGACAGATAACTGGGTTAAAAAGGCACAGGACTTTCATTCAGGATACTTACTAACGTAGTGAGGGTCATGACCTGTACATAACATTACTTACATTACGATACCACAAGTTACTTACGTGACACAGGAACCTTTGTAACTGAAGTTACAGAAGTAACACAGTTATTTTAACCCAAATCACAATGTATTTGTAAACCTAACCAAACAGCGGGTGTGCAATAGAGGTCTTTGAACCTGTAGCTGGTACACCGCAATGGTCACGTTGTTTTGTCACTGGTATGTGACCTATTCCCTCATTGTGTTATGAGAATGTATTGGGAAAACAGAGAGCAGTTAAACTATGGGGTGCATTGGTCTTCTATTTATTTTACTGAGTATATCCAAAAAGTCTGGGGTGGCTTTGGGTTTTCTTTAAACATAAACTGTTGCATATGTTAATTGCACTACTTTCTATACTGGCATTGAACATGGTCACTGTACGTTAATCATGAGGGTTGAAATTGTCCAATACGAATGTATGTATGTATATGTGTAATTCAAAGGTTAACTAGGCTGGTTTAAACTGATTTCTTGCAGCACTCCTGACGCTAACTCCTGATGTCCTTTTTTCATGGTGCCTCAATGAATGTGAAAATCTGACAACACTGGTTTTTGCAGACACTGAGTATATAGACACCTTTAATCTGAGAATGGTTTGGCCTTGCCAGTGTCAAAATGTATATAATACAAGTGTGAATAAAAATGGAGAAGCCATTCAGTGCTTTGACTAATGCTTTGGAATGTGCTCCCAGTCACTAACATAGACAGTCAGTGGGGAAGTATGAGTCTCATTGCATTTCAAGGGCACTATAGAGCATCAGTGAAGCACAGGGAGTTAGAACTGAGCTGCTGAGTTGTATCAGTGTCACAGAAAGAGAACCATTCACAGGAGTGATGTGAACACAGCCTGCCGACCATTACAAAAAGGGGAGAAATTACAGAAAGGGGAGTCATTTCTAAATTCTCAAACACCTGCTCTCCTTCCTCTTTTCAGCACCAGATCATCTTTCATTGATAGAGTGTAATCATGAGGTCAAGTTGCTAATTTTCCAAGCACACCTTTTGTGCCCATTCAGTGCTGGGGGAGAAAATTACAGGGTAGCCTTTTCCTAATAGCTTACCATTGGGCTACAAAGAGGAGGGGTAAGAGATAGAAACAAGAGAGAGGAAGAGGATGATTGCCCAGCTGAGTGACGCTGGCACCCGGTGGCATGGATATGTTCGGCTGGCTCAGCTCCATTGCCGATTGTGAGGGCAGATGTTGCTGTGGGCCCTCAGGCATGGCCATGAGGCGGTGGCAGCAGGTTTGCCGTGGCTGCTGCCCAACCAGCTGCCATTTGAAGTGTCACTCCACATCCATGGCGAAGGATAGGAGTCAAACTGGGCTTGACCAGAAGGGCCAAGGGTGCGCTTAACACCATGTGTGGCGACAAAAGGCCTGGCGGTCTGCAGTCACAGTCGAGGCTGCCAGTGCTTTTCTGGAGGATGTGGAGGGTAGGCGGGCTGAGGGGAGCTGACAGAGACAAATGGCTGAGCAGAGCGTCGGTCACAGGATGCAGCTGCTGCACATCAATCGCTTCCTCATCACAATTAGAATGACTGCCGGCTTCAACATTGAGGAGTGGGGACGGAAACTCAAGTTTCCATTTGGCCTATTGAAGGGTGTGAATACAAGTCTTCACGTGAAAGACAGCCAGAGATTTGAGACTTATTTTTTAAAAAAAGAAAAAAACTTTCAGAACTTAACTTGGGTAGAGTAGAATGAATAGAATTATTCCTTTATGCTGCAGAACCATTGGGGAGTCTGCAATTGAAGAATTCTTGAACAATTCCTGAGTATAAGAAGTAAAAATGAGTATAAATCAGGTTTATTGCAACTTGGTTCCTACTTTCCCCCCTATATGACCAACGCCAAGGCTCAGTACCAGGAAGTAGTAGTAGTACTTTTAGACAGTTAGGAACAAGCAAAACACTTATCCAGATCAAAGACATAAAATGTATCATTTCTGCATGAAAATGTCTAAACACGACTTGACCTTTGTTATATATTTTGTTGAGTTGTGTACTTATCATACTACTACATTATCATAAATGTTTCAATGTTCTAACACAGAGAATTCCAAACGTTTATTCAAGGGAACTTCCAGGAGAGAATCAAGGAGAGAGAAAGGAAATCGGTGAACAAGACTAAACACAAATGAAACTTGAAAACATGACCTGGTCTGTGAACATTTGTGCCTGAATCACGTCAGATAGACTTTCATCAGCTATGGTGGTCATTTAATGGTGTGTTCACCACCTGAGATGTGAATGTCTGCCTCAGGTTACTTGCATGAGTTTGACAGCAAAATCATTTTTTGTTTAGTTGCATTACTTGTAGTGTTTATTTGCCCAAAACAGCCAGATTTCTTCTCTGTGGATTAGGTGTAAACTAGTGAGCACAGAGGGTGTGTGTCCGTCAACCTCTCACTAAACTCAGCACTCACCAGAGACTCTGGTTCTTTTCCCCCTGTCCTCCCTGTTCATGAATGAAGGAAAAGCAGAATATAATGTCACTGTGGATGTTTATACCTCCACGTCTGGCACTGCACCTGACTCTCTCCTCCAGAACTGGCTGGCTTTGAGCAGCGGCTCAAAGCGGCACCTATAATGTTGCTTGTGACTTTGTGTGCACAACACCGGTACGATCAATAAGTTGAAGTTGAACCAGGGCACTGGTCAGTAAATTGTGATGGATGTTTACAATGGACAGTTTGGACATGTTTTTTTTTTTTCATTTCTCTTCTTGATAATTTGGGTCCATGTGGCTTTTTGCTCTTCCGACTGTTAGTCTTTCTTGTCCTGTTGAACGCTTTTTTAGAGATGTTGCAGTGTTTGTAGGTCTTCACTTGTTGAGTACAATCAAACTTTGACCACAATGACAAAACTACATGTCAAAATACAATAAAAAACAGGGTTGTGATCAGTGATCATTGTTGAGAAAAGGTAAACCAAATTGAAGCTGTGCTAAGGATAGCCTTCTTTTTAAAAGTATTTAAGAGGCATTTGTGCATTTTTTAAAAGGTGGATGGTACAGAAGTGGCAGGAAATGAGAGAGAGAGAGAGAGAGAGAGAGAGAGAGAGACATAGAGAGACATGCAACAAAGGCCCCGATTTGAATCAAATCAGGAAAGTTGCGGGCACAGTATATGTTACGACAAGGCCATCACAACACCACAGACATTCTTTGTAAAAATCTAGCATCAAAACCCATCTGATCAGGCACAAGCAAGTGACACAAACAAACACCCTGCCTGCTCTAACCCTGCAGATTCCCTCTGTCTGCCCTACATGATATTCTGCATCAGGTATGGCCCATTACCAGTCACAAGAATTAGGAATTTGAGAGAAATATCAGGACTGAACAACATTACATCTTTTGCCTCTCTTGTTTCTTTGGTATACGTACAGTATGTTACTATGAATCATCAAAGACCAGCATTCTTATTAAAGGTCCCATATTATACTGTTTTTCATCAATTTCACACAGCTGTCAGAGGTCTAACAACACTGTATTCAAAATGTATTGCCCCAAACCCATCCGTGGTCCTGAATTTCAGCTGTCTAAAAGTCGCTCAAGTGAGCTCTACTGAGAGCAGGCTGTTTCTGTGCCTGCACCTTTAATGCTAATGAGCTCCGTCTGTCAGCGCCTGCCCTGCCTGCTACACGCCCCTCTCAGGGGGAGGATGCCGCTTACGCTAGCGGTAGCATGCGCTAATGTTTACGGTGGATGTATCGCTATGGCTCGCCGAGATGCTGTCGTTCAACCATACCAGTTTGACCCAGAATCGGACCCAGAAGGAGAGGCTCCTGAAGAAATACAGACTCTGCGGCTGCAGCAGGACGTTTCAGAATGGTTAGTGTGTCTGAATATGTTACTTAGTTACCAAGCTCCCTCATAATATTATTCACATTAAACTCGCTCCAAATGCCATTGCATAGCGGACCGAAGCGGAGCTAACTAGTTAGCCAATTTCAAGCTGACTTCACCATACTCGTAGGCAACTGTAAATACTATCAACACGTGGCGACACTTACCTGTGGCTCGGGTGCAGTTGCTGGGTCCTGTATGGTTGGGACTGATCCTTTTACGAGGGTCAGTGTCGAGGCAAAGCCAGCTTTGTACTGACCCTCGTTACTGAAGCAGTCCGATGTGAAGTGGTTAGCACACACAAACAAACTTACACAAACTGTAGCCGGCACGTTGTCGTTAAAAATGAAACGCAACCACTGTCTCTTCTGTTCTTCTGTAGCTGGGACAGAATATAGGCACTTCTCGTTGCGCTTTGACATGGTGCTTTCGATAGCATAATGGCGGATCTCCGAGACGGTAATGCTGTACCTGGTGGGTGGACAGTGTGGGTGGGAATTTTCAAATGATCGGTCAATGACGTCGGTGACTGATGCCGAATTTGACTCGCTCATCTGGAAACTGCAAGCAAGACACCGTCAGAAATCTGTATCTCACTCAAAAAAGCACGGATGGTCTTTGTTCAAAGTTTTTATGCGTGTGGCAGCACCATAGACCCAAAATAACACCCCAAATCCCAGATAAAGTGAGTTTTTCATAATATGGGACCTTTAACATTAGTCTGCTGTGTGATGTTAAATCATAGGACTTCAGTTTAAATAGCATTTCTCACCACTAACTGCTGTGAAAAAGGCTATTTTTGTCATTGACTATGGCTGATGTAAAGGCAGAAAACTTGAATGATGTTTAATTAAAGATGAGGACACTTTTCCATGGCTATCCTCTCTCACACACAACTGTACTGCAGCAGTTTCCAAAAGCCTTTTTTAAGACAGACCACCACTTTCCTTGATTGAGGCAGTACTTTATTTTATCAGGAGGAGATTATCAGTTAAAGGAGACATCTTCTATCTTTGGGCTTGGGGGAACAGAACTTAGAAACAAAGAGTGCTGCGTAGATGATCTTTAGTGTTTGACCTAGTATCCTTAATCATATTTTTTTGCCAGATCTTGATGTCTCTGAGGTCACAGCAAAGTCACCCGTTTGAAGTGGGTTTCACAACATGACTTAATTGATTAGGGCAGCTGGTAGGACTTCCTCTTCTTGGCAGGGGAAATTTAATTGGAAGACAGGGACATGATTATGTCAAGTGCTGATTAAATGAGAGGACCAAAACCATGTAGCCTGTCTCTGTTTTACTTCCCAACATCCGATCATAATCAGGGGCTCTGATGATACAGGCAATTACATTACTTCAACAAGAAGAGGACAACGATTTAACCAATGGAGCACTAGAATAATTAGACCTAATTGTCTATCTACATTAATGCATCAGAACAGAATTGGTGCCTTCAGGATGCAGATCCCAAATAACAGTGTGGTAAATTAAAAAAATGCAGAATAAGAAAAATATCTGTGCAGCCTTCTAAACCAATGAGAATGATTGATCTCAGTGTTGGTCTTTAGTTTTTCTTTGTGTCTTTTCAGCCACATTCCTGTATCTGTTCCTCGTGGCAAAGGCTAATTTGCCCTGACTTTTCCCTTTCCAACTAAGAACTCCTCTTTTGTACTTCTTGAACTGGAAGTTTTACACACACCTATGATGTCAGTTTTTGAAAGTGCAGAACTGAGAACATTGTCCCACCTCTATGAATGTTGTCAGCCCTCGCAGAAAAGTGATAAAAATGTGACAACATTACCTGAACCTTGTTTTTAAAGGTTTTTACAATGCTTAATGTGCATCACCAAACCACAATCCTGCCTGAGCAGTCCGCACACCTTTAGCTGTCTTTTACTGACATCTGGTGGTGACATTATAGATTTATGCACATTTATACATTATACATTTCCAACTAAGAGCAACTGTTATTGAATGTTTCTGGATCATTATGAATTCCGTGTCATCTTTAGAGCAGAACACAGAACATTTATTAAATATTACACTGAGAGTGTCCTGTTGGTTACCTTAGCTGCAGTGTCCAGTGCTCCAATCTAGTCTCCCAAACACAACACTTAGAAAACATCTTCTGTTTTGAAAGACCATGACAGTCTGGGCTGCTTGGTCTTCTTTGGTCTTCAAGAAGTACTGTCAAAGCTTTGAGATGTGTTTGGGCTCATTATACTGCTGCGGTATAAATCCTTCTCAACAAAGAAGCAAACCAGAGGGTGTAGCATGTCTCTGAAGAATGGAGTGGTTCCTCTCCTTGGTCAGGGTTGAGTCAATTTTGTGCAGGTGTCCAATTCCAGAGGAGGCAAAACAGCCCCAGACTTGAATATTCCCACAACCATGTTTCACCTTGGGTTTGCAACATTAGTGTCATATTCTCTCCTGTTCTTCTCCTTACATACACCCTTCTGTACTGCTAAAAAATCCCTAACTTGAATTAATCAGTAAATAAGCCTTTTTTCCAGTCATTCACTGTGAAACTCTGGTATCTCTTAACCAACTTTCAAGCATTTGGCCTTGTATCTATCCTGAGAGGTGGTTTAGAAACTGCTACTCATCCTCTGCGACCACTACAACAGAATATTCTTTTGACAGGACTTTTGCTGTTTGGAGTCTTATGTTATTTATTTTGTAGATTCTGTGTTCTGTACCTAAGCTGGTGTAACAGGGTAGACCTGTATCATTCACACTCAACTTAACTGAGGCGCTGCCAGCCTAGTCCCCTTGATGGGTCAAAAGACAGCCATCAGGCCAGAGACCGAGAAGTAGGATCAATCTAGGAAGCAACCAACCTGCGGCGCGGCTGACCTTGGCCTCTGACTCTTTCTCCTCTTGTTAATCCTGGACACTGATCATTTTGGTTTCTCCCTTATAGTATATTTTATGATTATAAATAAAGTAAGCTTTTAAACTTTCATTGTGGTGTAGTCTTTTGCCTGTTGCTTTGACTGGTTGGTCAGATCTAGAATCTGTTATACTTGATGTATTGATCTTCTGTCGGTGTGGTCACTTTGGGTCTGCCTGATTGTAATTTGGATACAACAGATCAAGTTTTTTCTGTTTCAGAATTCCATGCATTGCTCCTTAGAAACCTATACTATAATTTGATGCTGAGAAAGCCCTTCTTTGCTTAGAATAACAATATGACTTCTGACACTTTTGCTTAGTTCTGATGCCATGTTTCACACTATCACAATGCTATTTAATAAACAATTACATATTGGAAACTTGTGTGTTTTGTCTTCATCCCATTAAATACAACATTTTCCAGCTATCCATGTATGATGCAAGCGTGTGGAGTCAAGCTCACAACCTTCTTGATGTGAGATGAGCTAACCTCTGCATGAACAAATGCCCCAACATCATTTTTTTTATATCATATGAACTGATTTTAAATAGATTGTTGTAATTTAACATGATTACTAGTTTTAAATTAAAAAATGTCAGCTTCCAAAAGTTTTTCTGTTTAATAGATAACAGGACAATTGTACTTTGTACTCATCATTCCTTATCCATAACTGCTTATCCTTTACAGGGGCTGGAGCCGATCCCAGTTGACATTGGGCCAGCGCCGGGCTACACCATGTACTCCATTATGTATTGTATGTATTTTATTCTTGTAAAGTGTCTTTGAGAGTTTTTAAAAGCGCTGTATAAATAAAATGTATTATTATTATTATTATGTACAAGTTGCCTGTTAATCACAGGGCTAACATATAGTAACAAACAACCATTCAAACCTTGTTGCTGTGAGGCAACAGCACTCACCACTGTGCACTGAGCCAAAGACTCATAACCCCTGTGGACTCCAAAAATGTCTGCTGAGGCTTCCAAAAACCAAAACAACACTTAAATAGTTCCCTTGTTTATTATCAGCAATTAGTCAAATACATATAAATAAATAGTAGGAAAAAGACAGAATTCATCAGCGACTTTGTTTTTCACAATTTTATCAACATCGCTTTTAGCACACCCCATTCACATCTCCATTTTTTTTTGTTTGTTTGTTTTTGCTCAACATCTTGTGCAGTAAAAAAGGAAACACATTATGGTACATGAACAATAAATAAAAAAAGAAATATGTAGCACTTTATTTACAACTCATATTCCATGAAATATCAAATAAACATTCCGTTAACTTACTAGCAACAAACTCCACAGAATATTAAACTGCCATTCTCTGGCAATGATATGATGTCTCATAATGATAAGTGATACACTGCTCACTTTGGGTAACTGGACTTTCAGCTTACATCAGGCAGAATTGCACAGTTTCAAAATAGTCCCATACAATTTTTCCTCCTGAAACAGAATTTTCATTAAAAGAAAGGACTTTACACCATCTTGGGACAATGAAAGTCACCCAGAGTGATACAGCTGTTTAATGGCTGAAAGCTCTTTAAGACAGGGAGACCACCACAATTCTTCATTGGTACTGTCTCTCGGGGATACTTGACTGAAGAGTTTATTTAGAGAATTTAACACTTGAATAAAACCTGTAACTCCAAATGTATTACTTTTCTGTAGCTGTGAACATGAAAGAACTTCCATCTGAAATATCTACAGAAAATTGTTTCCTGGTCTATTACAGCATACATTAGACTGGATTTGAGGTCAGTTTAAGTTAATTTACACAGGGTATCTCATGGTGGGGTGGATAATAACAGATTAACAATTTAAATCTATAACTGCAACTGGGTTTGTTGTTAAAGAAAAAAAAACTGATTTGCTATCATTTGTAACCAAAAACTTGATGGCTTATCAAAGATAACCATCATCAAACTGGGTCTGTTAGGCATTCTAGGCTGTCCTCAGCCCTGGGCTACACAATATTACTGTGGGCCCATTTCACACGGGCAGCTTTTAGCAACATGTTGAGCTGATTTTCAGAGACAAGCCTACAAACTCAGGGATAACCCTGCTCCGGAGAAGGCCAGCAAGCCCTTACTTAAGGTCGGGGTTAGCCCATTTTGGAATGTGATAGGATTACACTAGTGTGAATGCTTTCTTAGCCGGGGGCTACCAGATCCCTTGACTGGGGCTAAGAGGGGAAATGCCCTGGGATAGTGCAGTGGAAAAAGTCCTATACAGTCCATCCGACTCACTAAACTCTTCGTGTCAGGTTATGCTAGAAAGAACGAGATTTGTTCTCCATCACAAATCAAAAGTGTGTCTAAATAACTGTTCCAAAAGGGCCACAATCCTGAATCCATCACAGGGAAGAGGAAGATGTGATATATTATAACGGCACACATTTTCAGCCTCTTTTGAAAGGCATTCAGTGTTGTACTCTGTTATACATGTGAAAAGTGACAACTGAGTAAAAAAAAAGAAAAAAAAAAGAAAGACAGGGAGAAAAGTTTCTCACCTCTACGCAGCTGACCAATCACCACCTGAAGTGGGTATGACTGTCAGATTGTTGGTTTGGGAAAGTTACGGAAATGGTTGGACACAGACCCCCAATCGGAAACGAGTTGGGGGAGGGGGTTTATGAAGGTGTTTGAACCATCAAACAAACAGTTATGACAGGCACCCTTAAAGATGGGGTGATTCTGGAGGAAGATGTTGATTGTTGAGTCTCATTCCCAGGTGATGACCTGGAAATAAGACTCAACCATAAACATAGTATGCTTAAAGCGTGGTGCTTGTAAGATTTTCAAGCAGTGTCTAATATCCCATTTGCGATGTCAGAATTGGAAAAGCTATGTCTCACTATTTCTGTAACTTTCCAAAACTGACAATCTAACAAGCACCCCTACTTTATCCAGCCATTGGCCAGTTGTGTGGACATTTGAGCTTTAAAGACACGCAAAATACCAAGAGTTTGTTGAGGAGGCAGTGGGATGCAGCCAGGAGGAGGCTATGATTGCTATTTTAGCTGACTTTATACATCTGAATACTTGTAGCCAAGAGTGAATATTAAATCATCTTCCATCTTCTGTGTTCACTTTTCTTCTTCTCATATCCCAGCCAAAAGGTTTCATAATGGAAGGAGTTTTTAGTTTTATGTATCTCCTGAAGTCTGAGTTGATGTGTGTATCAATAATTTACAAAAGTAAAAGATCATGATCTTAAACCACAGTCAGACATCGTTAATAAACTCAGGCAGAGTTTGGGACGTGTACCTGAACATACTAGAAAGGTTAAGTTGAGCCCACAGAAAAAGTCTTATTTACATTGCGTCCCATCATATCGCACAGAAGAGGTAATAGAAGAAAAATATTAACAAACATTGGTGAGTTCTGTTTGCAAAAAAAGTCTACTTTTTTACATTTCTAGCACAAGACTGTACACCATCTTGTATTTAGAGAGAGGCAGTTTCCTATGGCAAAGCTAGACGTAAGTACATATCATGCTGCACTAATATAGTGCAAAATTATGCCTGAAAAATCAAAGGGAAAGGCAGGCAGAAGTGATGGTGGCTCTTGGAATTACTTTTATTTCTTTTCTTCTCTGGCTTTATCTGTTCTTGCGAGATGGACCGAGGCCAAAATAAAACAGGAATGAGAATTTTAATGTTAGTAATGTCCTTAAGGTGATCCCACTCAACAGTCACAAAATTAATAAAAAAGACCATTAAGATTTGTGCTTTTAGAGCAAAATCTCTATTTTTGGGTGAACCTCTCCAACAACTGGTTTCAATGTTTCTGGCAGTATTAGATGGCAGAGAAGCAAAGGCAGACTTCCAGAAGTGGGAAAAGAATTCATGAAGGCTCTCGTGAAACAAAGTATCAAAATGGACAGTAAAAAAAGAGAACAGGAACATCAAGGCTGCTAATGACATGGATTCAGTGTCTTTATCTTTGAGGTTTCTCTTTCTGTCAGAAATCATCTTCCCAGGGTGTCCACCTGGAGGTTGAACAATGCCCAGCGGCAGCCCTGACATCATGTGGTTTCCATAGAAACCCTGGGTGTCCTGCAGTAGGACGAATGTCTGTAGGTCTGTGTGGTCAGCAGGAAGACTTCTACATGTCGGCATCTCCGTCGTAGGCCAGAGTTAAAGGCTTCAGTCTGTTGTTCATCTGCCGCCGTTGCGGCCTCTTTGGCTTTTTGCTACAGAACAAACAAACAACAGGGTAAGAATGTTTAGAGAATCTGGTCACAAGTGTTTCAACATAGTTTTGCTTTAACCTTTGTTAAAGGATTAAACATGGAAACATCCTGAGCCAAGATGGTTTCATGTTCCTTACTTTTCTGAGTTCATTTTGCTCCATGGTTTATGGAGCACACCGCTCCAAATCACGTATCATTTGCATTTCATACATTTCCGATAACTGATTTTGAATATTTAATGTAATTTGACCTTCCTGATAGCAAGTGATTTTGGTCACATCTGAACAAGTCCTACAAACTTAACAACAAAATATGTTGAAGGTTCTCAGTCATCCAGATCATGGTAATTCTATGTGCTATATCGTAGGCAGCTAGACGGGTTTCAGTTTTACGAAGACGTTTCACCTCTCACTGTCTTCAAGATACTGAATCAAGTCCTAACCTACAATATACAGTAGCACTTAGAAGAAACAAAATATGTTGCTTGCCTCCCAAAAATTCTCATATGAGTTAGTCTGGCAACACAACAGTTAAGGCTTGTTCAAGTTCAGGAACAAAAGCTAGTTAGATAGGTTCACAATTAGGAAACATTGTTGTCATGATAACGGACAGAGAACAGTCCCTGTTAGGTAAATATAAATATAGCTTGTTGAAGGCAAAACTAGGAAGTAATAAACTGTATATCAAAGCTGTGCTGACACTGCTGCTCTCAGACACCTATTCCAACTACTAATTCTGTCAATGATAATAACAATTGGTTCTGCTTGATAATTCCAAATTAAAGGTTTGCTCTTTCATGAAGCAAACACCAGTAAAGCCAGTATACATTGCAGTGCCATTGCTAAAGCTGTATTTCTTTTGACTGTAGAGAAAACAAACAGATGTGGGAAGAAGTTTGATTTAAACCAAGGACAATTTTGCTGGGAGGAGACACAACCACAATCCTGTGCCACATTTGTAAGTGCAGAATAATTTTGTCTGCATCACTAGACCATTTCAATTAACAAACAAATTGACAAGATTGTTCCGCCCAGTGAATTCATTAATTGAAGTTATTTTCAATTGTAAAAGTTTATATATTTATACCAGAGGGAAATGATTATAAATGGTTGCCTGAGTCAGTAAATGGGCTAAATGTGCAAATACTCTGGTGTGGTTCTTTTGGAGTGCCATGCACTTAGCAGTCAGTGTAGACAGGTAATACATACTGTATGTATACAAATATGTATACATAGTTTAAGGACTCTACAACAGGCTTATAAGCAATACATGCTAGCTGTTGTTACCTCCACCAAGAGGGTCATGTTTTCAGTTCAGTTTGTTGGTCTGTTTGTCAGCAGGATTACAGAAAAGATTCTTGGCCTGATTTTGTGAAACTTGGTGATGCATAGGCCAAGGAAGAACCCATTGGATTCTTGAGCAGCTCAGATTCACAAGGCAGACACACAAATTATCTTTCACTTTTGTACATACAATAAGCATGCTACAATAACTTTTTAAAGCAATTTGATTTACTTTATGTCTTATTTATTTATCAAGTTTGTTTTTATTATTATCATATTCATTTACCTTATGACTTGTTGTCTTGTGGAATATATCGCCCTATTAAGCGGGGAGGTCATGCCTCAATGTGAGCCTTAATCCAATTTTATTTTATGTTTTCTGTTTCTGTCTTAATGTCACATATTGTAAATGATGATGAGTAAATAAAGAAGAGGGAACAAACAGTAATCCTCTGGGGTAGCTGATACTTGTAGTTGCGCAAACTTCATACAGAAAGCAGTTTTTAAGCACTTGGGGGCAATGGTTTCATTGGAGAACTGGCACAATTGTAACAATGTTTTGTTCTCAAACTAAGGTGTGGCTATGGAAATATATTCTTACTCACATCCTAATTAAGCCTTTAGCTAAGCACAAATACACTTGGACATAATTGTAACACTGGAAATATATACAAACATATATCATGGTTGTGCTTGCAGATTTGCATTACATAGAAAAGAGAACTTTTGGCCATGGAAGAGGTGTGCTCTCTGAGTGCCCTTCTAGTTATCTATTGTTCCGATATGTTGAAAAATTCTAAACTGCTTCTATATTATAGACATGGCAGCTTCATGAGGTTTACATACAGTATGCTGTATCACATTTTAAAATGAGGCCAGTGGGCAACATTTTACATTTTTTTTCAACAAGTTTTCGGAATTTCTTTTCCATTGGAACCAATGAACACAGACGTGAAAGAAAATGAGTGTCTACTGAAATGAAAAATGTATGTATGACCATAAGATGGCAGCAGAGGACAGAAAAAAACATCATGACTTGCCTGCATGTTGGCTAATACACAGTTCATAAAGCCCTTTGTATCCTGATGTTTTAAATGTGAGATACTCTTAGGGAAGTTAAAGTCATGACCGATGTATCTTTTCTGTTAAGTTTAGTTTATACCACTTGGTGGGTATTTAACTAGCTCACTTTAGAGTCAATATGATTTAAACCAACAAATTACATTATAACACAAACTCTATCATTTTGCCACCATAAGTCTATTGCAGCAGTGCTGTACATACAACCAACACAGCAGTAACAACAGTTTTCAATTCATCTTCATCTGCATCTGAGTTCATCTGCATGCTGCTTTTTTAAGCTTATGCAGCCAGACAAGGATTACAATTTGTGAGTAAACACTGAGTGTACTCAATGTATTTTCCTTAATTATTAATGCAAATGACACATTTATTTACTAACAAATTACTAATGTGATTGAATGCCAGACATTAGTAGCTTAAGCCCTATTAATGTTTAAAAGAATAGGTCAATGCTTTGGAATACAGTATATGCCCATTTGTTTAAGAGCAAACCTCTAAAATGCAGTCTGCACATCTCACCTCCAGGAAGTGATCCACTGAAATGAGTTAACAGGCACTGGAGGTGTTTGGGCACATATAAATGTCAGGCACAGGGTGAGTTACAAGAGTGTGAGGTGAGGCCCTGACTAAGTGATGAGAGTTTCAAAGTGAGGTGGTGTGGGTGGCTGTGACTGCTGCTGCTGCTCTGGCTGTTGTTGTGATCCCGGAGGCTGTTGAAGCAGAGCCTCATACTCCTGCTGCTGCTGCTGCTGTTGTTGTAGGAGTTGGCTGTGCCGCTGTAACTCTTCTTGCTCTAGTTTCTGGCAGGCAGGACAGATGTAAGGCACAGTGTAGCTGTTTGGGTCCATCCAGTAAACCCCATCTGATGGGGCCTTAGATCTTGACTTGCAGCAAAGGCAACAACCACAATAACTGAGCAGGGAGTGTGAGGGCGAAGGTGGAGACAAAAAAAACAAGAAATGATGGTGACAAATAATGAGGGAACTCATAGCAAAATAAATAATGATGTGAAATGAATTAACACAAGCAGTGATGTTATGGAGGTCACATCCAGGTTAAATCCCTAACCCACCATAATGAGCCGGAATAGTTTGCCACATTTTTGTGCTGACACAGATATTCATATATTCAAAGGGGTTAGGTCTTGAACTAAAGGCTAGTGTAGGATGGAAATATTAAATGACTAAATCAGAGCTGATGAAAGGAAAACTGAAAGGATTAATGTGCGCTGAAATTCCTGATTAGATAAAACAAACTTGTTTTTAAAAATAGCTTCTTTATACTTGTATGTCATATATAATTGAGTTTGTACTGGAGTTTAACATTCAGCAATATTTGAACTATGACTACATTTCCTCCTAAACCATACCCATGACTCTTGACCAAGTGTTAACATCACCCATGTCCCACGTTTTGGATTACAGCCACACTGTAAGCATACACTTTGCTATGCCTCTAAAAATAAATAAAATGGTCTACACCTCAGAGTACTGTCCTCCACATCTTCCATATCCCAGTCATGTTCATCTTCAGAACATGACTGGGATCCACAGCACTGCGGTCGGCTCTGAAAACAGTGTAGCCCCCTATTGTTATGGCCTCATCCGGGGACCTCTGTCTGAGCCAAGTTTCACAGAAACACAGAATGGAACAATCCTGGATATATCTCTGTGTAGCCATCCAACTGAAGAGGTTGTCCATCTTATTTACCTGAGAGACTTTGTGCTGTATCTTTACGTTTCTTTAGGTTCAATTTCAATTTTATGTTGTACCTATGCTGTGCTTATGGTTTGATTAGGTATAGGCACAAAATCCACTTGGGGAGGGTTTGGAAAGGATCATACCTTTACATGCATTAAATACTAAGACCAGACCATGGCTGGAGATGTCCCAACTTCTGAGCAAAAACTTTTTTGTCGCCACAAATAAGGTGCCATGCTTGGAAATGTTAAAATGCTGTCTTGAACTGTGGTCACTGGCCTGCCAGCGTTGTCGCCTGTAACTCCACTAACATCCCCTCCACCTCCACACATTAAGGTTATGTAATATACATTTAAGTTGAACATGATACATGTTTTGTAGAAATGTCAATATGGTACATAGCTAATATACAGATGTGAATGTGTCAGTGATTTGCAGAAATGTTAAGAAATAACTGCAAACATTTTATCCTGGTGACTGAGCTGAGGAGTGTGGTTTATAAACCTGCAACCTCTGTGTTGAAGGGCTTATTAAATTGCTCCCACTTAAGGAGAATAGGTTTGGAATGACACATAATGTAGTGGACCCTCTACATGAATGTGCAAGATTGCAAGGAGTTGGGCCAGGGTGTTTGGTGAGAAACAGTGAATGAAAACACAACTTTGTTTGTTTACAACAGAACTCCACAGGGCACCTTGTTAGAGGTGAAGTATTAAATAAAGTTGGGGAACTTGTAAGAGACACAATTAAGAAGTGTGGTCGAAATCAATATAATAGAGTCCAAGACAAACTCCCAGTTAATAACATCATTTTTACAACATCAAGCCCAAGTTCATAGATGGATAATCCCAGTGATCTCACTTTGACATCATCAGGGGCAATTTGTCAGACTTGCAAGCTCAACAAGTCAGAACAATAAAATAATTTATACAATTGTTTAAAGAAGCTGTATACTCTAGACACTACTCATTATGATGAATAAACTGACATCTATGTGTAAAATTGGTGAAATGGTCCTTTAAATAATAAATATCAGCTGTAACAACTGACAAACTGGCTAATTACATTTAATGAAGTCAAATCTATAATTGCATCTTGGTCAAATTTTGAACAAAACATTTCTTCAGTTTAATTGTACTTTCATCAGCTGTAATTTGTCATTTATATTTTTTGAGAGTTCTTCACTTTATCAATATTTATCAAATCAAAGTGGAAATATCCACTTAAAGACCATCCTTATACCATATCTGAGAGGCAGACCCTTAACCATGGTGTGTTTAAACAGATTTTCTTGTCTTCATTATGATCTCCATTACTTCACTGAGTGTTGATGAATGACGACATGAATGCGATGTGATGACAGAAACAAAACACACGGCAGGGACACACAGTAATAACATGTAAGTTACCATGCTAAGTATGTCATCGAGATTATAAAGACGAGCAGAACAAACGCTCCTGCTGCTACTCCATACACCCAGGTCTTCAGCTTCCCATCTGCACAGAGAATCACACACACACACTTGCTATTAATACACTGTTATACTTATTTTATAAGTATATATACACTGTTATTCTTTTTTAAAGGTTTCCTTTTTATGTGCCCTTATCCCTTTATTCATTTGCTTTCCATCATGTCTTGCCTTTATCTCATTACATCCTACCATGTGGATACAATCCAAAAATTGTAAGAATCATGTGAGTACATCACCTTCATTAAATATGCTAACTGGAGTCCTATATATTTCTATATATAGGACTCCAGTTAGCATATTTAATGAAGAGAAATAACAATAAGAGAAAGCAAGTTTTTATTTTTCAGCACTAAAAATTAAAATCCTTCTGCCCTTCCATCATCCACCTTGCTTTCTTTTATCCCTTTTCCTTCCCTCCTTTCTTTCTGTCATAGGACATCCTTCTGTTTCTCTTCGATTAACACACCTCTTTCCAATCCTCCTTAATTCGCTTCGTAAGCAATCATTTTTTTGCTCTCAGCAATCACACAGATTCCCTACAAAAAATGCACCCTTCTAGTTTGACCATATTTGGTACAGTGATTTTCTTAGTCATGCTGTTACTGTTTTGGTATGTGTCTTACAAATCCACAGTCATCATTCAAGTTTCAGCTGTCAGATGTCACAGATTATTTACCTGGGCCAAAGGGCTGCAGAAACCAGGTGCGTCCCGCCCTTCCAGGTGTGCTGGCTTCAGGCTGTATGGGGTTGAAGGCTCGGATGGTCTTGACATCTGCCTTGTTGTCGCCTGCCGTGGGGATCTCCAGCACCGGGATGACCGTACACTGATCCAGCAGACCGTCGGATGTCATCACTTCAGTGTAGCCCTCCTCACAGCCACACACTCCCGCCTGACACAGGAAATAGAGAACAAGGATTAAACACATTGACAGGGACAAATCAGCCGTATACTTCTTTTAGCAGCCACCAGAAAGTTAAAATTTTCTAAAACTTTTTAACTTAATGTTTAAAGATTAAGGCCCTTTAGATTAAATCTCTTTGGCTAGGAAAGCAGCTATACAGACTTGTCACTAGTTCTGTTAGCCTGTGTGATATGAGCAGTCTAACCAAAGAGTGAATATGCCCTTCTTGAACTTCATTTGATTCATTACAATTCATCCTGAGGGGAACATGTAAGTATGTGCTAAATTTCATGGCTATCTTTTCAAGAGTTATTGAGACATCAATCTGAACCATGGTGGACTGAACAACTGTAATACACTTACATCCCTACAACCACAATGCTCGGTGGCAACTAAAAAAATGCACTTGAAGGAGTCTCTTGTAAACAAGCCTTGTTGGTTTAATTATCTTTTCCTTCCTTTTTCTTAATTTTTCCCTCAGTTCTCATAACTTACCTGTTGTTGTTCTAGGGTACAGATGTATTTATTTTGTTGATGGAGGTCATGCAGAGGTGATAACTTGATGACAGTCTGACCAATCCTGCAGGAAGCTGTCACTGCAGCTTTGAGGTTTGTTCTCAAGCAACAGTTATATTGATTAAAAGCATTCTGAAATGCTTTTGTTTAATTTGTGTTTAGTACATCATGTATACTGTATTTAACATACATTGCTAATGGATAGTTACATTTGCTACATTGCTTTAAAATCAATTTATCAATCTTTTCAGTACAATGAAGGAGGATTTGAGCAATCCTTTAAAGTCTCGCACTGACTATAAGACTTTGAAAGGGTCCAAGTACAAGTCTCTGCTTAAGGCCTGTGCAGATGTCTGTTTGGGTTGACTGTCTTCAGCTGTCTTTCCAAATGGCTCTCTATTTTAAAAATGAATACATGTACATTGCCTTTAAAGAGGTTTTCCATCGGTCCATATTAGACCACTTTGAATGGAACTGGCATGGATTCTGTGCCAACTCAAGGTCTAATGTCTTAAATCTCAAGAAATTTGTGACAAAATCATCACAAGAGTCAAGTTGTTTAGAATAATGTTTTTTTTTTTTAAATTGCCATGTTGGTATTGTTCCAGGGCCAGCATTACAACTAACAAATATCACGCTGCTATAATGTCAAAAGCCTTGAAAATCGTGTTGGTGCTGTTTCTGGAACATCACAATTAATGTTGCTCCAGGACTATCATTCCCAGTTACAAAACTGGGACAAAGTCCATTTCTGGTGCATGCTGTTGTGGCTGAAAGAGTTAAGTATATACCTCACACTCAGGAGACTGGGGTTTGTGTCCTATTTGGAACATTTTGTTCACTACACTAAGTTCATGTATTATTTCCCTTTTTTCTGTTTTCTGTTGCTGTTTGGCTAGATTCAGGGAACAAACATACTTGATTAGGGTCAGGCAACAGAAATGCTTGGTTAGATTTAGTAAATAGACCCTTTCACAATGTTAATCAAGTGTTGCAAAAGATAACTTCTATGTGTGTATTTTTTTCCCCGAGTCACAAAGCTATAACATTACAAAAATGTGATTGGTCAGTTGCAATGATGGTCCTAGAGCAACATTAATTATGATGTTTAAGAAACATCACCAATAAGGCGATATCAGACAGTGCTTAGAGTCACATTCTTATCCTCTACGATTGATTGGTATTTCACAGAGAGCCCCTGATCTGCTGGTGAAAAAAGTTCAAAGCGGTGTAGAGGCTGTTTATGTTAATGCTGAAATGAAATACATACAGATTTTTTTTTTACAAATCATAGAGAATTATGATGAAGCTATGACTAATCCTTACAATCTCATTATAAAATCCGCTCAGTATCTGATGCTGCTGTCTGCTTTGTCAGACAGGGTGTATATTTGATTGTGTAGGGTAGTGTGTGTGCGTGCATGCGTGTGTGTGTACGTGTGTAAGAAAGCCTCCCCTCCTCCACATCTTCCTCTCATCCCTGACTCTATTCATCACCCTGCAGGGGGTACCCCGCTCTCCGACAATCTCTGGAGGATAATCAGCTTCAGAATCCCTGCCATGCAAACAGTAGCGTGCGTATGTACAACAGCATCCAGAGTGGAAATGAGGAAATAATCATTTAGGTCTCCTTAGAGGCAAACAAAGGAAAAGAAGTGTGGTTCAGCCCTGTGTTATCACTTTATACAGTATATATCTGGGTTCAATCTCATGAGGGTGCTGCTGTAATGTGCATACATACAGCGTAGAAACTTACTCGTACTGCTCTCATCCTCCAGACATCTCTTGCTTCCTTCGAGCAACCACATCTCTGAATCATATATCACCACAAGCTAAAACAGACACAATTAATCTTCTTCTGTTCTTTGGTGTATAGTGCCTTATGGCTTTTTTTGCACTGTAAAAACCTCATCCTTAAAATAAAAGGGGGGGGATACAGTCAGTATAGTGTGTGTAAAACAGCAGCAGCTGTTCTTTAACTGGCAATGCTTTAGTCCAGGTGTGTTAAGAGAGGCTAATGGGAAAAGCTTAACAACAGGTGCCAACACCAGGAGAGTCAGATTATTGTGTTTTCTTTCCTCTATGTTTTTTTCTCTTTTCTACTCCCTTTTTTTCTGTTTCCTTGTAGCTAAATTCTGCAATGCTTTCATCCCAACAAAGGAGTCTGGGGCTCAATCTGGCATTCAGCATACCTTCTCTTAACCATGCTGGAGGTCTAGAGACATAGCTCCTGGGCTCCAAACTGCTGACGTCTGTGTGGGAAATGTACTATATTTTGCACTGTAGTAGCTGTGTTAGGACAGTATAGGCAAAAGTACCTGTAAATGCTAGTAGTTGTATGTGAAAATTAACATTGGTTGTTTTGATAAATTCCCTTAAGGCTACTGAACTAGCAACCAAAATCAAATCTTTCGTTTTGTTCAGAATAGCAGAGGTGACTCTTGGTCCAAAGACAAGGGTCCACAAATACATGTTAGATATACTGTCATGTGGTTGCTAACACTCAGACACTGATCAAAGAGCTTCACTGAAAATAGCATCTAGGACAACAGAGCAGCATTGTGGATGCTGCAATATTTATTATCACTCGATCCAAAACTCACCTCTGTGCACAGGGAGCGTGGCTTGGTGCATGGCGGGTCACAAGATCGGTCAGCCATCGGCTTGGCTGACACCAGGCATCCACCTGCGAAAAGATCAAACCCAAAGTTAGCGTTTCTATCACTATGAAGAGAGAGAAGCAGTGTCAGACCTTTGCTTGTAGTCAACCAATAAAAATATCAGTCTTAAAAAAATCCATGATCAGGAAGAATTGTGGCCCAGTTTCCAAACTGTTTCCCACACACTCCTCCCGTTTGCTGAGCTGGAGGCGGTGAGTGTTACAAGCAGCTGCAGCCATCTCTGTTTTTGTCTATCTGTAAACAACACTCAATTCAGCTCATTACAATGGGTAGTGATGCTGCAACAATTTGATAATTAGCACAGTTTAAAAAGCTCTAAAAATTCCACTCCAATCCCCCAACTGATCTAGGCACTTTTTTTTATTCATCCTTTGGCAGACATAGTGCATGAAGGCTGAGAGTATACGGACCAGTAGTGATTGAATACCCATTAAGGAGACGTGAGTAATTCTTGGTTTGACGCAATAGCCTTTTATGCAGTACCATTACATAAATCTGGTAACACACAAATGCCACACAGTGACTAAAACAACTATTAGCCTATATCTATGCTGGCCTATTCACCACTATGTTCGTCACTGAAGGATAATAACGACCGTCAGGCTTTAGACCCCAGTCAGGCTTTAGATCTGCTCTTAGAATAAAAACTCTTTATAAAGAGCACAATTGCACTGCAATCTTTGTATATCTTCCCAAAGACTTGTGATACTTTTGATAACTGTCACAGTCACAGTCATCTCTGCTTTACCACTCTGCACCTGCCTGCTTCAATCTGCCAGACACACCCCTCTCATCAAGCCAACTCCACTCACCTGTGCTCTCTGCTCTGCTCTGGCTGCATTTAAGCCCCAGCTCCACACTCACTCATTGCCAGATTGTTCTCGATGCTTGCACCAGACTCTCCAGCGTTTCTCTGCCTGATCTCCCGGTTTCGACCCTGCTTGCCTCCGACCATCCTGCCTGACCGATCTCCTGGAAATCACCTCAGCCTTCCGTCCCCGACCACGATCCTCGCCTGTCCCTTTCTGGATTCTGCCTGTCTGCTCCCTTGGCTATCCGGTGATTACCTGATTCAGCTCTACAGAGTGAGTGTTACTCCCGTCTACTCTGTGGCTTCTTGCAGTTCTGTGACTCTGATTATTCCTTCACTGAGTGAGTACAAGACTGAGTTTCACGGACGTTACTCACCAGTATCCTGGTTTAGTTCGGCTGAACCTGATCTACCATCCCCACCAGAGACTGTTAAAGGCCAGCGGCCAGAAGACAGACTGTTTTGCCTACTGCCATTGTTTCCTGCACATGTGCTAATAAAGTTTGTTACCGACGATACCTGTCTTTGTGCTGCTATTGGGTCCAAACCAAACCCATTACAATAACACTTTTTTAACAAGCTGCTTTTCATTGGTTTAATGATACTGTTCTGTCTTGTTTAAATTACATCTCTGTCAGAGCTCAGACTGCCTCAATGGCCTCAAATCAAGTTCTCTAATGGGCAATAACAATGTTAAATAAGGAACATTAATTGGCCCACAACTAGTCACTCCATACATAAATATCATTCACCTTACAACTCAGCACTATAGATTTTTATGGAGAAGGTTCCATAACAGTGATTGTCCTATGAAATAAAGTCCCTGGAGGCAAAGGCAAGAGCTTCACTTTCACCACTCGAGTAAATCAATACATCCACAAAACAGGAAAGATACTAAAGGGAGATCTACATGTTTAAAAATGTCATTCCACTCCTGCCTATGAATTCCTTTTTTTTTTTTTTTTTTTTTTCATCTAAGGTTTTGCTGAGTTGTAGGCTATGGAGAGTGTATTCCCACTTGGAATAAAATAAGCTGGATAACGTAGACGGATGGGTAAATGACATTGATCCAACCAGCAGACAGTCAGTGAAAACGCATGTCTGCAAAAACATGGTAATCTATCAGAGCTTCTTGAATATTTATTAGGTGGCACACTCAGGGAGAGTGCTTGGTATGAATATTCATGAGGGGAACACCCAGCTTCCGAGGAAACATTTACAAAAAGGAAAGAGAAGCAGTGTGCCAATTAGAACAGGCACACCATCTGGAGTAGTGGGGGCACTGACACTTCTCATTCACTTAAACTTCGACTGTTGTATGCTCACCTAGCCCAGAAATATTATGGCCCAAGGCTTGTATGAAGCAGAACCTGTAAATAAAAGCAAATGCCATGGCAAGAGGAAGCCATTCTCTCAGACAGTGCTTCTTCAAATGGTATACCGGAGGAAATGTAATGGTTTGGGGGAACAAAGATATCAGCACTGAGCTTAACCCTGACATGTGATGGACAATGGGATTAAACTTCAATTGTGGCACTGCTACAGATTAAAGCCTCATATGTTTACAGTTTCCTGGAAGTTTTCGCTGTCAAGAAATTCTTAGCTATCGCAGATTCTCACATTATAGAGGAGACAGTTTTAAGTAACCTAATTACCATTATCACCTTGCCACACAAAGCGCAAGACCTCCTGTGTCAGAGCTGTACAGTTGAATCTTAATTCATTTAGGTCACACCCATAGTATTTGACTTGAGTCAAGACTACAGTTACAGCAACCTCCAATCTCCCCTCCCAACCAAAAGCCTTTCGGCTGCCAGCCGACTTCCAGCCAGTTCTCAGTCAATTTCCAGCAGCTGGGAGTCCCCCCGACCTCCTGTGGGTGTGCCTAGATTCCACTGTAAACATGCCCATTCATTCAATTACAAGGTGTTGCCATGAGATGTTGCTTCCCTCACAAAAACATATACAGGATATATACCCTGTAAATCTAAACTGTATTCTTCTACTCCACTACATCTCAGAGGCAAATATTACACATTTATTCCAATAGATTTAATTAATGAGTAATCTTATGTTCACTTTTGTGGTACTTCTTTAAGTCTCGGTTGGTGTGGTCTTGACTACAACACTAGGTGAAAGTGATCATATACCAAAGGCAATGGTGGTTGGAATAGTAGTACCAGCAAGAGCTTTAATCTACTTTTACCCCTGCACCTTAATATGTTTAATATTAGCATTAAAATATTTTTTCCTGCCCTTACTCTGTGTAGCTTCTTTCACATATAAACTCAATGACAATATCCAGTGAATCTGATCAGAATATTGTCCATATTTGCTTGTATACACATGCAGCACACAGCAGTCCGTGTTGATGTTCACATACAATGGAAATGCTCCATATGATTTGGGCGAGGGGTGACGCTTGGGTAGGAGGCTACAGACTTCTCTGTAATGATTGCTGTTTTAACATTTAAAACAATACTACATGTATTTCGAAATATCCGCAATATCTCGCTTATAATATCGCTCACTGTATTTGTCTGCTCTATTCACGTATGTGACTAGGGAGCTGGCAGGGTAAAGTCTTGGGTAAATTTGGAGCACTGCCAAATCAAATCACTTATTGTAGGCTATAATTCTTGATTTAAGTTATTTAAAATGTCTTATATGAAGGTTGATGTGTTTCTAATAGTTTATTGCAGTTGGTCGATGTCAAATGACAATCTTATCAAATCTTATGAAAATGTGTTTAAACTTACTGTAACACACTTGTCATCTGATCTAATGGTTCATGCGTCTTGTAAACACCCACACCCAGTGAAATGGTGCTGTGAGAATCTCAGATCTCACAGCAGCTTAAGATCTGGCAGCTGTGCCCTGCTGGCTAATTCAGTGGTACACTGTTAATAACTGTTTATTTAGTAGCTCTATTAAGGTGATCCATTATTTTTTATATGCCACATATGACATTTGGGACTTTTTATTTATTTTTTTATAATAATATAATTTTATTATATTGTATTTAGGGCTGTCAATCGATTAAAATATTTAATCACAATTAATCGCATGATTGTCCATAGTTAAGTTGTGATTCATCGCAAATTAGTCACACATTTTTTATCTGTTCTAAATGCACCTTAAAGAGATTTTAGATTTCATGGGAGTGGACAAATGTGCTTGCTTTATACAAATGTATCGTTATTATTATTGCAACAATCCAAAACAATGACAAATACTGTCCAGAATATTCTCCAGAATAACCTCAAAGGTACTGCATGCTCAAAAAATATGCTGAAAGCGTAACATGGCAAACTCAAGCACAACAAGCAACAACAGATGGGCATACTGACCTTAATGAAACATTCCTTAGTAATACTAACACAATATAGTGTCCAACTTTACACTTGTAAAGGTTAACTAAACAATGTTAATCGACCTGCAAGCTGTAACCACCCATTTAGCTATCACTGTTGAAAGTTTGTCTCATGTAGAGTTGTCCAGGTGTCTCCGTTTCAAACTATACAGCGTGGTCTGCCTTTGGCGAGGGTGGTAGTTACCAGCAAGTGGTATTTGAGACTCGACGTACTCCCGTGGTACCACAATTCACATCGACAGTAAATGTAAATAACTTTGTTCTTGTCGAGAGAACCATCTGGCAGAGCTTTGAAGCTGAACTTGCCATTCAAAAACCCTTTTCTTTAACCGTTTCTGCTCAAGGAGGCTTGACATCCACAACATTACTGCTGCATGGCTTCCCGATTTCCCAAACTACAGGGTGGGCTGAGGGTCATGACGTTAATTGCGTCAGAAAAATGTATGGTGCTAAGAGGAATTTGCGTTAACAAGTTATTATCGTGATAACTTTGCCAACCCTAACTATACTCATATTTCATCATATAGAATAGAATAGAATAGAATTACTTTATTGATCCCAGACTGGGAAATTATTTTGTCACGGCAGTAGTGGGAAAGAAAAAGAAAAAAAAAGAAATTAAAGCTGCAAGCAGCGATGAACGGGCCCTCGCAGGCCACGCGGGTCGGGGCGTGCTGCCGTCGGGGCGTGCTCCTTACCCGGACCCATTGCCCCGTTATTGTGCGCGCATGTCTTAACTGATAGCCAAAAACGGTATTGTGTTGATAATAGCGCCACCTGCTGGTGATTTTTGGTGTGTGAGTTACAGATGCCAGTCTATACCACCCCAATCAGTTGCATATCCATAAGTGTTATGGTGTGGGCACAGTGCCAATTATAAAATGAAATTGCCACCAGAGCGCCACCTATTGTCAGATCGGTAACACCTTCGTCAGCTGTCCTCAGGAGGCCATTGGCAATCAGTGTACCAAGTTTTGTGTTAATCCGACCAACCAATGTCGAGATATAAAATACTTCAATTTAAATAGCGCCACCTAGTGGTCATGGGCCAAGATTTTGCACAGAGTCTTAGGGGCTCATGGGGAAGTACTGTCCTGAGTTTCACGTCATTTGGACACACCAATGTGGATATATGCAACACTTCCTCTTTTGACTGTAATCTACAGGAAGTTGTTATTTAATAACTTGAGTATTCTTTGGAATATCACAATTATTTTAATAACTTTTTGTCAGGAGGGTCCACAGGTGCTGTGTGCAAAGTTTGGTGCAAATCAGAGAAATTGTCTGGGAGGAGTTCGAAAATGTAGGTTTGTGACATTTTGCGCATTTGCGAATGGAAATTTAGCGCAAACGTGAGCGTGGCCTACATCATATAATTCAGCTGAATTCAGGGAACACGTAGATATAAGGTTTAACAATGTCTGACAAATTATGTGGGGGTTATTGGTCAAAAACTGCTTTGTGTTGATAATAGCGCCACCTGTTGGTCATCTTTGGTGTGTGAGTTACAGGGGCCAGTCTTTACCACCCCTATGAATTTCATATCCATAAGTGTTATGGTGTGGGCACAGTACCAAATCTAAAAATAAACTGCCACCAGAGCGCCACCTAGTGTCAGATCAATAACACCTTCGTCAGCTGTCCTCAGAAGGGCAGTGGCAAGAATTGTACCAAGTTTTGTGTTAATCTGACCCACCAATGTCGAGATATAAAATACTTCAATTTAAAGAGCGCCACCTAGTGGTCGTCCACCACAATTTCGCACAGAGCCTTATGGGCTCATGGGAAAGTGGTATCCTCAGTTTCATGTCATTTCGACAAAGCAATGTGAAGATATGCAACACTTCCTGTTTGGAACGAAATCTGCAGGAACTTGTTATTTAATAACTTGAGTATTTCTTGGAATATCACAATTCTTTTAATAACTTTTTGTCAGGAGGGTCCACAGATGCTGTGTGTAAAGTTTGGTGCAAATTGGTGACATTGCCTGGGAGGAGGTCGAAAAAGTAGGTTTGCGACATTTCGCGAGCTACTGAAAAAAACGCAAAGCAGAAATGGGCGTGGCCTATATCAGGAGATTCAGCACAATTCACTGAACGCGTGGATATAAGGTTTTTGAAGGTGCGACAAAGTATGTGGGAGTTATTAGCCAAAACGTACTTACATTGATAATAGCGCCACCTAGTGGTGCACGTTCACAACAACAACAGATTATAAAATTTTTCGCCAAGCCCACTGACTTTGCCAAATAAAATCGACTTTTCATTCACATTCAGGCAGTGAAAAATGCCATCATTTTGGACGAAGGAATAAAATAATAATAATAATAATAATCATTGCAATTACAATAGGGACCTCGCAGGTTCCCTGCTCGGGCCCTAACTAAACTAAACTAAAAAGAAAAAGACAACAACCACAGAAAGCCAGACCAGACAGAAATATATACACCAAAGATTCAGCCTAAACAGAACTTATGGCAAAGAATGGCCCAGCCAGATATCACAAAGCAGGGACTTCCACTAAAATCGGGAGAGTTTAAATGTCTATTAATTGGGCCCCAAATACTTTCAAAGTTTTCACAAAACCCATGTGTGTTGCTACGGAGCCTTTATTTCTTATCTGTGATTTGGTGAGTATGTACAAATTTGTGTACCATTTACAGATTTATTTTAAATGAAAAACTAATCACTACCAAATCAATACTGTAATATAGCCTTGCTGTGGTAGTTGATGTCATTGGTGTTACTGGTATTCAGGCATACATCAATTACATTACTTGCCCACCGAGGATGTGAGTCTCTGTATTGTTTGTATTGAACCCGATTCTCGACTGCCCTACTCTGAGTGCATCCAACAGGCTGTCAAGTCCTTGTAAGGCAGTTAAAGCCAGTTAAATCTCTACCTTCATCCACTGTGCTGAAGATATTTGGTGACAATTTATGTCTGAATTTGGTGATAAACTGTGCCAGATGACTGTTACTGTTAGGACAAAACACTGACCCTCATCCTGAGCACTCCTGTAAGAAGGGTGGCTTTTGACTTGCTGGAGTGCAAAAACAATGTGTAACACTACAGAGTGTTCTACGCTATAACTATCAACACATTTTGTTATGCTTACCAGTGACATTTAGTCCATCAAAGCGCTGACACCAGACTTGGCGAGATGAACCCCTCCATGGTCCCGTCCTCCACTTGTATTCAAAACACTGGCCCTCTACAGGAAGAACAAAGATTTAATCACAATGCTTATGTTGTAAGTATAACAGCTGTACTACAATATATCAGTTCAGTTTCATTTTAAATTCCACCGGGACTCTGCCAGACTGACCTGTACATGGCCGGGCCTCCAGCTCCTGTTCTGGACACTGCAACAGGTTCTCTGGATCCTGGGCCACAACGGCTCGGGATCGGACCTGGACTGAGCCGAAACCCAGGTCATCCCCGCTCACGCAGCTTAGTTGGCATGGACTCCAAACAGTCCAGTCTGTCAGGTAGCACTCTCCTACAAAACATATTGGGAGATCAGCAACCAAACGAAACATCTTTGTGCTACATTCAAGGTAGCACAATGATTGTGCTAGATCAGAACAATTACTCTAAGATATTTTCCCACCAAAATGACCTGACCCATTTGATTATGATTATCTGCCCAGATGCATGATATTATTCTCTATTAAATATATCACACGTCATCTGCACATCTCTACACATTCAATTAATGATGAAACGCCCATCTTAAAAAAAAGAATTATGGTAATTAAGATTAGAAGTGTATAATTACATTTTCTGTCTCATTTCTATTAAATAGGTTTCCAAGTGAATGATTTTGTTTTTAGAAGTTAGAACTGACACAAACCAGGAACCAGATCTGAGAGTCCTCCTTTGACCTTTTGGTCCCCACTCAGCCAATTAAAGCAACATTGTGTAGATATTTTACTTTAAAATAACAGCTTCAAAATCATTTTGATAGTAATAAGGAAAAGGAGGCCTCTGTCATTCCCACTCTTCCCCCAAAACACCTGTTCTTGCATAATGTTACTTGGGTGAGCAAGTACAAGCTCCTGTAAGAAGTACATAACTATTTCGGAGAAAATGGATCATATTTATTGAGAAAATATTTTCTGGTTTTCCCTCTGCTGTCCTCCGGCTGCTCTGCTTTAACTCCCTGTGATTTACCGAGTTTATTACTGGACAGATAGCTTGACTTGTTGCTAAAGTAACTGTTAACTGCTGCTTACTGTAGCTACTGTCAGCTCATTACCTCAGTTAGTTGTACATCCAGCTGAGAGCAAGGGCATCGTTGGTGTTTAAATTGTTAGCACAGAAGCTTTGGAATGCAAAGAGGAAGTAATGGAACGAGTTACGCTGGCAGAGAGCATGTATGGTCACCAGAACCAGAGCCCAGTGAGCAGACATTATGACAGAGGCGAAAAGACCAAAGAGGACATTGAAGGAAGGAAGTTAAGATGAGAAGGCCGGACAAGAGTAATTCTCACACTGGCTTTTAGTTGTTGGCAAGAGCTTTGGGAAGTAAAAGGGTGCAAGACAGATGCCGAGCTGGACTTTGGAAATTTGACTACTCTTGTGATTTTGTGATTGTTTTTTTAATCACACTATAATCATAAAAATGCACTGGTACTGGCAAAGTAAATTGCAGTGGGAAACTTAACAGGGGCCAAATTGCAAAAAAATACAAATTCTTGCATAATGTTACTTAACTTGATTAAGGGCTGATTGCAACCAAACACAATCCAACTTGCAAGCAACTAAAAGTCTTTCACAGAGGGACAATCGCAGACTGCTGCCACAAGCATTCATTGTCAGCTTTGTGAGAGCTTCTCACATTGCCCCAGTCTTCCTCCTCCTACCTGTTAACATTAGCGCTGCATTGTGTGACGCACTCTGGAGCTCTTGAAGCTCATACAATCAAACACACTCAACAGTAATTGCTTCAACTGGCAGGTCTTTGTCATTGCCTTCTTTTTCTCTTCAAAATGATTTTGGTTACCCTGTCTGACCTTTTGATTGCCTGTTAGATTTATCTGCGATTTTATTGTTACTGATCAGAATAATGTCCAAAACTCCAGTACCTAAGTTTTGATAATTTGAAATGATCCTTTAAAATAAGCATGACTTGTTTAGTTGTTTGGTGTGAGGATTATTGCAGAGATCATACTGTACCTGTAAACTTTTTTCCTGCTAGTATTTCACTACTCTGGGACCAGCCTCTCTCCCTAGTGCCAGAGTCTGTTTTATCTTCTCACCTGGACATGGTGCAGTACAGGGTTCCTGCAGAATCATGTGTGTATCTCCATCTACTGAGGGCTCCAGATCTCCACACAGCTCGTCATCCACCAGGCTGCTCTCCTGCTCACCGGAGCCATCCGACACAAAGCATGAGACATTCCTAAAGTGCAGACCTTCTCCACACCTTGCCCCCTGAGAGAACAGAAAACAAATATATGTATGGGTCAATGCTAGCCTTTATATTTAGTAGAGGTGTGAATCTTCACTGGCAATTCGATGCGATTGCGATTCAGCTGTCATGGATTCGAATGCAAACTGATTCTCAATGCATCTTGATGCATCTCAGTGTATGGCATCCTCATTAATATATATTACTGCATGTGCCTACTTTTTCATCATTTAAATTCCCCTTTTATTCAGAAAGTCCTTCCAATAATCAGACTACAGCAGTCTACAAAACAAAGCTGCATCTTTTCAATACATAAACATTACAAAAACAAAACATTTTTCCATCTGCAGTGCCTTTCATGTTTGTTGTAATCTACAATAATATTGTTTTCACATGGCAGCGTTAAGATAAGGCATCTATTGACACTGCTGCTCACACCTCTTTCAGAGTTGGATGGCAAAGTTAACAGTGCCTCCTCAGATCTTGGCTGATTAGCTGGGCTTGCTGTAACAGTTATTTTTTATGGCTGCAGACATTAGCTTCAATTATTGTGAGGCAGAAGTCACGCTCAGCGTGGGTCTGGTCCAGTTTGTGCTTCCCAGCAAGTTCATAAGGTCCGCCATGTGCCCCGAGATGTCCGTTTAAAAAAAGTTTTTATTATCACTTGCAGTTGACCTCTGCCTCCCTCTGACATACCTGCTACATAACTAACGTCAGCCTAATGTCTGCCCACAATTCAAAGCATAGGAGCAGCTGAGGCCGGACAATCAACGATCAACATAAGCTGCAGACTCTCGATTATGCTTTGTCACTGCATCAATGCAGAATCTTCTGCGTCCGCATCGCGATTCATCTTATAATCGAGAAAAAACTTCTAATATTTAGGCTATATTCAATTCAAATGCTGTCAGTGGGAGCTAGCCGGCTGTTAACCCAAAGTTACTCAAAACAAAATTTTAAGCTGATTTTCTTGATATTTGGTCAGAAAAAAACAGCAACTATGTGCTGACAATGAGCTGCTGTTTATGGTGAAAAACAAAACAGAAATGTATTTTCTCAGAAGTCCAGTATGACGTCTAAGTAATAAGATGCTTCAGGCAAGGAAAACGAAATATTGATGGTGGAGTGGGAAGAAACAGAAAGAAAAAGAGGAAAAACAAGTAAGAGAACAGGGAGGGAAAATAATCAAGAAAATTATAAGTTGTTATATAGGGTTTTCTGATATATTTTTATACATTTTGGTTTTTAATGACCCCATAACTTTTCCTCTGGCACCACTCTCAGGACAAACTTAAGATTTTTCACCTTTTCATTGGTAACAATTCATGTACTGGTTGGCTGGGACAGGTAGTGACTACTTGTGTGCCCATTTTGGCGATCTTTCTCTCCAGCTCTCTGACCAAGTCAAAGAGTATAGTAACCGATCCTGACCCGAACTTGACAGGCATTTTTATTTTATGTGACACATTTAGTTTAAGCTGAAGTGACACACAGAGTTTGTGTTATCCTGGCTTCTGATAACAGACATGTTAAGTGTAGATGAGTTACATCTAGGAAGTAACTATTGGTCCTATTTGTTTTAACACACATCACTTAACATCACTTTCCACCTAATTTTACACCGTATTTATTTATTTCTACACTATATTTTTTCACTGAAAGAACTTAACACCCGGTCAATTGATGTGTCCAAACCTGACCCGAACCCGGACACCATTTTAAAATTTTTGTCGAACCTGACCCAGCCTGGTGGAAACAGATTCCTAAAGGCTGTGATAACCACATTCAGTTGCAATGACGACCTATTTAAACACATTTTCTGCCAAAGTTTGAGTAATTTCACATCAGATATTTCTGTATTTGTACTTTTATCTTTGATCTTCTCACTAATTTTGAGAGGACGGGGCTCAAGCGGGGATTATGCTTGCGCGGTGATTGTGCGCCTAGGCGTCGGCGAACATGATCGCCGTGATTTTTCATTTATAGTAGTGCGGCGGTGTCTATGCATCGCGTGGTAATTCACCGCCACAACGCTAGGGGGCGCTGAGTAACGAAACCGCATGAATTCGTACCTGGAGTGTTTACTTTCCGGTTACGCCAGAGAGTGAACACGCCTGGTCTCTGGTAAACAGTACATTGAACAATGGCGACTGAGCGAGAGAGGATACTTTTGGAGCTGGAGCTGATCGATATTGAAGAACAAATGCTTCTAGTGCAAATGTTAAATACCAAACGAAGGAGAAGATGTGTGAGGAGGTGGTCTGTACGTCCTTTGACCAATCACAGCCAATCGGACCAATCACAGCCCTCGAGGTCCGCGTCGCATGTCCCTGCTGTCTGCGCCGTTTCGACGCGTAGTTAGGATTTTTGGGAGGTGCGCGTCAAGTGACGCAGATGTTCGGCGAAGGGGGTTCAAGGCGACGGCGACTCTCTGCGACGCGACGGCGACGATATGCCGCGCAACCCTAAATTGGCCTTCAGTTGGAACATTATGTTACTGTATCAACATTTGAATCAAGGTGTGTGTGACAGTTATGTTGTTGCTTTGTGGCCAGTGATGTCAATCAAAAGTGATCCAACCACACCCACACAGGTCTGATGATACAGATTAGCTCTTTTACAGTGATATAAGTCTTAATTAAAAAATAAATTAGGATCTTTTTTTAGCTTTAACTTTAGTGATGTATATTTAAAGTTGTAGAGAAATACTGAGGATTTGAAACCAAGTTTTAACTCCACTGATTTCACACATCAAAGTGTGTTTCCAAGTGTTGGGGCATACCACTGCATGGAATGTTGTATAAAGCCTTAAATGGTCCATTGTGTGGGATTTAGGAGGATTTAGGGTCAGAGATAAGATACTCAGTGTTGCACTGTCGTTAAAATGAGCCTTTTATATTGACAGAGGGTGCAGGTCCTCTTCCACAGAGTCAGCAATGTTGCACGGCCATGTTTCTACAGTAGCACAGAACAGACAAACCAAACACGGGCTCTAGAGAGGACCTTTAATGTTTGTCATGCTTTTATCAGCCACCATGTGGTAGGGTGAGATGTAGGATGTTTGGTTGGTTGCAATCTGCAGATGCCACTAAATCCTACACACTGGACCATAAATGTCCTCAAGTGATGTCACCTGATTCAGTGTCAGTAGAGGTTGGAGACATGTCTTAAAATATAAAAAATCTGCAGGCTGGAGTGAAAAGAAGTGAGTTTACCAAACCTCTGAAGCCCTCCTCATCAGTACGTGAGTCGAGAGGTTCGCTGGAGTACTTAGCTGCTACTAGCATGACATCTTTTAATTTGCACAGTCAAGTGAATTAAGTCATGTTGCCATGTGGGTAATGTAGGCGCCAAGTTTTGACCAAGAAAATGGATGTAAGGGATAAAAATGTCAATATATATTGTTCTTAATTGATTGTGATCACTTTGTTTTACTTTTCATGATTAGTCTAACAATCTGATAGAGTTGTAACGGTACAGACAAATTCGCAGTATTGCAATCCCTTAAAGCACTCCATTGCAACACTGCGAATGTATTGTGACCTGCAGCTGTTCATGTTGTTATGTTAACACTCATTGCTTCTGTAATTTCTTATGTTCAGTAATGAATGCCAAATGTTATATTGCCCACTGCTACATAGCTCTATGGTACAAATGAAATTGTAACTCATTACAACTCATCCTCCCTACCTCCCCTGGGAAGATCTGACCACAACCTGGTTCATCTCCTGCCTGTGTACAAGCCCCTCGTAAACAGGCAACCAGTGGAGACCCGAACAGTTAAGACATGGACTGAGGAGTCTGAAGAGGCTCTGAGGGACTGCTTTGACTCAACTGTGTGGGAAGAACTGTGTGTTTCTCATGGGGAGGACATTGACAGTTTAACAGGCTGCATAACGGACTACATAAACTTCTGTGTTGAAAACACTGTACCCACCAGGACTGTGCGGTGTTTTTCTAACAGCAAACCCTGGATTAATCCTGAAATAAAGGCTCTCCTTAAGGAGAAAAAGAGGGCCTTTAGGTCAGGAAACAAGGAGGAGCTGAGGGCTGTGCAGAGGGAGCTGAGGAAGAAGATCAGAGAGGGGAAGAACAGCTGCAGGAGGAAGATGGAGGTCCAGCTGCAGCAGACTAACATCAGTGGAGTCTGGAAAAGCCTTAAAACCATCTCAGGGCAGAGGAAACCAGACTCTCAGGCTGCCGGGGATCAGATGTGGGTGAACGACCTGAACCTATTCTTCAATAGGTTTGACCAGACACCCACCCCTCCCCCGGCCCAGTCATCTCTGCTGCCCCCCACCACCTCTTTCATCCCCCCTGTTTCCTGCCCCATTCTCACCTCTACCTCCCTTTCAACTGCTTTCAGCCTGCAGACACTCCCCACTGCCCCCCTGACACTCACCCACCTCCCCCACCTGACACTCAGCCCCCCTGCTCCAATCTGTCCCTCTCCACTATCCAGGTGAGGAATGAACTGAGGAAGATGAAGGTGAAGAAGGCCACGGGTCCAGACGGGATCAGCTCCAGGCTCCTCAAGTCCTGTGCAGACCAGCTGTGCAGGATTGTGGAGTACACCTTCAACATGAGCCTGAAGCTGGGAAAAGTGCCACTGCTGTGGAAAACCTCCTGCGTGGTACCAGTACCAAAGACCCCTCACTCTAAGGACTTTAACAGCTACAGACCATTTGCTCTCACTTCACACCTGATGAAGACCCTGGAGCGGCTGGTCCTTGTCCATCTCCGCCCTCTGGTGGGTCCTTTTATGGACCCACTCCAGTTTGCCTACCAGCCTGGCATCGGAGTGGACGACGCCATCATCTTCCTCCTGGTCAGATCACTGTCTCACCTGGAAAAGCCTGGAAGCACTGTGAGGATCATGTTCTTTGATTTCTCCAGTGCTTTCAACACCATACAGCCTGCACTTTTGGGGGACAAGCTGGAGCTCACGGGGGTGGACCAACACCTCACGACCTGGATCCTCGATTACCTCACCAACCGGCCACAGTATGTGAGGACTCGGGACTGTGTGTCGGACACAGTCGTCTGCAGTACGGGGGCCCCACAGGGAACAGTCCTGGACCCTTTCCTGTTCACCCTGTACACTGCTGATTTCTCCCACCAAACACCCCACAGCCATCTACAAAAGTCCTCTGACGACTCTGCTATCGTCGGCCTCATCAGGGACGGGGATGACAGAGCCTACAGAGGAATTATTCAGGACTTTGTGGACTGGTGCCAGTGGAACCACCTCCAGCTCAACGCCGGGAAGACCAAAGAACTGGTGGTGGATTTCCGCAGGCGCAAACAACCCTGCACACAGGTGAACATCTTGGGAACGGACATTGAGATGGTGACGTCTTACAAGTACCTGGGAGTTCACCTGAACAATAAACTGGACTGGACTGATCACACTGCAGCAGCAAACAAGAAAGGTCAGAGCAGACTCCATCTGCTGAGGAAGCTCAGGTCCTTTGGGGTGCAGGGGGCACTCCTGACAACTTTCTGTGACTCTGTGGTGGCATCAGCCATTTTCTATGGAGTAGTCTGCTGGAGCAGCAGCATCTCGGCAGCAGATAGGAAGAGACTTGATAAACTTATCAAGAAGGCCAGCTCCATCCTGGGATGCCCTCTTGACCCAGTGCAGGTGGTGGGAGAGAGCAGGATGATGGACAAGCTGTCATCGCTGCTGGTGAAGGAGTCCCACCCCCTGCAGGTCACTATCACCGCACTGGTCAGCTCCTTCAGCGACAGGTTGATACACCCCAAGTGTGTGAAGGAGAGGTATTGCAGGTCCTTCCTTCCTGCTGCTGTTAGACTGTACAACCAGCACTGCTCCCAGTAGACCTCACATGTGCACTGTGCAATACAAAACTCTACACATATCCACACACTTTCTGGTTTGCACTAATTGGACAATTTTTAATACCCATATTTATTATTTATTGTTTGTAAATAACAATACCAAACTGTTTATACTTACACTGTTCATATTGTAAATACCAAGTTCATATTGTAAATACTATGTATATACGAGTTAATTCTATTTCTTATCTCTTATTTCTTATTATATTGTTTATTTTTTACTTTTTATTATTGTTTAAGTGTGATACTGTCCTTTGGCTGCTGTGACTAAGGAATTTCCCCATTTGCGGGACAAATAAAGGAATTCTGATTCTGATTCTGATAAAAAATGGCGGCACCTGTTGATACAGGATTTTAAGGGTTAATACAAATATTGAATTTTTTTGAATTTGACCTGTTGGTAGTTGTATGAAGGAGACCAGACGCCATGAAGTATGCTTTACAATAACCCTTTACTCCGCAACCAGGAAGTCACATACAATGCATCATGGGTAATGTAGTCCTCACCGCTACACCTCCTCTTTTTAGTTCAGCAATGCTTTTCAAAATATGACTTTCAACTTAAGTAACAAGCCATCGCATTTTCAACACTCGCCTTTCTTTTAACTCAATTCAGTATAGGCTCTTTAGTTCTGTTTAGCACTTGTAAATCACTTTTCTCATTCCTTTTCACTTATAATTCGTCTCTCAGGAGCCCTTGAAACTCTGCCTGAGCTGGCAACTGTTGGTGGCCCTGTCAGTCTCTACCACGCCTGACCCTACCGGTGTGTTGGCAGTTCTTAGAACAGTTCCTAGGGCTTCCTCTGTGGTGATCCGTCAACAGTGTGAAGTGCAGACTGGACGTCATTGAGTACACTTAACAATAACACTTTACCCACTACTGTAGCGGTAGGGACTACAGTACCCATAATGTATTGTATGTGACTTCCTGGTTGCTGAGTAAAGATTTTGAAACTATATCAAATATCTCTAATGCACCTATGAGTATGATTGGAAAATTCATGGTTACATCATTTGGTTAGTACTGTAAAAAGGAAAATGCACATAGTAAAACAGGCTGAGACACAACTCTGACCTGGAGACACTGAGATGAGTGGGCTTAAAACAATACATTGATAAAACTGAGACAATCTCTGACAAGACTGGTACAGTCAAACAGAAATGTATGCAAATTATGAGAAATTTATAAGTCTCTCTAGTCACACAGTGGCCTAAATTGTTTTGGATTGTATTTATTTATTTATTTTTAATAATATATGTAACTGTCTCAGTATTGTAGTGAAGCTTGGAGAATATGTGGTCAAATTTGAAGCAGTCTCCCGCAGATGGTAGGATGGAGGATTACTGACCTCAGTCTTGCAGTCAGACCAGCTGCTGTATCTCCAGCTGTAACAGGGCTTCACCAGGCAGGGCTTCCACTGCTCCATCTGGGATGGACATGGCCTCCCGTCGCCCTGGGGAGCCTGGATTACTGTCCGCCTCCTCCACAGCTTGCCTGCAGAAAGGAAGATAAAAAAAGAGGAAAAAATTAAAAATGTATTTGGCCTATCCATAGTTAGACCTGTCCATAGTTCAAGCCTTGTTAAGATCAGGAAGACAGTCAGGTCAGAGCAGTGAGAAGACTGTGGATGTGTAAAAGGATTTGAATACTATATTTTCTGTCAAGGTGACCTCTGGGCCTGTCACTACTGGAGATTGTCAAATATAAGCTGGCTGGCTCAAATGCTAACAAAAGCCTGGTAAAAACATTGAGGAAAGTGAAATCCCCCTGGCTCACATGGTAAATTCAGCACAATACAAATTTCCATAGCACTAACTTAATCTAACAAGAGTCATGTCATACTCGGAACACTGTAAAAATAAACAAGTTGCCAACATTTTTAATTTAATTAATTTTTAATGCACCAAACTTTAAAACAATTTTAAATCCACCAAAATTACACAATAAGGTCACTTTACTGGTCACGAAAAGCATGTGAAAACAGATCTCTGTAAAGTCTTTCTTGAATCTGGAGAAAATGTTCAGAAGTCTGAGAACATAACTTTAATGATGTCACGGCGGTGTCATCAAGGTTATCTTGTTTTGGGCATGGAAACTACAAAAGTTTCCCACACTTATACAGACAGACATTCCCACCAGGCAAAAAAATACACTGTAGCATTGCTAAACCATATTGAAGGATGACGATTACTCTTCCAGTTCCAGTTAAGACAGTGAGGAGATGGACCAATAAGGTAAAGCTGAAAAAAATAAAAAAAAATGTTTTTTCTGTGTGTTAAACCCAGTGAAAAAATGTTTTCTTCCTGTAATACTCATTTTGACCACAAGAGGCTGAAGTGCACCACTGCTCATGTCCTGAATAAGATGACAAGCATCCATGTTCCTCCAGGGGAGTTTTAAGTTCTCTCTGCAGTCTAAAGACAAGATGCATCTATTACAGTATATGTTAGCAGGTTATGTAACATGACTGTCATGTTTCTTTTGGCGAGGAATATGTCATACTTGGTGTTAATCTGCCGTTATCAACCCTCTCATCAATGGGTGACTACAGTGAACAGTGAATCACCACAACCAAGAGGAAGATGAAGAAAGTGCATATTTCTGGCACGGAAAACAGATTGTATGTGTCTGAGATGGAGGTTGGAAAAAACGTATTAATTCTTCTATTCACGTTGTCCTTTAGCAGCGCGAGGACAGTGAAAGTCCATGCATCCATCAGCATTACGCACGAGTGCCACCGCAGCAATTTCGCACACAACTAGTCTGGCCCTGTCCGCTGCGCTCTAGAGGAGGGAATGTGATGATGACACAGCACTGACTGAGGAAATATGAATTTAAGATATGACTGAAAGGTGTTTATGGAGTCATTATTACACTCACTACATGCGCAAATATGGAAATGCAAGTACGCAAGTAACACTGCTGGTTTTAATGTTTATGACAATGTGGATCTGTAATTAAGTTTGATATGAAGTGCAATCAAATGTGAGATGCATCATTATGTGATGTGATGTGATGTGATTCTGCGCTGTATAATAATTTAAGTAATACATAATTTTTACCAGAAATTCCTCACGCAGTGGCAGATGATAAAAGAGATGCAATCAGATTATAAAAGTGTGTTCACAAACATCCTCTGTGTATCTTGGGAGGTGACAGAGGCCAGACACATCATTAGCATTACAATGCATCTCTTTGTTCTTATTCAATGGCCATCCCAACAAGTCTCCCAGCCCCCCACACTTATCTGTTGGCTGCAGGGCTGTTGAATCAACGAGAGAATTTTGTCCCGCATTTTGTCAGCATGCGTCTACAGACACAAAAACCACAGACAGAGCCAGAGCTGTCGCGTGCGCTCTCTAAACTCCGATCAGACTGTCTAAACCTGGCTGTGCACATACACATAAAGGAAGAATATGTTACTATACTGCATTTTCATTCCCTAATATGCTGAGAGGGACATTTTTCCTGTAGTACTTAGCTAAAATAGAGAAAGCTTGTGATCAAGAAGTCCCTGCCATTTTGTTTATGTACTATGAAAGCAGAGGCCAAAAAAACTGATGACACTATAAAAGTGGGGGGAGAAATGTTTCACTTCTCTAAAAGATCCAGAGCAGAAAGAGAGGAGGAGACGAGAAAACGTAACAACATCGTTATTCCCTGTGTCGCAGGACCATCTGAGAAACTCAGGAGGATCTTCAATAAACATAACATCCCGGGGAGACAGAACAACCTCTCCATAAACTCCTCAGGTCAAGACTCTGCTGTCCACTTACATCTGAAGGAGAAAAATCATTCCTTTGAGGACAGCAATGTAAACATATTGGCCAGAGAACAGAGATCGTTTGAAAGAGGAGTAAAGGAATCCATCTATGTCAAACTGGAACGACCGTCTTTGAACAGAGATGCCTACGACATTACTTGTCACCCACCTACAATGCAGTACTGAGTTCCCTCCCCAGGCAGCTATTCAAACCATTTACACCTAGGCTCACCTAGCCTTAGCAACCCACATGAAGGCAGGTTGGATCAACGACCCCACAAGTGGCCCTAAAGACTCTGAAACTCAGAGCTCACACGTGTCCTTAACGACTCTGTAAGGACACTCCCACACAGAGTTTAAAGGCCCCAAACTCCCCTCCAGTTAGTTAGAAGTGACGAAGCCTCTTGGTTGAGAGGTGAAACGTCTTCAAGAAACTGATTAATTGTTGTGCATAATTTGGGCATGTAAAGCAGTCAGTCTGAACGCAGTAAACACAGAAATACTGCGGTGGCAATCGTGCTTAATGCTGATGGATGTATGGACTTTCATTGTCCTCGCACTGCTAAGGGACAACGTGAATAGAGGAATTAATAAGTGTTTTCCAGCCTCCATCTCAGACACATACAATCTGTTTTCCGTGCCAGAAATATGCACTTTCTTCATCTTCCTCTTGGTTGTGGTGATTCACTGTTCACTGTAGTCACCCATTGATGAGAGGGTTGATAATACACAGTATTCCACCCACGACACTAACGGCAGATTAGCACCAAGTATGACATATTCCTTGCCAAAAGAAACATGACAGTTATGTTACATAACCTGCATGTAACATAACATGTACTGTAATAGATGCATCTTGTATTTAGACTGCAGAGAGAACTTAAAACTCCCCTGGAAGAACATGGATGCTTTTCATCTTATTCAGGACATGAGTAGTGGTGCACTTCAGCCTCTTGTGGTCAAAATGAGTATTACAGAAAGAAACACTTACGTACAAAAACGTACTTGCGAAAAAAGGTTTTCTTCACTGTAACACACATGAAAAAGATATTTTGGAAAAATGGAAGCAAAAATGGAGCACCAGAAAAAGAAAAATGTCTCACTTGCCCCTCAGGACTTCCTACTGGGTTGACTACTGAGATCAGTGAGAGGGTAACCTGAGTTTGAGCACACCCTCAGTGCGTGCCATTGCTTGCTAGTTTATGGCCAGTGTAAAGTAATTTGTCTGTTATAAACCAACAAACAAATAAAATATTATTTTACAGTCAAACTCGGTTCTCTGGTGAACATCACATTAAACAACCACCATTGCTGATGAAAATCTATATGACGTGACTCAGGCACAAATGTGCATAGACAAGGTAATGTATCAAAGATTTATTCACATTATGTGAAGTCTAATATGCTGACTTCCTTCCTCAATCTCTGACCCAATAAGTTGTAACTAACGGCAACCTAATGAAATTCTCAATCTAATGCCGAAGTATTCCATATTATATCTTTAAAGCTGCATCTCATGATGTTTTGGCCATAAGGGGAACTCTACAAGAAGCCGAAAACCAATCCTTGACATGTGTCTGAAACGAATGTGTGTCAGAGCAACATTAGCTTAGCATTAACTAGTGACATTACCAACATTATTTTTTTTTTTTTGTTTTATCTGCAACAGCACCTAAGATAATAACTGTCGCTTGCTGTTGACCATGTTTGGGGCTGGGTAGGTAGCGAAGAGGGGTTAAATCAGCTACCTGCTACATCTGAAAAAGAGGTTCATGTAAGTGGTGTGACTGAGCAGTATTAAAATGTAAATGTGCTGTTAAACCAAAACCATAAGCTTTCAGAGGTTTTTGTCATGACAAATGACACACAAATTGCCATAGGATCAGACCTTTAGGAGTGCTCAGCTCCCATACATTTAACATTTGAAAAGTTACTGTTTTGCCACCATAACAATCTTCCCTATCTGTCCACTTTCTCATCTGGTTCTTTCTACTCTTGCTCTCTCACTGTTCTTACTCTCCATCCTCATCTTTCCCTTTTTACACTGACAATCACACACAAACATACTGTATGCAGCTAGAAGGTGACATAAAATCTGATAATAAATAAAACATGTAGAGCATGTAAGACATAAATAAATGTAAGGCGAGGTTTGACTTTTGATAACTTTATCAACTTTAACTTTCTACTGCAATAAATGTGGCAAAAACAACAGCTGACACCTGAACCTGGCTGTTTTGCAGGGGAAAAAATGTAACCTATATCAATCTGTGGAAAAACAGAAATTTCTTTGGAGCCATATATAAAATTGAAAATCTTCTCAGCGCTTTTTACTTTTACTTTACTGCTTTCAAATTCATGTTGCATAATACATAACAAAACAGGCAGGGTTAGGGTTAGGCAGAAAAAATAACGAAACGTAACATAGTGAGTTGTCAATAACTTGAGTCATCTTAACTTCACCTGTCTCTTACTGGGTCCAGTCTGCTCTACTATGTAGATGAGCCCTGACAAGTCGCACATAGCCATACCTACCTCCACAGCGTGTCGGCTGTACATCCACGGTAACAGACAGAGGAGGAGAGACACTAGTGCCACAGTCGATTACAACGAAACCGGTAAAGACTCACACTGTGGTGAAATGAGCGCACATTAATGAGGTGAATATTCATATACATATATTCAGTTTTTTTCAGGGGGCAGGGAATATAATAAAAAAAAAATGATAATAGGCTTTTAAATATTAGGGGTGCTGAGATGAAATCAAGGTGTGCTTAAGCACCCCTGATGAGAGCCTAAAATCGCCTATGATCAGAGCCAATGTTTGCCTACAATTATTTTTTACTGGAGCTTAAAATCCCAGCTTGGCTGAGAGAACACATTAAGAAAGGGGGGCTTGGCAGTCAAAAAACAAAATAAATACAACTGAAATGCCAAGCTAAATGCTTCTCTCACCCTTGATTTAAAAAAAACAACAACAAAAACCTGTCCCTTTACTCTCCTGTACAAACATCAAACGAATCTGTGTCAGATTTCTAATCAAAGTTCACCATCTTCAGCATCATGACTGGGTGCTTTGCAGAACATGCTAGCACCTTTTGCCCACAGAAACCAGTCATCACCATCCATTACAACTCCCATGCTTCAGTGCTCTCCCTGCAGGGGCCGTGGCATTGTTTGGGGTCGAGCGGCATTAGGGGGTTCTGCCAGCTGCAAAAAGTTCGGGACAAACTGAATATAACAGCCAGACATGACAAGGAACCGTTGGACAGCCTTTAAGGTTAGTGGGTACTGGGAAATTCTCTACTGCCTTGGTCTTGTCTGGATCCACCTTGATACCTGTCACAGACACCTTGTGACCCATGGAGGGAGGTTTGGAAGAAGTTGCACTTCTTCATGTTGATTATAAAATGGCTTCTTGGAGTTTATGACCACCTGAAGGTCCCTGAAGTGCTGTTGCCATTCTGGAGAGTAGATAATGATATCATCCAGGTTCACAAAATAAATGCTACGTCTCAGGTCCCCCAAAGTAATTTCCATTAGCCTCTGTGAGTAGCTGATGCGTTTTTGTGACCAAAAGTCATGACCCCACACTGGTTGAGTTCAAATGGGCAGGTAAAGGCAGTTTTGTCCCAGCTGCTCTCATCCATTAGACACCGCCAGTAACCACTGTTGAGGTCAGTGGTGGAGAAAACAACAGAGCCAGTAAGTCGATCCAGAATTTCCTGAATGGTGAGCAGAGGGTAGGTGCCTGTGTATGTCACTGCATTGAGTTTGATGTAATTGACACAAAACCTGGGTTTCCCATCTTTTTTAGGGATGAGAACCATTGAGGAGGCCAAAGCTGAGGAGGGTTTGATAAAGTCAGCTTCCAGCATTTCCTCCACTAGCTCCTTCGTCACCTTAAGTTTTGCTAGTAGGATTTCTGTTTAATGGGAATGTCCAGAGTAACTAAGATTTTGTGTGTCAGCACTTTTATTCAGCCCAGTAAGGAGGTGCACACATCAGCATTTCTCTGTTGCAGATCAAAGAACGGTTGCTTTCCCTCTCCATCCAACTGAACTCTCTCCACAGCCTTGTGAGCCAGTTCTGCATCCAAAGGAATAAAAGGAAAACAGGCCCTTCCCAGGCCAATACAAATTCTGCCCCACATCCATTTGCAACCCACTGAGACTCATGAGGCCCAGCCCCAGGACTGCAGGGAAGGCCAGGCTCTCAGATGAGAGTAGCATCACTGAGTACAGGTATGAACCTGCAGTTTCACCTCCACATGCTGCCATCCAAACAGTCATCTCTCGGAGTTGTGGGAGTCCACTAAAGAAGACAACATTTTCTTGAGTCCACCATAGCCCTGCCATTGCCTAACCTGATAGTAACAGGGACCACCAGTTGGCGAGGAAGAGCTCTTAGGGAAGTCAACAGAATGGTTGAGCTTTTTTTGTCACCACCGGTGTGGGAGGTGTGGTTATGCCTTTGCTTACCACCCAAGCCAGTTTGAAATTTTAGCTTGAAAAATGACTAAAATGACTTAAAACAAATTCAGCACTCCTGATTTCTTCAATGATGTGCTCTCAAAACTGAGCATGCAGTCAAGGAGTTCATTCTGTACTGTCTTTGATGTTCCTTTAAACACAGTAGCACTCTGCAGATGTTCTTTTACTGCAGCATCTAGTGATGCTACAAAATCCACCAGTCCTCAGAAAACACTTGGATTTTCAGCGTGTTGTCTTTCATCATGGCCACGCATGGCTAGCTCATCAAGCTGAGCTCTACCAAACATGCCAAAATGCATAGCATTTTCCATGTGACTCTTAGCTTGTTCATGCCTTTTCACTTTTTATGCAAAGTGCTTTAAAGGTCCCATATTATGAAAAACACATTTTCTCTGGTCTCTACCTATATAAACTGGTCCTCCCTGAGCCTACCAACTGCCAGAATGAGGAAAGCAAACGAGTCCTGCATCGTCTCTGCAGCCCACCCACTGGTAAAACGGGGCTCCTACAGGCTGTTCAGATTCAGCTCCTGTCGTTACATAACAACAGGAGTGATTTGCATAGGCCGGCCTCCTCTGCACGAAAACACTCCCCCCTCTCCCCGGAGATATCCGAGAGGGGGGCGTTCATCCCCGAGGTGAAGTTCGGTGTGTCCAGCGGTAAGCTAGCAGTGTTTCGCAATGTTGTTGCTCAGAGCTAGACACGCAAATTGCTCTGCTGTTGGTTGTAAAAATCAACATAAGTGCCTATATTCTGTCCCAGCTACAGAAGAACAGAAGAGACAGTGGTTGCGTTTCATTTTTAACGACAACGTGCCAGCTACGGTTCCTGCAGAGCTGCCAAGCGTCACGCTTTGAGTGTGACAGTCACGCAATTTGACCCATTCTCACACCACACGCCACACTTGACATTTCTCACACCTATATTTCCCCATTCAATACTCTATATTTATTTTTTTCATGATAATAAACTTTGGTCCTCGCGGCATGCCGTAGTTCGAGTAACTCTGATTGACTGACTGAGATAACCAATCCCAGACCAATCCACCAGTCCTTTGTGCCTAAATCTAACCAACCACGGAAGGCACCACGCAATATAAACCAATCAGAAGCAACGTAAGACGGGTCTTGGCGTCTCTAACGATCTTTCACACACAACAGCGCCGACATTTAAAACCCACTCGAGGTTTTCCTGCTTGCTAGAAGACGGACGGTAGGTAACTACCCAATTTTGATCACACAAAATTATTGAAAATTGGTTCACTTTTTAAATATTTTTACTAGTTTGATGTTTACGTAGGACAAATGTTGCTCTTTTATCTGTATTAATAATACTATTATTATTATTAGACCCCCCTAAAGGAACCCACAGAGTCCCTGGAATCCACTTTGGCTGTGTCTGAAATCACCCCCTACTCACTATATAGTCCACTCAGGGTTCAAGGTGACTAGCATTAGGAGGCCACAGTGCAGGGAGAGCAGCTGGCATGGAGGTGAGGACATCAGTATTAAGGTATAAATCGACGTTAAAACAGGCCAAATCGACGTTTTAACAGGCCAAAATTTTTTCGACGCCGACCTATGGTCGGCGGCTTACTCTAAAGTCTCACTCTTGTCAATTTCTGAAACTTGGCAGCCCTGGTTCCTGTAAGTCTGTTTGTGTGTGCTAACCACTTCACATTGGACTGCTTCAGTAACGAGGGTCAGTACAAAGCTGGCTTTGCCTCGACACTGACCCTCGTAAAAGGATCAGTCCCAACCATACGGGACCCAGCAACTGCACCCGAGCCACAGGTAAGTGTCGCCACGTGTTGATAGTATTTACAGTTGCCTACGAGTATGGTGAAGTCAGCTTGAAATTGGCTAACTAGTTAGCTCCGCTTCGGTCTGCTATGCAATGGCATTTGAAGCGACTTTAATGTTAATAATATTACGAGGGAGCTTGGTTGTCACAGTAAAAAGTCTGGAAACATGTGCAGACTGGAGACAGAGACTATGCGAACAGTGTCCAAGAGTTTGGAGACTGTGTTGGAGACAAACACAGCTTTCGCTAGCTGTTTTTAGATGTTACCTGTTGCAGGTCAGTGGGGGATGGGAGCCAGGTGGTTGTGTTGGGGAGTGGGGAGTCTCTCATGCAATGGTGGACAACGTCATAGCTATACATCCACCGTAAACATTAGCGCATGCTACCGCTAGCATAAGCGGCATCCTCCCCCTGAGAGGGGCGTGTAGCAGGCAAGGCAGGCATTGACAGATGGAGCTCATTAGCATTTAAAGCTGCAGGCACAGAAACAGCCTGCTCTCAGTAGAGGTCACTTGAGCGACTTTTAGACGACTGAAATTCATTCACCACGGATGGGTTTGGGGCAATACATTTCGAATACAGTGTTGCTGGACCTCTGACAGCTGTGTGAAACTGATGAAAAACAGTATAATTTGGGACCTTTAAATCGGTCATACCTGACTGGATCCATGCTGGTTTGGTTCCTGCTGTTTGATGGGAACAGCCTCATGAAAAAGATGGGGTGTACTTCTTCCTCTGTCTTGTGCTTGTTGTTTTATTACGATGTCCGGCTGGTGGAGTCCCAGCTCTTTCACCTCTCAAACAGCATTGTTTTCAGCGACTTAAAGCTATAGTTGGTAATGTTGGAGAGCTAGCAAGATTTGAAAGTGGCATCTCCTCTAAGCTCCACCCCCTCCCATCTGTGCTCTGTCCAAAGCCACGCCCCCACAAACTTGAACGCACATCTGACAGTAGGAGTCAGCAGGGCAGGCTGGCTTACACCGACAGAGAAGCTAATGTTAGCATTGGGCTAATACGAGCTACAAAAGTAGCTAAGTTGGCTAACATTACATATTACATGAAAATAACAAATCCCCCCGAAGCAAAACAAATAATTACCTGTCCAACAGAAAGACAGCAACCTCTCATCACTTCTTAGGCCCTTGAGCTCCCTCAATTGTCTCCACCGTTCAAAAGCTGAACCGATGTTGACTCTGGTTTTCCCTCTGGCTTTATCCAAAGCCTTTTTCGTTGCAGCCTTTTCTGCCTCCGGCTTTCTTTTCTTAGCCTGTTTAGCGGGGCGAGCCGTTACAAGTAATGCTGGATGTGCTACTTTTGGCTGCATTTCTCTGCCATTGATCTCTCCTGCTAAATCGGTATGGAGTGTGCTGAATATTTCCGGCAAAGGTGACACGTGATGAGTGCAGGCAGGGAGGAGGGAGGGACAGAGGGGGGCGTGGGCAGGACGAGACATGAAGGCATCTGATTGGTTCTTTCCACTCGCACCGAGAGGCAGGGATTGGCCAGAGTTTTTACAGGCCTGCAGCTGCCACAGAGGTCTGATTTTTTTCGTTCCTTTTTCTGAACACGTATTGACTACTCTCAGGATGGAAGGACCATTTCACCCAGTATAACAAAAAGTGTTTCTGAACAGGATTACCAACTATAACTTTAACTGAACCTTCTTTCTCCATTTCGATCTATACTCTGCATCCCACCCTATGATACAAGGCTCCTCCAACTCTCTACAAACTTCTACATCATCTACTCCTACATCAGTTCCTTTTCGAGCTGTTTATCACAGCCTCGGGAAGGTGAAAGTCAGCGGACAGCAAGCTCCTATCTCTTGTATTACAGTGAGTGAAGTGTGCATGTACAACGTATAACGAGGAGCTATGGCCAAAGACTTTTGTGCCCGGGGCTGGAAATATGTCATCTCTCAGTAACTTTACACAACGTAGAATCTACGTTTTTATTGCAGATTAAACATGTTACTCACTAACTATAATATCTAGGTTGCTGATTTAAAAATATAAAGTCTTATTCAATGAAGGTCTATATGATTCTTCTTCATGTGGGACTGGTGGGGCGACCCCCAAGCATCCCTATTGACAAGCTGCCACTGCCGACAAGGGACCGATACTCATACCAGCCCCCCTTTTTTTACCACCAGAGTACAGCCAGAAAATATCAGCAAGCCTCAGTACACAACACAGCAAGAAAGCACACAAACACAGCAAAATCCAATGATCACCACAGTGTATTATACAGGAAGCGCAAAAGAATATACAGTGCAAAAAACCCACAAGCAATATTTCCTTCCCCACAACACTACAAGTCATTTTCTCAGTCTGTAGCTGTCTGTGTATTCCCCAATTCTAAAAAGAGTGAGGCCTCTTAACCAGCAGCGGTTCCTCATATGGGCAATAGGGGCAACTGCTCAGGGCGACATTTGTGGAGGGGTTGGCATGAGCGCCTGCAAAAATAGAAGGAAAAAAAGGTGAGGTTCGCCCAAGGAGTAATGCAAGCTAGGACCGCCACTGCTCTTGACCACACCACTCACTCTCTGTGTGTCTGGCGTTACCTCCACTACTCCAGTGCAGACGAGACAGCGGGTTCCTTGGATTAGATGGCCAGGTGTAACCATTCATTAATTCCGGGGTGTGTGTATGTGAGGTACACGTGTCCTTAAAGGAGCCAATCACCACAAGCTGTGTGAAGAAGCTGCCATGTTGGAACTTCATTGAAATGTAATGAAATATTACCGATGGCTACATTAAGAAATAGGTTATTAACTGGGAGTCTCCCTTGTGACCCTTTCTCTTGCTGTGCTCCTGATTGGTAATCTTCCAGTTTCAAAAGTGTTGTGGCACCTGGCAACCCCACCCCATAAGCAGAGGTGAGCATGTGAGAAAGGACCCTGCCTGACTTCCTGTGTCACTTGTCCCTGCACTTGCTGGACCCCCTCCGCTCTGCTAAGTTAGCTGCTGAAAATGGAGGACACAGGTGCCTAGAAGTAGAAATACCCTTTCAAATTTCAATCCATTTGGTGCGAGACCTTGCCTGATATCAGGAAAGTTTCCACATTCATATTCAGGATCGGTCATCTCAGTGGAGTGGTTCAAATGTCTGGACGGAGGCTAGACCCTTATTTGTCTCCTGTCTCACTTTTCCCCTTGCCTCTACTCAGCTGACTGTAGTCATTTTATCCTTCCTCTTCTTTTTGACAGTTGTCCTGCCAATTATTTGATCACTATTTTGAACATTATGTACGTTTTCTTTTTATTTATCTTACTGTGAGCTTGTGGTGTAGGGTTGCATGGGGGCAGGGGCATTAAGATACCCCAGAAAATCTCCCTTCTTTTCATAGCCTAATGATGACAGGTTTGCAACTGGGCAAATTACATCTGCAGATAGAGATCATGTGACTGAATGCTCCAGAACAGCCACAAAATGAAAGCCTGAACAGCAGCCAGCATCTTGGTCCTTCTCCTGTCAAGTTTGCTGTTAAAGAGTTACTGCAGTATGGGAAATTCTTAAAGGAGGACACACTCAACCTGTGTATTGTGCTGTGTTGTTCTGAAAGAGCTTTGTCAAATAACCCCAATGATGTAATCTCAGTTTTTTTTGCTCAGTTTTGGCTCAGAGACTACATTTTTAACAGAAGGTCTGCACTGGAACTTTGCTGGTTATGAAACAGTCTAAATTTAATACTGATGCCTCTATACAACCTCCATAAGCAAATGAGAACCATCAACAAAAATATTGGCTATTTCTGTATAGTTATTAGTTATTCTTAATATCTGACAGAGGATAGGATTCCAACTTATCCAGGTCATAAGTCATAAAATTAAAACAATTGTTTATGGTGGGGTGCTGAGGATGAATTGAGGAGTCTCACAGCCAGAGGAAAGAAGTCGCTCTGTAGCCTGGTAGTACGGCACAAAGACACATTTACGTTTCAACATCGTCATCTTTTATCAATGAGCCAATGCCCCAAAAATCAACAAAAGACGGATATGCCTTGTACTAATTTTAACTCAAAGTTAACTTAAGATTTCTCTGGAGCTTTTTACTGAATTTCAGAGCAAATTAAGTATTTCTCAAATGCCATGGGGTTATCCTCATTCATACTACCATAATGTTTTTAATATGATTAGAGCCCAACCAATTAATCTGCTGGCTGATTTAATCCTAATTAAGTACAGGGAATATGACTTGGTTTTTCTTAGAAATTATGTCCTTGCGCTGTTTATCCAGTAGAGCGTGCTCCAAGTTCATCCTTACCCAGCACAGTCTCTCAGTCACACTTACCTCACTGTCTCCTACGGTGTGGACCAGAAAGCAGAGAGCATAGTTTACCTTCACAGTAAGGTTATAACTAGTTTGTGAAATAATGACTCCATAAGTTTCCCATTTCAATTCGACCCACTTGTCCATGAGTCATGACGTGCTTTGTTGGGTAGGTCATGCTTATCTGTTTGTTATGTTAGCAAGGTAAGGTTAGGCTAACCTAGCTTAACATTAATACAGGCCAGCAGGGGAGAGGGGAGGGGGGACAAACGTGCTTAGTGCATGCATTGCTGGCCTGGGAGTAAATGAATAACGTAACGTTAACATAGTTTGTTTTTTTTTACATTGGATTAACTGATGTTATGTTGAAGGTTAACGTTTGATAACCTTAAGCAAAAAAAGACGTTTCTGGTCGGAGTTTGGTTCTTAATGACTTAATGGTTCAGAATGATAGAGAAAATGTAATGTTTAGAGGGCATCAGACAGGTGCATTTCAAATAATGTTTTGTGATAATTACTTATTACGTTGCTTATACACCTACCTATTACCTAAATGTAAAGATAATAATACATTCATCATTTGTAAATATAATATATTAGTGTTGCACGGTAAACCGATACTAGAAAGGTACCGCAGTACCCAGCCGTTAAAAACAATACTTTTTCAGGTTTTATTAGTGTCAGTACTTTATGAACTTTGTGCGACAGCGGGGCAGCGTGTCTGTGTGTGCAGCTTCTCTCTGCTTCCTCACTGCCTGAGCCAGAGTGGGCGGGCAGTCACAGAGCAGAGCGAGACAGACATGGCATGAGTGCTCCTGCCGACCGTCCTAGGCTTGTTGAAAAAGCAGACGCACGGAGCGAAATATGGAAATATTTCGCTTACATTGCCGACAGTAAGGGCAAGCCCACGGACACCACAAAGCCCGTCTGTAAACAATGCTTTAAATCCGTAATGACCAAGGGAGCCAACAAGTCCAACTTGGCGAAACATCTAGCTGACAGACATGCAGACTTGTTCAAAGAGTTCAAAGAGCTGCAGGTTAGCGATAGATAACATAAATATCCCCCGGATGTAAGTCAAGCGAGTTTTTTTTGTGACAAGCTAACTTTTTTCACCATCAGAGTTGCACGAGGCAGTCAGGGGTAAAGCTAACTGTTTAACAGTCCGATGTGGTTCCACATAACAAACATGTTCTGGTTTTCATATGTCCATGTTCTGTGACAAACAGCTGCATAATCATTTCATTGTTGTTATAACAGGTTAAGTAGCTATAAAGCTCAGCAGCTTTTACAAAAATATATATTTTTATTTTGACTTTTTAAGTTTAAGTGTTTTAATTAATAAAAAGAAATAAATCATTTTAAGTTCCACATTCTGTCATCTAATATTTTATTCCATTACTTTTGATGATGTTTTAGTTTTCCGCCGTGGTATCGTTTCAGTATCGGTATCGAGATATTTTAGGCAGGTATTGTACCAAAGTCATAATTTTGGTATCGTGACAACACTATAATATATTCATGTAGACATGCCTTGCAGTAAGAAAAATGTCTGAGTTTCAAAATACTCATGTAACTTTAGACATAATAATAATCATAATCATAATAATATATATATTATGTGTTTGAACTATATTAAGGGATCAAAAAATAAGTTATTGGTTTTTATACATTTAAAAAAAAAAATAACAATGTAATTGGCTGACATATCACTTATCAGAATGTTTTACTCCCTAATATCGATATCGGGCCCTAAATATGAAGCTTCTGTTGAGGTTTAAGTTCATTCTTGACCTTGGAAACAGCAGCACAGCAGCAGCTGTTCTGGAGCTTTTGATCAAATCACAATTTTCCTCAGTGGATGAAAGTATTAGAATTATAGGTGTTCAAATTTCCACATTTCTGACCACTTTAGTACCAAACCAAATTGTTGGAATACTCTTGAATGCTTTTTACTACTGTTTCCTGCAAGAGACTATTACAGTGTCTTCTTATCAAACCAGACAATGATCAGTTGTTCTAGATATGTAAAGGATTCCAGTGAAACACAACAGCTGCAACATTAGGTCACATGAACTGGCAAATAACTGATTGGAGTCGTGTCACCCTGCATCAGGAACCTGCCCCAGAGAAAATTGATCAAGTTAATCCAGCAACTTAGCCAAGACTGTGCTGTAAGAAGACGTGTTCTGCATTACACCATGATGGGGGAAATGGTTGTTATCATCAAAGAATATCACAGTTGACTTTATCTAATGTCACACAGAATAAAATTACCCTGTGGCTGCATATTGTATTCTCACCTGCATGACATTGCGTCAGAGTTGGACACAAACTGAAACCCACATTTTCAGGGGATGCAGATGCATTAATTTGTTCTGAGACACTTCACCCTCAACATGACCAAGAGTTAGGTTACAGTCGCATGGAAACACTGCAATGACTAGAACTATAAGCATATTACAGTACCGGCCAGCCCACAGGTGTGGGTGCACTCAGACCATGGTGACCAATCAGATAGTTGGCAGTTGACAGGACATTCCACCACACAGGAAGCATTCATCTGCCACTTCCTCTCAAGGCCCAGCTGCAAGAGAAAAGAGGGTGCTATTTACTCGGTATTTCTCAAAGAAAAGTATAGGTGGCTTTAACAGGAAATGCTACACTACCCACCTCTTTGCAGAACTTGAGGTCAACAGATTTGCCATCGCTCCGCACACAGTCCAGCATGCGTGTTTTGATGCCATTTCCACACACTGCTCTGTCACTGAGTCGACAGGTGCTCCAATCTGCAGGGAGATTTCATCAGCAAGAACAACATACAGAGTCACTCAACCTCACGCACCAACAACATTAATGAATTATTTATTGGACTCCTACTCCAATGCATGACTTTATGTTCTCCTGTAATTTCTGCTGATAATTGCATGTAGTTAACACTCGCTCTCAGTCTCACCGGTGATGTTGTAGGAGTAATGGAAGCAGTTGCTGTTGAGTTTGCAGGGCTCTGTCTCTTTAGTCGGAGGACATTTCTTCTCCTCTCCAGGCTGGCGAAGCGGGTAAGAACTCCTCTCCCGAGTAGTGTTTCCAGTGCACGGCTGAGAAGCAGAAAAAGGAACCATGACTTCATCCATACTGTTATAGCATCAGCATACATGACAAGCAAACGGCCTGTGTTTATGTCCTTATGCACTTTTTAAAAAATGGTCATAACATTTCACCTAAAATTCTAAGGTTATTTGTTTCCTGCTGTGTGCCTGCTCATGCTGGTGTGGAGTTTTAATGACATGTCTGCATAGCAACTCCAAACAACAGGTCACAACCCCAATAAAGATCTGCTTGTGATCTAAACCATAGATATACCATAAAGATATACCATAGATCAGTGTTTTTTAAACATGGTCGTCGGGGCCCCCTGCCCTGCATGTTTTCGATGTTTTCCTGCTCTAACACACCTGATTCAAATGATCAGCTCGTCATCAAGCTCTGCTGAAGCCTGATAATGACCCATTCTTTTGAATCAGGTGTGTTGGGGCTGGGGAACATCTAAGACAAGCATGGCAGGGGGTCACACAGATGAGGATTGTGCCACAGGACTACCAAACAAAGCCAAAACAAAGACAGAAAAATGTGACAAGGAATATCTTGCCCTTGCCTTGACCAGTACAATAGTGGGTAATGAAGAAAGACCACAGTGTGTTGTGTGTCCCAAAATAATAGAAATTAAGGAAAGGTCAAGTGTCCAGGACCACAAAATTGCCATAAATTTAGTAAGCTATCTGCAGGATTTCAATTCAATCTTTGTCTCTAGTAAAATGAATTTCTGCCTGTTTGATCACCAAACAAAAGCAACAGATGGCTTGCATCAGTTTCATAATACTTCCCACAAATAAACAGGCGTAGAAATTGAGTTCAGTTTACTTTTTCTCCATGATGACTACACATGACAGTGACAGCTGCTTCATGGTGACCTACTAGTGAATATGCTTTTCGTATACTGTGATGATATTGTCCCTGGTTTGATCCTGGCTGGGTACTTTTGTTGCATTTCAACTGCCATCTCACTGTTCTTGTTTCCTGTCATCTATCCACGAGAGGCAAAATTGCCTAAAAAATACTCACAGTCTGATGACTATCTACCTCTTTTGCAAACATAAACCACTGTATGGAGGAGAAGCATAGTAATATAAGGTAATGCATCTTACCAGTGGACATGGGCTCCAGGCTCCCCAGTCTGATAACACACAGTCCTCAGGACAGGGCAGCTGGCTGTTGCGGGCCCCCAGAGGCATATCTTCTGGATCACACAGGTAGTCCTCCGCCTGCTCAGAGGGCCCATCTATAGTGTTCAGCATACATCTGGACAAAAAGGGGTTGCGATATGTCAGTCTATTTCCACAACACCCCATTACTGACCAATACTCTCTATTTATGGACGAATAAATGATAATCTATTAAAATACTTTACATGTAGCAAGTGAGCAAACAGGAAATAAACCAAAGTCCTAATTTAATGTTCGATAGATAGACAAACTTAAAAAAAGTTGTGTAATGTAAGTAGAGGATGGTAATTTGTAACACCCACCCCTAGAAGGCTTTTATGAAAGTAAGGGTCATCTTGATGCATTTGGAGAGGAAGTTTCAGAGCCTTATTGTAAAGAAATTCAATAGATTTAATCACAGACTGATTGGCCTGGACCAGGTAGTGGAACAATAGGACATATGTAAGAATACCATTGAATTTAGAAACTGCAAGACATCATCTTAAAACAGCCCAAATCATTTTACAGATGATTTTAACAGGACATTCTAATTTAACTAAGAATCTAAAAATGTCCCTAAATACTCTGTTATTTACTTAATTAGCACACCGTGAAGGACCTATTTGTAATTCCCAGCCACCTACTTCAATCGAATGGGAGGCAGTATTTCCCTCCTTTTCAATGTTTAGTTCAAATCCTAACCCACATTTGAGTAAAGCTGGCACAAAAGCCAACCCATCAGGTTGGAATGTTTTATTTCAGCTGTTGTCAACCCAAAAGGCCTTTCATATTTTTCCATTTATTATGAAATTTACAAAATTATCAATGCAATAGTGAGACACTAAAATGCCATGTTATGGAAGCCCAGGTTGCTTTGACTTTGATTTGCTTCACCTTGTCCGTATTGTTGGGTCTGGTGTCTCTCATCTTGCTCTTGACAATACCCCATAGATTCTTTATGGGGTTCAGGCTTGAAATATCTCACTTTATGTGTAATGGATCTAGAATATATGAAAGTTTCCCCTTTTGAATTAAATTACTGAAAAAAATTAACTTTTCCATGATATTCTAATTTTATGAGATACAGCTGTTGGTCTTTTGAAAATGTGACCAAATCTGCTGGGTCAAAAATATACATGCAACAACTTGAACGATCAATTTTGGTGATTATAGAAAGTTGTTTCAATCAAATTTGCTTTGTAGCATGGCCCCTTAACTTCTTCTTAGTGATTATGATTGATAACGGCTAAGTACTTTTTTGGGCCAGTTATAATAGGGCTTGTTTGATACAGCCACTAGACTCAGCCACAAACACTACAATGGGAAAGTAGCTCAGCATTGATCTGAAAGAGTGCATTATTGATTTGAACAAGTCAGGAAAGTCAATTTGAGCCTTTTCAAAGCAGTTACAGGTCCCAAGATCAACGGTGCAAACAATTGTTTTTTTAAGTATAAAGTGCATTGCACAGTTGTGTCACTGACACGATCAGGAAGAAAACACGAACTATCACCTGCTGCTGAGAGAAAACTGGTCAGGATGGTCAAGAGTCAACCAAAAACCACCAAAAGGCAAGTCTGTGTCTGTGTCAGTGTCCACAGTCACATGCATTTTGCATCACCATAGGCTGAGAGGCCACAATGACCAGCAATATATTTTGAGCCGAGAAGGAGTTAAGGTGGTGCGGCACTGCTGCAACCCGGACTCTCGTCTGTGGTACAGTTTTATGTTGTTTCTATGCTTCTTTTTTAATTTCTATTTTAAACTACATGTTTTTAATCTAAAGACTGTGTGCGTGTGTATGTTGGTGAAATGACGATCCTGGCAAAACTTTTACTTTTTGAACCTTGCCAAACATCTCAAGGAGGAAACAGCCTGTCATACACCAGAGTTGCACTACTGGCTGTACACGTTGTGCTGCGGGAGACTCGCCATCCCCCGATCTCCCTGTGGCCATACAACCCCCAGCCCTGAGGAGACGTATTCGGAGAAGGGGAGAGAGAGGAGGAATCTGGCAGCGTCTCCACTGGAGAGACAACAGCCCGCCTCTACCTTCCATGATTCTCAGCAACGTGAGGTCTTTAAGAAGGAAAATGGATGAGCTATGGATCAACACTACAGCCTGCTATGAGTACAGTGAGTCATCTATACTGAGACAGTTTTTACTGAGACATGGCTACATCGTGATGTTCCTGACTCCTTGTGTGAGTTGGAGGGTTTTTCTCTTATTCGCTCTGACAGGAGTGAAGCTTCGGGGAAAGACAGAGATGGGGGCATCTGTGTTCTTATCAATAACAAATGGTGCAGACAACATACAAGACTATTTGTAACCCTGACGTTGAACTCATGTGTTTGAGTTTGAATCCCCTGTACCTTCCCAGAGAGTTTGGGAACATCATCATCTGTTCCGTGTATGTCCTATCCAGCGGGAACACTGCAAGTGCAGCTGCTCACATCACTGACTGTGTTCACCGGGAATTACTACGCACTCCTGAGGCAACCACTTTTCATCTTAGGGGACTTAAATAACTGCAAACTGAAACTGTCACTCCCAGGTTTCCAACAATACATCAAATGTGAGACAAAAGGGGAGAGAGCATTAGATAAGTGCTATGGTAATGTGAACAGTGCTTATGTGAGTAGAACCAAACCCTGCTGTCAAACTTTGACCATAATACAGTGCACCTTATCACCACACCAAATGTTCTCAAATGCAGCAAACCACAAACCAAGACTGTAAAGGTCTGAACTAGTGACAGCACAGAGTCCCTCAAAGGATACTTTCTCTCCACTGAAGGGAGGATCTTTCATGAGATGGATGTGAACAATGCAACTGAGACAGTTACTAATTACATACAATTCTGTATGGACAATGTGATACCTCAGAAAGAAGTAACTGTGTATCCCAACAACAAAACAAATACAACTAAAGAGGTTATACACTGTATCAACCGCAAGAAACAGGCATTTAAGAAACGGGACATAGCACAACTGAAAATTGTGGGATACAATGAAGGCAGTCACCAACATGACTCCAGCTAAAAAATGTCTCAGTACCTCTGATGACCTGCAAAAAGCAAACGAACTGAATGACTTTAATCTGAGATTTGAAATTCAGGACTTCACCGAAGGAAGGGATGTTTCAGAGATAATTTCTTTTACTGAGCAGGGTGCAAAGGCTGGTAATAGACCCACATAAGGTCCAATCACTTTTTACTTTTCATGATAACTGCCATTAATAAGTAACTTGTTATATTCCTGCCTTACCTACTGAGAAAAATAACGCATCAGAGTACTTTAGAGTCAACAAAAATTACGGTAAAACCCCTTTGCGACTCATTGCTCATGTTGGTTTATATTGCCCAGATGGCGTGTAGCCAACTGTACATGTACCTTTGAACATACTGACTCTACCATCATTTGTAGCCTTCTTTACAGCCCACGATCATTAACTCTGCAGCCTAATAATAGGAATGACAGACGCAATATAACATTTACAGCTCTTTATTTTTCTAACAATCTGACAGTGAACTGGGCAGAGGCATACAGTATAGGCACAGCTGTTTCATAACAATACAACACAGGCTCTGATAACCTTGTATACAATGTTTAAAAATGCAACTAATGAACCCATAAACTATGAGTGCTTACATAGAAATGATAAAAGCACAAATTTACACTAACTAAAAGCCAGCCGTTGCTGTTTCGGAGCTGTAGCACCACCGGTATCTTTCTCCTCCCCAGTGTTGTGGAGCTGTGTTTAGCCTGCAGATGCTTCTTCAAATTTGAAGCAGAGCTCTTCGCAGCTGACAAGCGCTTATCCTTCAGGCACAACCTGCATTTCACCATGATGTTGTTCTTGTCCTTTTTGCCCAAAAATTTAAAATAATGGGAATATTTCCACAAAGTTAATGCTGTCCTCTCTGCCATCTCGCTACACTGAATTAGCTAGCTACACATGTGCACTGACACAACTGTAGGTTTACCTTCTGCTGGCACGCAACCTGAACGAAACAGAAACAGTGCCGATGCTTCAGGGATTTTATTTTATTTTAAACTAAATAACGTATTACTTTAATTGCAGAACTAATGTGTTTGCCAGTTAACTTAATTTGCCACTGGCCGAACAACACAAAACGTTCAAAGTCTTCGGGAAAAACGCAAGCTTGTATAAAACTGGTAGCAAAGTTAGAATAGACTCAGTTGGCGTTGAAACTTGGTTGTCAAATTAAGAAAAATAAAAGCTTGCACGCAAAACAAAAAGGCAAATAATAAGTATATGAGAACAAATGAGAGTAAGACACTCAGTAAAACAAAAGAGATGAAACTAAAAAGAAGTGGAAAAGAAAGAAGCACGAAGAGAAAGAACAGAAGAAAAGCGGACGGCATAAAGATTGCAAGAAAAAAGCCAAAGGGGAAGAAAGAGCACAGAACATGAGTTTCCTGTTGATTTTATGTTTGGAGGAAACAGGTGTGTCATTGGTCGGTCAACGAGTCTCCTCCTTTCATTGTCTGAGAGGGCAACTGTTGAAACTTTAAATTATTAAAACACAGAGATTAATGTGCTATAAATGCATATAAGTCATGCACCATGACCCACTGAAATAGCAAAAATAAGCAGTATGTCAACTGGGAGTATTTAAACAAAAAAAGAAAGGAGCAAAGAAACAAAATTTTTATACGAGTGAATTCCTCTTTTAGGGAAATTGTCGTGAAGAACGTTAACTTCATGCAAATAACTGTTAAACAAAAGGGTAAATAATTCCTAACTATATTGCTAAATAAATCGGAATTCTACAACATTTCCTTTAATTAATTGTAATAAGATATGTTCTGGTTACTCAGTCTATGTACGCGTCAATGTAGAAGCAATTATTCATACATGGTCAATAGATGGAAGTATTGTCACAGCTTAGAAATGCAATGAAAACCTTAAATGTTATAGTGCATCTGTCATTCCAATTATTAGGCTGCAGAGTTAATGATTGTGGGCCGTAAAGAAGGCTACAAAATGACAGTAGAGTCATACATTCAAAGGTACATCTACAATTGGCTACACACCATCTGGACAATATAAGTCGCAAAGAGGTTTTACCGTAATTTTTGGAAATCTTGAAGTACTCAGTAACGTAACAAGTTACTTTTTAATGACAGTAATCTTGTAACATAAGTTACTTTTAAAAGTAACGTTACCCAACACTGGTAATCAGACAATACACAGAAAATAGTGTTGGACCTGACACACAGTCTTCACCAAGAGTTCCAGCTTTTACCTTATTGTTAAAAGATTCAGGGTTTCCAAATGCATGCTGAACCATTATAAACATTCATGTCCATTAGCTCCTCAACACCAATATGTAATGTAGGCTAGAAGTTGGCTATTAGGGATGTGCAATGTTGCCACTGTGCAATATGTGTAAGGGTATAGTGCAATATGTCGCCATTGTCAGCGGATGTGTATGTATGTCTGTATACATATAAACTGTTATGTGTTTTTGGGACAATACAGCATATCTTATCTTAAGGTGAGACCTTTAATCCCCAGAACACCATACCTATTGTCAAGTATGGTGGGTGTAGTATTATGCTGTGGGGCTGTTTTGCTGCCATTGGATCCGGTGCTTTAAAGAAAGTAAATGGAATAATGAAGAACGGAGGATAATCTCCAAATTCTTCGGGAAGACTTGAAATCATCAGCCAGAAGATTGGATCTTGGGCACATGAATGTAGGTTTTGTTACATTGTGCTGAAGAAACAAGTCTGTGCCAGGAAGCCAGCAATTTACTTGTACTTCAACGAATTAAAAATCTGGTTAAAAATTCAGCCAGAGGCCGACCAGAAGTTTGTCGATATGAAAATGACTGTATGTATATTTTTGGTCACATTTTCAGAAGACCTATAATACATTCATTATTGAACCAAACTTCATGAATGTTTTTGTGAGAAAGTAGTATGTGTTCTACTCATTCCATCACAGAAACATGAGAGCTGTAGAAATCATTGTAGCTGAAGACCGCCATGATATACTATGTTATTTACAAGTGTATGTAAACTTTTTGTCACACCGCGGTGAGGTTTGTCTTGTCTTGGGTTTTGTCTCGTAACTTCCTGTTTTATTTTGAAACCTAACTCTCCTCTCGTTTCAGGTCACTTGCCCTTCCTCATGTGTCACCGGTCTGATTGTCTCACCTGAGCCCTGATTGTTTCCACCTGCTCCCCAATTCCCTCATGTGCTTATAGTCTGCGTTCTCCCTTTGTCTTGTGCCAGAGTGTTTGTGTTCGTCCCGCACCCCAGCCCTCGTCCACAGCCTAGATCCAAGCCACGAAATTTGCGAGTTTGTATTCTTTTACTTTTCCTCTTAAATGAGTGACTTTTCGTTTGATAATCCTTTTTCAGAGTATTCATAGATAATTTCATAGCCTGTTGTTTGCCTCCAGTGGAGTGCCTCTTTTGTTTCATTCGTTTTCATAGGTAGTCGATAGCGTAGATTTTGTTTTTAGCCTTTTTTCTTTTTCCTCCGATTGGAGTGATTTTTTGTTATAAGTTTTTACAGCCGTATGTGCCAGTGTAGTTTAGTTCCTTGTACTTTTTCTGTGCCTCGTTAAGAGTGAGTTTTTGTTTCATTAGTCTTTTTCTTTGAGGTCGTTTTTGCCTCGAGTTTATTGTAGTTTTGTTTCTTGTTTTATAGCCCACAGATAAGATTGTTTCATAGCCTGTTTGTTTGTCACCTGGTTTAAGAGCTCAAGTGAAGATATCAAATCTCAAATAAACACCTGCTCATATTGCTCTAAATTTGCTCCTGAGTCCTCTTTCCTTGTCCAGGCCCGACACTTTTGACCACCACTGTATGTACGTATTTATGTAAAGTATGTATGTATTTTTGTTTTGTCTCATATGTATGACAAGGATGGGTTCACAATGAAATGATACAAATCTGTTTAAGAGATAATTATAACAGTTTTGAGTCAGGCTGTCCTCGGTCATCATTGATGTTTGATGCAAAGTGCATTCTGGGATACTCTACCCACAGTCTACACAAGTGATATAGGATAAACACGTATGGGTGTTTGGAACTTAAATGACTAAATGCAGACTCTGAATTAAATATTGTGTGACTGATGACATTACAATAGCCCATGAGAACACAAGAATAGACAAGAATACAGATTGAGGAATGCCTTGGGTCAGGCGCTGTAGACATGGTTTGTCTCATCTTACCTGACTTTCCTGGTCTGAACACCTTCACCACAGTTATCCCTCAGGTCTACATTGCTGACCCTCCACACACTCCAGGGTTCCGCCACCCAGACATACTGGCCACAGTCACTGAGGCACGGCACCACCTCATACACCTGACACATATAAACACAGCAGTTACTTGCCTGAGCTTGAGCAGGAAATACAACAAAGTGAAAACTGAATATTGTTTATGTCTTTAAGCTCTGGGGCTGATCTGCAGTTATGAGCAAGAATATTTATTGAAATTACCGATGATTCCTGGGATTGAAATCCAATCTATAATAGACTATTACTTATTGGACTTTTTCTATAAAAAAAAAAAGTTTTGACTAAAAAAAAAAGGGGAAAATATTTCAGGAAAAGGAAAGACCAAGTTCTGAAATAATTACCACAGATAGATGTAAATAAAAATGTGTACTTACCTGAGCCTGTGGATGGAATCCATTCATCAAAGAAGAGAAAAGAGTGACAAAAGAAAGAGTCATTCAGACAATTGTACTCAGGAATCAGACAGAAAAATATATTTAATGTGATAGTATTATCAAAAGTGACAAACAAGCAACCTCAAACAGACAAACAATACATTGTAATCTTTTGTTGAAACATTAACAAAGTTTTAAGTGAGACCTCTCTCACCTGGTTGACATGGTCCAGTTTAGGACATGGTCTTCCCCCATTGTATGGCTTTTCTCTGAGCCACTTGGAGCGAACTTTGACCCCGCTACCACAGGACTTGCTGCAGCGTGACCAGTTTGACCACTCACTCAGTTTGCAGTCAGATGGACAGGGGATGATGCAAGCCTCCTCAATGTACCCTGTAACCAATCACATAATAACAGAAAAGCTTCAATACAGATCCATGATCCACTACAGACGAGGAAAGACCAGAACTGTCAATGAAATGTTACCAGTGCTGGAAATGTTTGGGTATTTTTGTGAGGATGCAACATTGTCTTTATTTGGTTTTCTTTCATTGGTGCAGAAATGGACACATCAAGCATTTAAGCTAGAGTTTGGAATTGTTTTTAGACTGTTGTTGTAGATGGGGCCTAAAACCAATTCCTGAGTTACACCAATTGTACATTGTTCCTGTACAGTGCATTTTTAACTTTGATATGCTGCATCCTATTAGATAAATACGAAAACATCCACACCAATGCTCTTGATGAATAATTTAATTTAGATACCAAATTATAAATTTAAACAAATCACAAATCAAAACTAAATCAGATCTCTGCTTCGTGGGTGGAGTGGCATGTCCGCATGTTGTGGCCAGTCCATGGTGCAAAATAGAGGAATAGAATAGGAACAGTGGACATTTTCCAGTGAATAACCAGTTTTTACCTGGCTGGACCATGTGGTGATAACACTATGGCACAAGCAATCAGCACTGATTGCTCTAGACCCAGGCAGGTATTGCAACAATCATTACTGTAACAGCAATAACATGAAAAAAACACCATAGATGTTAATTGAAAATGTCTGTCTGCTAGGTATTCCCTCAGCTAATTCCAGTCAGCGATCTTGACCTCTCGGCGGTATCTGTGGTGCTGGTGCCTTTTGAAAAATGTTTTATGCAAATGTAGGACAAACAATATGACTTGCTGAACAGTCAATTGGACGCCAGTGTTTTGGATTAACGAGCAACCCCGTTTGCATTAACCAGCAGAAAGCTGCTGGAGCTGGTGAGCTCTGGAGGAGACAACTGTGGGCAGAGCCTGGAGGAATAAACACCCGGAGTCGAGGAGAGCACAGTTTATTTGGTTAACTTTTGGGATTAAAAAGATTTATATTCACTATTACTTCTCAACTTGTCTACAGTAACAAGCTGCCAAAATCATACCGTAACGGTAATATTTGACTGCTGAATGGAGAGAAAATGTACTTTACTTCATGAACGTACAGTCATGAGATGGAAAAAGAATACACTGCAGGATAAAGGTCCGGAGTCTCTGGTGAACTTCATCACAGGCATAACTGAACACAAACACACTTGGTGCCTGCTGTCAGCATGTTTTTTCTTCAGGAGATATTTATCCGGTTGCGCAAACATGGAAGTGGCATGGTGTGTAAAAACATCAATAAACACTTAATTTCAAGTAGTAACAGATTTCTGGACATAGTCACTGTAATAATATTTCCAAAATCCTATTAGAAACGCACTTTAGTATTTCTCTTTAGTGCTCAAAGTAGGCCAATACTTTAAGATGGTGACGATATATTACTGTAACATGTTACTTTTGTAGCAAGTTACCTCCAACACTGCCTACAAATTAGCTCTATATGTGTGTCTATTAACACGAGTTAGATTGAAAGCAAAAATGTACTCTAAAGGTTGTCAAAAGGAAATAAGGGAAATGTAAACACACTACAAATGTAATTGCAGGATCTAAAATTGCTGTATGAGAGCATCCAAGGTAGGATTTTTGACTGCATATTGATCTAACCTGTTGTGAGGACATGTAAGGGAGATAAGAGATAAGAAGGGTAAGAAAGTTCAACAGTTGGACTTTCTTATCAAATACAGAACTCCCAGCAAAATCACCAGCCTTGCTGCCAATCCTCAGGAATGAAAGCATTCTTGCTGTTACTCGTTGGTGCTGATTCCAGATTCACCCATATAGATCTTTATGACTTATGTCATAAACAAACCTAGCACCACTAATCTCCAGCTGTAGCCAGAGGGCAAATATCAACAGGAAGGACCGAGCAATTACAATGTTATTCTTATAATACTCTCTGGCCAATCAAAGACTCCTGAATCAGAGAGAAAGCAAGCAGCAGAACCAACACTGAGTCCACTATATTTTCACAGTTACAGCCAGTTACCATCAAGCAGCCCCATATTGGGAGGAAGGCTTTGAATCACAATGGTTTCTCAATGAGCAAACACAGACACACTCATTCCCCCGAGTGCTTTGATGTGCTCTGTATTTTCCCAGGACTAAGATGCAGAATACAACAGCACTTTGATTCTTAATTCCCTTTTCTCCTTTTACTGGAATATACTGGGGAATGTTAATACAGCTTACCGCAAAGTGGCCTGACAGATTTGGACTGCTGGCAGCAAATAGATGCCCAGATACCCCTGACTGATTGTAGAATTTACACAGGAGATTTGATAAAAGGATACACTGATAAGTGACCCTCAGCTGGATCAAATGTGATCAGCCTAAAAGGTTGATTGATCCCAAGGATGGCTTGTTGAAGAACAGTTGTTGCCTACTTTACTTATTTTAGCGAGTTAATACTCGCTTAAATAATTCTCTTTTGCATAGAGCCTACAGCATGAATAAAAATAAGATAACAGATCCTGAAATGGGTCAAGGTAGGAAACCATCAATTCTCTCCACTGTCTCATTTGAAGTCCACATTTCAAGATGCATTAAATCTTCATATCTGTACTAAAATAGGTTGTTTGTCACTGCCGTCCAAAACAGCCCATATGAGCCCCACAAAATAGATACATATGATAATTGATCTGGGGACAATAGAATTTTTTTTAGGATGAACAGAGTTCTTGCCTGGGAAGAAAGTATGTGTACGGTATGAATAACCGTTGCTTAGCAAGTTAAATAATGAACCGAACGCTGATTACAGTCTCATGCTGTTACTACAGTTATCTTTTTCTATCTGTAGTGCTGTGTAGTTGCGATTTTTTATTAGATTTTAAACTATATATCCTTTTTTTCTAAAAATAAAAATAATTTGCATCACCACCTTATTGTATTATGCTAATTTACTTCAATTTAACAACATTTCAATGATAAAATAACTTCAATTTATGATAATCTTTTATGAATCCTGTCCAAATAATTGTTCATTTCTCTGAGGGAATCATCAGCTGTCTTTGATTGACAGCTGCCCCATGACATGGTGCCCCTCGCACAGTAAGGCCAGCCTCCAGGATGAACAGAACAATTGTTTCATGTGGGATACCTACTGTTTTTTGTGGGAAGCTTGTCTATTCTGTGGAGTGTTTGATTTAACTGAATTTAATTTTAAATTTCCAAGAGGAAAATGTGTCATTTGATCTTCCAAAAGACACATAATCTCACTTGAAACAGGAAAAGTGGGTTAGACAAAGTCATATTCACCAGGTGTTGGCATTCAGATGGTCAGTGATCCCTGCTAGTTCCATTTTGCCTAGACATGTAATACATGTAGATTGTTCATTTCAAACATTTCTGACAGAAAGATAATATTCAAAGAAACAGGATTTCCTTGTTTCTTTGAGTTTAATTTACCACTGGACGTTAATTAATTGTCAGCATTTTGAGGTAAACTTCCTGATTTTTGATCAGTGTTTTTCCATGTATTTTTGATTACTGTAGCTGGTTCTAAAACACAAGAAAAGTTAGTGGGTTACTTAAGAATGGGAATCTCACCATGGCTGTTACAGCGAGAGGTCTCCACAATGCGGTTGTCCTGGTCATAGCATACCATGGCCTGGTAACGATATCCTTGGCCACACTCCTTGATGTCACCTTGGACCCTCATGCCCAGTTGACCCTCCATACGGCCACCCTCAGGGAGAACACAGTCAGACCAGTTGCCCAGAGGCTGGGCATTGTATTTGTTACATGGGCAGTACTGGGTCTCACTTAAGGGATACACCTGGTGGTTTTTACACTGGTCCCGCTTTTTGCTCTTCCCTGAAAAAAAAAACATATTAAATGTAATTGAAAAATTTTTTGCCGTACCATGGAACCCTCAGCTGATACACTGAGGCTGCTCAAGAGCTGCTCGGTCGAAGCCTGCTTGGATTTGCAGTTTTCTGTGGCAATGTAGGAGTTTAGATGAAACTAGAAAAGTCAAGTTCTGAAGAACTTGTAGTTGTGAATGCTGGCTGTTGAAAAGCTGACACTGTAAAATCTTTGAATAATAATAATAATAGTGTGTGTGCCACTGTGTGTTTTAAACTGCACTTAAACTTAGCAAATCTGTCTCTGTCTTGGCCCAATTGTTATCGGTTGCTATGGTGATGGCACACACTGTGAAATGTTTGTGTGTTTATTGTCAGAAATGTGGCTAGTGGAGCAGTTGTGGATGTGTTTGCCTGCCTCCAAATATTTTTCCTCTCATATTAATGGGACTTAATCAACAGTTGGTGAGCGCTCATCATGTAATTTCAAAGCCCACTGAGCCAAAAGTATTGGTCCACAAATTTTCCTTCAAGCTGATGTCATCATTTTGCTGCTTGAGTGAACATTGTGGGAATGGGAGCAAGCTGAAGTAAAGGGTTTAGTATTTTTTTTCTCCTCTGTGCTGTCAGTTGAGTCCTCCACTCTGACTCTCAACATTCTGCCCCATACACACCAATGCAAAACTCTGAAAATGTCATGAAAATTACGAAATTTTGAACTGTGACGTGAATGTCATGAAAAGTTAAATTGATGTGAGAAAGTCCTAGTCTTTTAGAATGTTTGAAAGTTTGAATGGAGTTTCTATATGAATGTATGAAGGAGTGAGAGGTGTTTGAGAATTAGTGGGTTTGAAGGAATTTCTACTTGACTTACATTATAACTAAGATATAACTAAGTTTCAAAGAAAGTTGAATATTTTGAATATCCAAAGTTTGAATGGAGTTTCTATCTGGAAGCCTGAGCGAGTAATGAAAAAATGTCAAAATGTGGGATTTTTGAACATTCCATCCATCTGCGTGAATGGGGCAAAAATGTCCGTAAAACATTAAATATCTCTGAAATTATGAATGATATCAATGAGGTAAGCCTCAATCCCACTTGAGATGAATATTTGATGTTTGAATGGAGTGAATATGTTCATTCAAGCATTCACAACCAATTAAAGAACAGTTTTGAGCCCTCTAAGTCAATTTAAAACATATAAAATGTAAAATCTCCTAATCAGTTTTTGACATCCTTTAATGAATCTTACTCCAAGGGCAATCTGGACATTGCCTACAAGTTAAAGTCTGTCACTCACCAACTAGCATCCTTTTGCGGGTCCTGACGCCCACACAATCGACTGTGCAGGGGGAGAACTTGGACCAAATGCTGAGTTGACAGTCTTCCTGGCAGGGTAGCTGGCAGGGCTGTGTGATAGGCGGCATGGAGCTGGCAAACTTAAGACAAGCCTCAATGTCTGCCTGCCCACCATCCTGCTTCCGGCATGAAACAGCTATAGGGGAAAGAAGCAAATTGAGTTTTTATGAGGATGGAGACATTTGGTGAGTCATTGTCAATATGTGCATGATGAGAATAGTCATCCATGTGTCCATGGTAGATTTTAGGGCCTGACACTCTATTCTGGCACACTTAGTACTATCCAAACACTGGTCTGATAATAAAAAAGTTGTATGTGGTAAATATGGCCTAGATTCAGCGGCTTCCGAATATAAACAGCTGAACTGCTGCTATTTTCTCACTTGAAGATGATGTTGGTTGCCTTCATCTGTCAACGTAATAAGCTAGTTAGCAGTACAGTCCAGCTCTTTACATTGCAAGCCATGGTGTAAGACATAGACTAGAGTAGAAGTATACTAGTATTACTGTATGCCCAGATCTGGCCCACACCAGACAGAATGATTTGGTTCACTTTTGGCTGACATCTGGTGACTCTATGCTGCTTGTGGCAAGCCATAGCAGTACGTTGGCCGGATGAGGGTGGCTGGTCATCCGATACTTGGGACAGGTGAGGGTGTCTGGTAAATTTTGCTATCTGGGATGCCTCCGCGCACCTGTCAAGTGGCTGTTCCAGGGCTATGGCTGTTCCAGGGCAGGATATCATGATGTCACAACTTCATCATTCTGTCCTATTAGACATCTGTATGTCAAATTTCATCTTAAGACAAGACAGCCATCATCATTCCTGTACCTAAAAAGTCTTAATGACTACCACTAGGGATGCAACGGTAGAGTTTTCCCACAGTTCAGTATGCATCACAGTTTTTGGGCCACGGTAACGGTACGGTTTCGATATCTTAATATAAAACTACTCACACTAGCAAAGGCAATATTGCATGTAAAAATAATTAAAAGCAGATATAGTCAAACCACAAACCTTATTATAAAAAATTAACACTTATCTTAATTGCCTTCCATAAAAAAAAAATGCAGTATCCAATCAAGTTAAACAGCAAACATTATTGTAGTATTGTATTGTATTGTATTGTTTGCCTTTGTGTATTGAACGGTTCGATAAAATATTGAATATTGTTGCATCCCTAACTACCACCCTGTGGCCCTCACCCCCATCCTGATGAAGTGTTTTGAGAAACTGGTTCTCCGGCACATCAAAGACAACATCCCTGCCAGCCTGGAAGCTGACCAGTATGGTTTCAGAACTAACAGAGGATACCATATCTACTGCCCTTCATTCAATCTTTACACACCTGGAGAATAACAACAACTACACCAGGATGCTGTTTGTTGACTTCAGCTCAGCATTCAACACAATCTCACCCATGAAGCTGATTGGAAAACTTAACACACTAGGCTTAAGTACAACACTCTGCAACTGGATACTGGACTTCCTCACAAGCTGGGTGAGCTTAACAGAGAGTTCAGAGTGGCAGTCACAGCTCCTCTACGTTAGTGCTCAACATCGGAGCCACCCCAGGGCTGTCTGCTCAGCCCCCTCCCCCTACTGCACACCCCTGACTGCACTCCCAGAGAAGCTGATTGTTGATTTAGAATAAAGGAGGCAAAGACACACAGCCCTGTGTACATCAGTGGAGCTGAGGTGGAGCAGGTAAACAGTTACAGGTCCCTTGGAATTACTATCACTGAGAACCTATCTTGGTCAACACACATCACTGCCCTCGTTAAAAAAGCACAGAAAAGGCTCAACTTTTACATAGGAGCAAAAGAAAGCATCCTGACTGGAAACATCACAAACTGTCATGGTTCGTGCATGGCACAGCACAGGATGGCTCTACAGCGGGTGATTAAAACCAGCCAGAACATCGCCCACAGAGCATCAGTGACATCGGTGAAGTGAGATGTCTGCAGGGAGCCCAAAGGATACTCAAAGACGACTTACGCTGTACGTCTGTTCACCCTGCTGCCATCTGGCAAAAGATACAGAAGTATCCGCTGCCATACTACCAGACTATAGTGCAGCTTCATTCCCCAGGCCTTGAAACTCCTGAACTCTTCCTCAAAACTCTATTGTCTGAAATAGATGTAGCAGGACTCAATGACTCAATCATTTCATTTTTTAAACCCCTGTTTCAAAATGACAAACAAATTTACCCTGGACCTTGTAACTTGTAATTATTGTATGACTTCTTGTGTTATGGCCAAAAATGTGTTTTGTGAGGTCACTGAGACCTTGACCTCTGACCTGTGGCCACCACATTCTTTTCAGTTCATCCCTGAATCATAGTGGACATTTGTACTAAATTTGAAGAAATACCTTCAATGCTCTCTTGAGGTATGGCGTTCATGATAATGGGATGCCATGAGGTCATAGTGACCTTGATCTTGGTCCAACAAAATCTAATCAGTTCATCTTTGAATCATGGTAGACATTTGGAACAAATTTGCCAAAATTCCCTAAAGGCGTTTCTGAGATATTGCGTTCATGAAGATGGGGTGCCATGAGGTCACAATGACCTTGACCTTTGGCCACCAAAATCTAATCAGTTCATCCTTCCATTCAAGTGAACATTTGCACCTTATTTGAAGTAATTCCCTGAAGGCATTCTTGAGATTACAATCAAAAGTTGTCAGCTGGTGTTGTTTGTTACTGCTGACCACTGCTCTGCTCTGTTAATGTTACCTTCTAAAGTGTTACATTTTGTCCAGGTGAAGGAAGCTGTGAACTACTGCTGGTGAGTAAGGAGAAATTGTAGATCCAGTGTTTAGGCATTCTGTGAGGAGAGTTAGCTGAAATATTTAATCTTGTCTAGATACTTTTTGTGTCAACTCTTGTGAAACTGTTGAAGCTGAGTAGCTATCAGTAAGTTTCGGCCAAGTCAGGTGTGGTGAATAGGCTTGATTGCAGGGCGGAGCTGAGCCTACATGAGGTAAATCTAGCACATGTGAGCTAGTCACTACAGTGTCCGCTGCGGCATCAGGACAGCCGAACAAAGACTTAGGGAGTCTCTCTGTTGGAGTCTATCGAGGAAGTCCATGTAACCCACTGTCCACCACAGATCGCAGCCATGAGTCCCACCCAATCCCAGTCAGGACATCAAACTAAAGAAGATTTCACTGGAGACCCATTGCTCGAGGCTGTACCCCAGCCAATCTCTGTTACCCAACATTCTCCACAGGTACTGAACTTGAAGTACTAGGGGGGCTATGGAACTGCCAGTCTGAGTCAAGAGAGGAATGGCAGACACCATTTCAGCCTATGCCTCCCTGTAGACTCTCCACTTCCTGGCCCTTACGGAGACCTGGATCACTCCAGAAAGCACTGCCACTCCAGCTGCCCTCTCAACTGCCTACTCATTCTCACACTCCCCGAGACAAACAGGTTGAGGAGGAGGAACTGGACTCCTCATCTCACCCACGTGGTCCTACCAGGTCCTTACCCTCGACCACCTACCCAGATCTGCATTTGAATTCCACGCTTTCTCTGTCACCCTTCCTTTCAAGCTCAACATTGTGGTGATCTATCGCCCTCCCGGTCCTCTCTGCGACTTCTTTGATGAGATGGATGCCCTCCTAAGCTGCTCCCCTGACGATGGCACACCACTCCTTGTCCTGGGTGATTTCAACATCCCCCCAGAGAAGCTGCACTCATCTGAATTCATCAACTTCTTCTCCACATTTGACCTCACACTCTCCCCCTCTCCACCCACCTACCAGGCTGGGAACCAACTTGACCTTGTCTTCACAAGGTCCTGTAGTACCTCGGCACTCTCTGTTACCCCGCTCACTGTGTCCGACCACCACTTTGTCGCTTTCTCTCTCCCCTTGAAGTCCACCACTTTCCTCGCCCCTACACCTCGCATGGTCACCACCCGTCGCAACCTGAAATCCCTCTCTCCCGCCACTCTCTCCTCAACTGTTATTTCCTCACTACCATCTACAGAACAATTCTCTCTAATGTCCACGAGGAAGCCTCCTCCACTCTGTTATCCTCCCTCTCCTCCTCTTTAAACACTCTCTGTCCCCTTACCTCCCGACCAGCACGATCATCCCCCCCCCGATCTCACACCACATCTTGCCTTTCCTCACCACCCTGATCAACTCCTCCCTCACTTCAGGCCATATTCCAACTCCTTTCAAGACAGCTACAGTAAAGCCACTCCTAAAGAAACCCACCCTAGACTCAGCTGACATCCACTACTACAGACCTGTATCTAGGCCTGTCACGATAATCAATAAATCAATTAATCATACGATAAATTAAAATGAGCTCGATAATTTTGCCGGCCTCGATAATTTCCATTTGCATGCTTGTTTGTTTTCCTCGTGTCTCTCACTAGAACCCTCTTGTCAGTCACTAGCCCCATTCACGCAGCCATTGCATGCGGGGATACTGCGCCAATTCTCCGCATCCACCTTTGTGTGAAAGTTTCAGATGCGGTGAGGGGTGAAATTTCGCTGCGCCTCCGGAGGTAGTATCAGAGGCGAACCGAACCGGCGGCACGGAGCGAGGGCGTGTCGATCTGATGGTGTTGGTGTCTGATAACTCTACAGATCCTTCACTCAACAAAATAAAAATAAATGTCCAAACAACAGGACCAAACAACAGGAACGTAGTAACTGGTCGTGTCTTTGGCAACTTATGTGAGGAAAAAAATACCGCAGGTATTCGTGGAGAAGTGTCTGTCAGCCTGTCGGTCTGACCAACTCTTCGTCACATTTCTGCCCGAAAAACAGCGTCTGTCCCCGGCAAAAAACTTTAACTCACCAAGTGTTTGTCGCGCGACGATCAGTTACTGTTGTCATGGTGACGGTCAGCCCTCCCGACAAGACGCAGTGAACTTAGTGAACCCCGAGAGTGAAATAGTCAGACAGCATCCAGTTTACTGATGGCGATTATGTAATTATGTAAATTATAGAAAAACGTAACTTTGTCACTTTCCAGGATGCATGGTGTGTCAGGATCTCAATTACAACACATTATAACAGCATCCATATGATTATAAACAGACAAGCTGGTACATGTTTAGATTAACAGGAGGACACCGGGGAAACACCTTGGAAAAAAAACACATACGTCATCATCATCACGTGTACCGTCACGCCTCCGCATCACTACAGACAATGGTGCTAACATTGTTGCTGCAGTAAAGAACCGTGGCTGGCCATGGCTCAATTGCTTTGGCCACAGCCTCCATCTTTATTTATTTTGGATATTTAAAATGTCTTTTTCACATTCCAATGTTAAATATTCTTTAGAAATAAAGGTTCATTGATCTTTGAAAGGGTGTACTTGGATTATTATGCCATTATCATTATATTAGTTGAAAAATGGTCTCAAAGCGACAATATTATCGTTTATCGCAATAATTTCTAGGACAATTTATCGTCCAGCAAAATTTGTTATCGTGACAGGCCTACCTGTATCTCTTCTTTCATTCCCCTCTAAAACCCTGCAACGTGCAGTCTACAACCAACTGTCCTCCTACCTTTCACAAAACGACCTCCTTGACCCTAATCAGTCAGGCTTCAGGACTGCTCAATCCACAGAGATGGCCCTCCTCACAGTGACTGAGTCACTCCGTGCCGCCAGAGCCTCGTCCCACTCGTCAGTCCTCATTCTCCTCGAATTACCCTCTGTGTTTGACACAGTCAACCACCAAATCCTCCTCTCCACTCTGGCCGAAAGTGGCATCGCTGACTCTGCTCTAACCTGGTTCACATCATACCTGACAAATGGCTCCGTCTCTAAACCCTGCTTTCTGGAAACTGGTGTCCCTCAAGGTGGCCTAATCATGCAGATTTGCCCTTTACAACATCCGCAGGATCCGGTCTTTCCTCACAATGGATGCAACGCAACTCCTGGTCCAAGCGCTGGTCATCTCCCGCCTGGACTACTGCAACTTCCTTTTGGCTTGACTCCCAGCCTCCACGACTAAACCGTTGCAACGTATCCTGAACGCTGCAGCGCTCCCTGTTTTCAATCTACCCAAATTCTCCCATGTGACCCCCCTCCTCTGTGACCTCCACTGGCTTCCTGTTGCAGCCCACATCCGATTCAAGACGATGGTGCTGGCCTTCAAGGCTGTCAACGGAACTGCACCCATCTACCTCCAAACACTGGTCAGACCACACACCCCAGCGCGAGCACTTTGTTCTACTACATCAGCTGGCTGGCTGGTACCGCCATTGCTGAGACCGAACAAAGGCCACTCAGCGAAGTCACGACTCTGCTCTGGCGCCCCAGTGGTGGAACGAACTTCCGACCAATATCAGGACAGCAGAATCACTCGCCATCTTCCGCAAAAGACTCAAGACTCACTTGTTCAGACTTCACCTCGACCCTGCACAGCATGACTCCCCTTGAGTCTAATCAGTGTGGTGAATACCATTGACTAGTTAGATGTCTAAAAATAGCCGCTTAGTAAAACTTTCCCATAGTAATGAGAACACAGGTGACAATATGCTAACAATGAAAAACACCAAAAATCATCCCCAGGTATAAGAGACCAACAACATTTACTGCCATACACATAAACACACTCAAACACACAGACACACACAGACACATACACACACACACACACTAGAGGAAAGGCCTGTAAGATGGCTTTGGCCTTCTGCAAGTATTGACTGAGTGGGTGAATAGTAAGAGGTTTGTATTGAATTGTGTCTCTCCAGCTCAGAGTATAATGTTACAGGTAATGGTACCATAATGACAAGAGCCTCCCAAGATGCAGGATGCTCATCACTGGAATCAGATAATGTCTCTGTCTCTTAGACTTTAATGGGAGTCTGAGTGTGTGCACTGATAACAAGTCAGCTATCTGCCCGAATTCTCACTCAGGCCAAGTCATAAGGCAAGCCATCTTAAAACAATAGTACATTGTTTGTTGTAACACCTGCAGTATTAAAGTGATAGTTCGGGTGTTTTGATGTGGGGTCGTATAAGGTACTTATCGCTAGTCTGTGTATTATGTGAAGTATATGACTGGCAGCTGTCCGTCAGAGTTGAGAAGCAGTGTGAAGCAGATCATTGTGCTGCTGAAACTGTGCTGGCAGCAAGACATATTTTTCCCACCTCAAATAAGTCCCACCAAAAATATATTTGTTTAAGCGTACCCTATGTTTTGCCATCAAACAGCCTTTTCCTTTGGCACCAAAAATGTTAAAAACATAGCGTAAATGCAAACAGATATATATATATATACATATATATATATATATATATATATATATATATATATATTTTCGGTGGGATTTACTTTAGGTGGCTAAAATACATCTTGCTGCTGGTACAGTTTCAGCAGTATAGTGCCCTGCTTCCTGCCGCCGCTGCGTGCTGCCACTCCACACAGAGAGAGAGCTGACAGTCATCTACTGCAGGCAATTTGCCGACTAGCAATGAGTACTTCCTACAACAAGACCCGAACTATTCCTTTAAGAAGAAAGTAAAATCAGCATTTAGCATTTAGATTGAAGTATCTGATCAGTGCTCTGTTTATCTAATGTGTTCATATAGGGAAGACAATATGAAGTGAATGTTTGAGTGTGTGTGTGTGTGTGTGTGGGTGTGTGTGTGTGTGTGTCCTTACCCCGAACCTGCATGCCTGGCCCACAGGTCTCCTGAGCTCCAGGACTGTCTTGACGAACTGACCATGGAACCAGCTGGCATCGCCGCCACTTGTGGGTTTTCCATCTAAAAGCGAAGCATAAGAATCAGAGGTGTCTTGAACTTTAATATAGGGGGGAGTGAACTGTCGCTACTTTGAATCCCTGAACCAGATGGAAAGCAAGAAGACTCACTGTTCACTACATCTTTTACAACAGCCTTGAATTGAGCCAACAACACACTGATAATTGTCCTATTCCTAGATCATTGCTGCTAGGAGGACAACAATTTAAAATTCAGTCAGCCAGATGCATGTTGACATTTGACATGTAAGCTCTGATCTTGTTGCTCCATGATGCTGCAGGCAGTGGGGAGTGAGAATAATTATAAGTCCTGCCCCGCATACAGAAACAGAGCGAGTGCCTGCAGGTGAAGGCTGAAGTCACGGTGGGGCTTATGACATTTTATATGATCGAGCAGCACCAGTAACAGCAAATTTCAGCATTGTTTTCAGATGAGCCAGCCATAACTAAAAAGGTGTCAGAATATGCCATGTGAGTGTAGCGTTGGACTCGAGTCGACTACCTGAACTAACTCACAGCTTTGATTCATTTAGACCCAATAAATGGCCCCACAATATAGGTTGAAAAAAGGGTGATCAAATACTGATGCTTTGGGTTTGTGGCTTGCTTGCAAAATTGGGGGTTAGGGTCTCATTCCCAGTTCCCGGACCAGGGAATGAGGCTCAATAGTATCTTTTTCTATCACTCATCCCACCGTTAAGAAATATCATGGATCTGTCCTTTTATTGGCTGCAGATTAATATAAAGGGACAGATCCATGACTTTTTTCTCACCTTCTTTGACATTGTGAGGGGTAGGGTTAGGGTTAGGTGCTTCTGTTGTTACCTATATCCTTGACAGACCGATGGAGCTTCACACTCTCTCTCCTGAGTCAGCACTTCAGGACAGTCTTGTCCTCCGTTGGCTGGTGACTGTATGATAATACGTTTCCTGGACTGCTTCTTCTTGGTGTTACCACCTAAACAAACACACAAGAAAACACACATATACATGCATTGCTTCTTTTAGCTAAGTGAAAGTAATAAACTGGCAACTCAATATAAATTTAAAAGATTAATTGTAGCAGAGTCAGCTTGGCTGTGGTTCCAGCATGTCCAAGATTTGAAAAGGTACTTGAAAAAGACATGTCTTTTGTGTGCTCATGGTTGTATTTTATTAAATCTGTCAATGTAGACTGACAAATGTACTGAAGCCCAGTTGGTCTTTTATTTGTAATATATATCTATTCTCTCTGATTTGCTCACCTTGTACTGACAGTGACCACTTCAAGGGGAGGCTAAAACAATCAAGTGAAATATTGAATACCACCTCCATCATCTTCTCTGTGGTATCCAGTACAACTCCACAGGTAGTAGAGGTAATTGACTTAACAGGAAGTTACGATCTATATCAGTATAATTAGATCAGATTACAGTTCACATAAGCCTAGTGGTTCCTGTTGGACGATCATTTACGAAGGACAGTGATTTATAGAACAAAGTGCAGCTTCATCACATCATACAGAAATGTAGAGTTTGCAGATAGCAAAGGGCAAGAGATGCAGACTACTATGCGTGTCATATTGTAGATACCAATCTTGAACATAAAATGGCCTATCTTATTAAGTTCATTGGGCCTGCCACCTGTCTATTACAGTCGTCTAAGTCATCTGATATAGTTGCTTTTAACTATACATTTGCATGTGCATTGCAAGTCCCTCAGTCTCTCTTCATAGCATTTGGTTGTGTGCATCCATAGAAAGCAATGCTATATGTTTGCAGTATGCCATTCAGTACATGCACTGTGGAGGCAGTGTGTCAGGATGGAAGTACGGTTTCTTTGGAAAAGAAACTAATAGAGGTTATTTCTTGCTGCTTCCATTTTTGGTATAATCTTAACCTTTTCATGCATTGTGCCCATACAGGACATAACATCAAAATGGCAGAGGGAGGAGGAGATGCATCAAGTATCTTGGGGATAACTGTTGATTTACTAAAACAAGACATGTATGCATAAAAGGGTTAATATTAGCCACAACAGAATTACCTATTTGCAGCTCATCATGAGTAGGTGTGTTTGTGTTGTCTCTGAGCCCTTGGCTGTTTGAATGGATTTTCGCTTCCATCATGCACTTATGGCAGAGTCACTACATGTCTTATTCATAAAAAGAATAAAAGGCCTCCTACCTCCACTAACCCATCTCCTGATAGAAACCTTGTTTTTTTCTTTTCAGAAAAGACTGATTTGAACAACAGTCTTTCCATAACATTCTAAAACATGTAACAACCCAGAGTTTGAATTTTGGTATTCTGTCACCATGTGCATGATGATTTTATTGTCTGTCTGCTGGTGCTGAAATAATGATGAGCATATTTTGAATGCTTCATTCAAACACAGTCACACAAACGCTTTGATGGGCTAACTCTCTTAACATTGCTCTATTGGACCCGACACTCTGCACAGCCTCACTGTGTAAAATAAAGCCCACAAAGAGCTAAAGCTACCTGCTTGACATGTTGATGGGCAGGGACTCCACTCGCTGTACGGGGGTGACGATGCAGTCTCTCTTACATGGCAGTAAGCAAGGCCTGACGGTGTCTGGGCGCAGACTCTCCGGGCACCTGCAAGTACATCATTGACATGCTCAGACACACGTACAAACACACACACAGAGTACCCTTGAAAATATAAAGGAGCTCATTAGATTTGGAATGACACAGACTGTAAGGTTAAAGTGTAGTGTCAAAAAACACTGACAGTGAAAGTGTAGTGTCAAAAACTGACAATATTAGTGAGAACGACTCTTGTCTCTCGAAAACAAAGGGAAAACCATGTATCTCTATTTAGGGTTTTGTTTGTTTGTTTGTTGTGTTTTGTTTAAAATCAAAATCAGTCTAAGAATGAAATGGAAGGAAGAAGGAAAGCAGAGAGGAAAGAAAGAAAGCCTAGAAGGGAGAAACAGAGTGAAGAAAGGAAGACAGGAAATTGGGTGGGGAAAGAAGGAGGAAGGAAGACTGAAGCAGTGTAATGTTGTGATAGATCCACAAAACCTTGGTAGCTGGACACCAAAATTAGCATGTAGTTTTTTAACGTAGATAAACCTGCTAAAAATAAGCAATTTACTCCTTTCTCATTGCCAGGAGACGAGTTTGCCTTTTTGATTGTTTTTTTTTCTTTCTTGTTTGTCATTACTGTCATCACGAATACGCAAGAAAAATTAGGAACAGTAGAAAGCAGCAGATATACAGACAGATACCTCATCAGACTGCATCCGGAAAACTTTATACTTGTAAATCAATAACATACGGAATTAGACAGCCAGATGTTAGGGTTTTTGGTGTTTTTTTGGTGTTTTTTTCAGTGTGAAAGGGGTAATAAAGGGAAGGGAGCATTATTGGTTTCCTGTTTCCCATCCCAGCAGGAAATAATTTCAATCATTCATCAACTAAAATGGTTGTGACTCAGTGAGCATGAAGATACAGGAGAACGACTGTGATTTTGCTTTATCTCCACATACACCTACCTAACTGGCATTCTTAGAACAAGGGAAATTAATGAAGAACTCTACAATGCTCTTCATGAGATGAAGCCAGGTTTTATGAACTGACATCCGAGTATACACATCAGTGTTTCCCCTAGGTTGACGGGCTGACAGTTAACAAACAGGAATCATTTTAGTAACAATACTTTAGAACAGTCTTTGACAATATTTTTCTCTTTTCACTCCAACAATTACAACTACTTTTGCAATATCTTTCTTTTTTGTACAAATTACAGATACAATTACTTACAATTACTTACAACGATTTACAACTATTAATCTACTTTTGTTTATTTATCTGTGTTTTATTTGTTTCTCTTTTTTTGCGTACTTACCAATATCAGTTTTGTCTAGCCAGGAGGAATACTTCCTCTCTGACAACCCTGTCAACCTATGGTGACTGGACTTGTGCTGCTTGTCGGGGGGAGGGGGTGAAGCAGGTGGGCTACTGCTCTGCTCCATGGATGTACTCTGCTCTGTGCTTGAACCAGCAGCGGCAGAGATACTCTCGCTACTACTAGCAGCAGAGCTAACGTTTGCCTCGCCAGAATCACTTTGAGTGCGCTTAAAAAACGTGGATATTTTCGCCTGTTTTTCAGGCAGTGGGGGTGGACGCGACATGTTGTCCTCTTCTCTCCGTGTCTGTCTGTAGGTGTGTGTTCACGTGTTTGTTTGTACGCCGGTGTGAAGCTACGCCCATCGTAAAACAGAGAGCGGAGGAGAAGCGTAGATGCGCCACGATGCTTAAATTAGATCAATAACATCATTATTTATTAAAAGAACACGGCCCAGACCTGTTCTATAGGAAAAGTGACCTGAAATGACTTCTGTTGTGATTTGGTGATATAAATGAAATCAACTTGACTTTCAGGGGGGGCGCGGGGTCCCGTTGGGGGGGGGGGGGGGGGGGGGGGGGGGGGGGGGGGGGCCATACAACGGTAGGGGAAACACTGCACATTCTACTCCAATACCGCAGATTTATCAGATTTGGATATTAATACTTCAAATTGAAACTGAATACCCCCACTTTAACGTAATGGTTAAAGGGCAGATCGGCAATTAAATTTTTTTTAGGAAAAGAAGCTCTATAACAAAGACATATGATATATGCACATGTTTTACAACAAGAAAAAATGTACAACTCAACGCACTTTTTACCATATTTGAACAACAACCCCAAATAATCGGCTGATACATTTTTCATTTTTGCCATCATGCTAATGCCACTTTGTTTTTACTAGTGGCAGTTCTCACATCCCAGCCACAGCTGGTGCTGCTGGGGAAAGCTGTTGCCCCTCTCTCCATTGATGTAAAAGTGTGTCCCTAGGCAGCAGGCTCACTGCTGAGCATGTAGCAGTAGGTTTGGGAGTGAACGCAGGGATAAAAAGCGATAGTTATTTCCATACGCAGCATGGGGGATAGCAGGGTTTGCCTAAGTAGTGCTGCTGTGCTGCCAGAATAATGCTTCCATTCAGTTGAATAAATAAATAAATAATTCATGTTCCCAGCAGATGCCTTGAGGGGGGAAACAGACCCTGATGCCTAAAACAGTCTACCAGCAGCTCATCAGCTCATCAGCTAACACCTCTGCCAGATACAAGCAACAACAGGCTAACCAGGAGCCTAACCACTGATGTATCTGCCCAGCCAGTATGACTTTGCGTCAACACAAAATTGGCAGTAGCAGTTACTAAAGCATCATGAGTAGGTCAACTAAAACATTTTTAACATAATGAGAAGACAATGTTGGCACTCAGCACTGCTGAATAAATAAAAGAATTTGGACATTAAGATTCTGAAACCTGCTTAGTGATAGCCACTTAAGTGTTATGTTTCCAATGTGCAAATTTCCATCCAAAAATATGATTCCACACATTTTTCATTCTTATTGAAAGGAAATACAGCAAACAATAAAGTTGTGATGTGCTGCTGGTTTCATTCAAGTGTTTTTCCACACTGTAAACTGAGAGTTAAAACTTCTTTAATTGATATCCTAGATTTTATACTCAACAAATTTCCTAGATAATTTCATATTATTGTCCTGTAAGTTTATGTTATTACCATCAGTTTTAACTATTTTACCTCTGTTTCTCATAAATCACGTGTTTAGGGTCAGTTTGGTATAGTATGTCACTCCAAATACTACTATACCCTTGAGTCTTCTTCATGACTGCCATTAGAGAATAAACCAGTCAGATGTTGATGAAGGTTCTCAGTCATCCAGGTCATGGTAAATCTAAATGCTGTGTCGTAGGCAACTGGATTTGTTTCTGTTTCTTGAAGATGTTTCCCCTCTCATCCAAGAGCCTTTCTCAGTTCTAACTAACTGGAGGGGAGTTCAAGAAACCGAAACAAGTCCAGTTGCCTACGACACAGCACTTAGATAAACCAGTCAGATGCAAAAATCAGAGCTGTTGCAAATTCAGAATGCTATCTTGATGCGAAACATTGCACCGAAGTTGCCAAATCCCTCCAAAATCCACCCTGAATCTAAAATACAACTTAAACTGCAGCTAGCAATTATGGGCTCATTGAAAATAATTTTAAGTTTGGTTATTGGATGTTTCTTACTGAAATATGCCTTTGTAGTTGTGGATAAGCTTTCTTGTGTGTGTTATCAAAGTGTTATCAAAATAAGGATCCAGTGATCAAGGATCTACACATACACATTCCAGACTGAAAAAAATGAAATACCAATTTCTACATAATGTTCCCTTTAAAATAACTCACCCCTGACTTGTGGTTTCAAACTGGACATGAATAGGTGTCTCCTGAATGGAAGTCCTGTACTTTCATAATATGACTTCAGTTAGGTAACGTTGGTACGTTTGTAAGTGAATTTACATAAGTAACATAGGAATTATCTAACACAAATCACAATGTTTTCCTAAACCTAATTGAGTAGTTTTCTAAACCCAGCCAACTGTGACCGTACAAAGAAGGACCAGTATGCTGCAATGGTCACATTGTTTTGGAAACAGTGATATATGTCACTTTGGGAGTCACTGTCAGTTGTTTAAGTATGAGGATGTGTTACACATGCTGGTAGTCAGTGTTCTAGAATCTGACCCACAAGCCAGCCCGCATAAAGGCCTTATTATTAACATGTTTTTCATTGGACACCAATTAAATAGCAGTGGTGCTGCCTTACAGTGGTGAAATGGCATTTATGCACAGCCTTTAATCACGGCTGAAATCCATGTATATGCATTTATGTGGAGTCTCACTTTTTTGGAGGAACCTGGCCCACATTGACCCTCACACAGATGACTTTGCGGGTTTGCATCCCCACTGAGCAGGACACATCGTCATGACGCGTTTGGCCCACAGATGTGTTGGTGGCCGGGATGGAGGAGTCCTCTATGCATTGCCCCCACGCGCTGGTCTGCCAGTGGTACACAGTGCAGGGATGGTCATTGCAGTTCCTCACCTCCTGCAGAGAACTGATGTTGGGGCACTGGATTCCACCTGAGAAATGATTTAATACAAACATGTGTCAATGTCTTATTTTTACTTCAGACAAAAACAAAAATCACATCAGCACTGATACAAGCAGATGGGAAACATGTTGGAAGCTTTTGGGTATAAATGGGTAGTCTAGAATCATACAGGGCAAAGACAGATCCAAGGGACTCAAAAAGTCTGTGTCGAGTTTGTTGTCTGCATTGAGTCCAGTCTGAGACTTGTTTCGGCCTTGTGTTTTGACTCACACTGGTTTATCTTTATCTATATCTCTACCTGTCTAGCCTGATTTATACCCGATCTTTACCCAGTCTGGAACCAATTCACACTCGATCTTGTCTCAATCTCAAAACTGCTCTGACTTATACTGTTTTGGATGTATTTGGCATGTCTGAGCTGTAATAAAACATTGTCCACCATGTTTTGGCCCCAGGAGTATAGTCCCTTGAATCTCTCATTAACCGGAAACAACGACGATATCAGGTTGTGGCTGCATTGGTTAAGTAGCAGCAGAACTGCTAGTGTTTAAGATTTTTTTTCCCCCATAGTCCTTCAAAGCAAGTATTTAATTGTACTGTATAAATATAAAACCACTGAAAACCAGAACTTAGTACCATAGCCTACAAACAATGATTCTATGTGAAGTTTTGATTGTTAAAGGTGGTTATAATCGCTGCTAAGACTAGATATAATCTAGTAAGGTTTGCTAAAATAGCAACATGCACTTCTTCATCCTAATCGCAAAAAGTATACAGTTGTTATTTTGTGCAAAATCAGCCCGTTCTTACTCCTAATGCGTCAAATGCAGCAGCCTGGTCAGTGGCCCCATACTTACATAACGCGAGTTACCTCACTTACGAGTCTAAACGTAGTTATTTTAATGCAAAGTATAATCTTTTCCTAAACCCAATCAAGTCATTTTTGGGCCTAAACCTAACCAAACTGCAACTGTCTGACAATGTCAATAACAGTCCAAAAGTCATTATATGTGAAATGTTGTAAGCAAGCTTTATTTTGAATGTCAGCCAGATGTTACATATTACATATTATTGCTAAATTGACTGCTGAGCTCTTCACATGCAAAACTGACACCAGAGTGGTAGGTAGAGCATTACAGTTTGAAGCTTAAGGCCACTGACTAAGCTGCTGTATTTGGGAGTCAGGACATGTTGTCGCCATAACATGTAATAACTGTGATGTTTACATAAATGCCAGGTAAGCAAAAATAATTTGCAGAGGCAAGAGGAGATGACACAAGGTGCTGTCAGGTGTAACTGAGTAAACTTCAAGTGAATATGAGGTGCTCTCGAAGTAAAATAATCAACTTAGAAAAAGGAGCACATAGGCTTACTGAAGGCACACTCGCACCAAGCCAAGAATGTCATAAAAAAGGGCATTTATTTATGTATTTATTTTTACTCTGATATGCCATAAAATTGGGCTTTTTAACGACAACCTTGGCTCAGTTCGAGTGTGCCTGAAGTACAGTAAGCCTATGTGCTTCCTTTTTCTAAGTTGATTATTTTGTCTTCAATGGGGAGACATGACAAGGAGCACACATTGACAGTCAAAAAATTAATCTCACTCTGCACGGTGAGTTCACCAAGAGGTGCAATATATACTGGTACATGCCAACACACCAGTTTGGATGGGAGTTCTAGCCAGGATTCACTGTATTCCAGTGCCTTTTGAATTGATAATAAAGTTTGGCTAGTTTCTAAACTGGGGACCACTTCATATTGCATATTCTCTAACATTTTGATGCCCTGTCACTGAGATTGCCTTGTGCCAATCTTCTATTTGTATCTGCCACCCGTCACATGAAAGTTTATGTATGTCAACAAACTTTGGTGGAGAACAAACTCCATTGCCTGTTTCAAAAAACTATAAAAGATACTAGGGATGTAACGGTTACCGGTGTCACGGTAAACCACGGTAAAATTCCTGACGGTGAAGGTTACCGTAAGTTTTAAAACTCGCGAGATACTTTATCCAAGTCTCCCTACGCAGGCGCAGCGTGCAACGTGCGCTTGTTATGTAGTGAAGAAGACATGGCGGAGGGAGGACGTGATAGTAGCGGCCCTCAAGGCATTTTTCCGCCTTCAAAGAGAACCAAATCTGAAGTCTGGGCGTATTTTGGTTATTATAAGAATGCTCAGGGACAGCTGGTCGAGGATGGCAGCCCTATCTGCAGGAGCTGCAAGAAGAAAGTTGTTGCGAGGGGCGGCAACACATCCAATTTACTTACTTATTTGCGCAACCATCTCCCTCAACTGTTAAGTGAATGCAAGGTAAATTAACCTTAAACTCAGGTGAATGATGTGTGTATGTCGAGTTTTCTCTGTCTAATTTGCTGTTGTCACTAATGCAAACTGACCAGATAGTGGTATAACGAAGTTGATCCGTGTTTTTGCACGTTATCTGAACCGCTTATTAATTGTAGATTTCACTTTTTAAAGTCGACCTAATAATTCCCCAGATATTGATGCAGAGCTGCAGTGAGGAGGATTTGAGACAAACACGTACTGGGTGGACTGAGTTAGTGAATGCAAACTGACTGAGATGACTGACTTTCATCTCAGCTCCGTTCACCAGAGCAGCGTCTACCTGTGGCTCAGCAGCCATTAGACCAATCAGATTGACCGAGTCCATTGACGACAGACGAGCAAGCAGACAGAGAGACAGACAGCCAATATATATAAGTAATATCAGAAATATATAATACTTGTGGATTATTTGTAGAATAGACTATATATAAAGAATAATATAAAATGGTGAATATAACAAGTGTCTAGATAGAGATAAGAGCCAAAATAGAGCGTTCATAATTAATTGAACAATAATCCTTTTTGTTTTGATCTAAAAGATTATCCAACCTGTTTCTCACAAAAGAGGTTCTTCACACAGAGAGGGTCTGCTGGCCAATCGAGTGCTACTGCCAGTACATCTCATTCTACCTCTGTAACGCAGACATTACAGGACGCATTTCAAAAACAGGCTGCTTATACCCTAACCCTTTTAATATATAATAAATCTATTTAAATATAAATCTTGGTGAAATTATTTCAATTTATCAGTGTATCAGTGTTTTTTCAACATTTTGAAGACATTTTAAAAATACCGCGGTATACCGTTAACCGTGATAATTTTGGTCACTATTACCGTGGTGGGAAATTTTCATACCGTTACATCCCTATCAGACCTTGTATATAAACAGTGTCTCTTATTAATATTCTCATGTATAGCTCATTGAATTGATCTTGCTTTCACATTTTACATTTTAATTAGACTGCATTGTTTTTACCCTTAATTTAATGAAAGGCACTGAAATGGTTATGGTCTCCATGAAGTATAAAGACAAAGAGACAGTGTGTGTGGCACACTCATATGAATGTAACACACTTGCTGTCTAATGGGATTTTGGGAGAAGAATTACTGGGCAGATAGTGAGAGAAATAGCTAGCTTGGCTGTACAAAAATAAGAGAACCACCTTCAGAAAATTACTGTTCATTTACATAAAAAAAAAAAATTCAAGAAATAGTTAAAGCTGCAAGCAGCATTGCACATGTTGGGGTGTAAAGCAGTTGTGACTTTTGATGGAAGGTTATTACCTTGAATATATACATACAGAATGCATTAAAATGCTCTCACTTCTTTGTTGGCATTTACAATTAACACTATTAGTTTCTTTTCCTAGGAGAGTACAGTACATGGACACATTATTTAATTAATACTCTGCCAAACCTAAAAATGTAGTGATATAATTTATCATCATCATCAACATCACATAGTTCAAATGGCCTCTGTGTCTATGTGACCAAACAGCTCACTCTGCCCACCCTGACTCCACCCCCAGCAAAACAAAAGACAGTTACAGAAGGAAGAGAGAGATGGTTAAAAAATATTAAAATAAAAAAATAAAAAATACTTAATAGAATTTCATAAAAACTTTAATGAAATTAAAAAATGTTGTGCAAACAGTACGAATCACAACTGGATATTTAATATCACTGCAGACATACTGTTTGGCCGATCTGAACACAATTCGAAAGGCTAGATAGTAACCATCTAGAGAATGTCCATATCAATTTTGGTAACATTTGAAGATAGACTCTTGGCAATATAAAATATGGAGTGACAGAGTTCAAAATTGCCCATAGGTTGCAGCAAAGTGTTGTCACAATTGTGTACAGGTGCTGAAAAAAAAAAAGAGTTCTGTAGAAAGTACGGGGGATTTTCTAATGTTAATAAAGTTTTGAATTATTGATAGCTTTATTTAAAATGTTTTAGGGGGTGCTATTACACAAGTTTGCCATACCTAATTCTGAAAATCATCAGGTGTATTCAGGTCGTGACTCTGATCAAGCATGTGAAGTTTGGACTTGAAAAATTGAAGTTACAACAACTTCCTATTTCTTGGCAAAATTACAAAATTTGACTCTTTGCCACACTCATGCACAACTCTTTCATCGCTAATGTGTATTATATAGGCTGACCCAGTTTGAGGTGGATCGGACTACCTAGGAGGAGTTTGTTAAAGTATAACCCATGTAAATGGCCAAAAATACAGTCAGTTTTCACACTAAATTCAAAATGGTCGACTTCCTGTTGGGTTTATACCAGTGCTCTACAAGACTACAAGTCTGGATGTGTTCTATTGCCCTGCAAAATTCATACATATTCATTCATTCAAATTTCATAAACCTCAATGAAACGCAGGCCCAGTGCTACCTGTTCCACCCGAAATACTGAAACCCATATAGAACATGCTTGCAAGTCGCTGATATTCTTTGTCCAGAAAAGAGGAGCTTGTACAACAATATCTCTCTATCAGCAAACACAGTGGCAGAGCGGATTAAAGAGTTATCAAGTGACATTTATGAACAGTTACGAGACAAAGCCCAAGACCAACAATGCACAGCTAGCCATTTTCAACAGGGGTATTAATGACAAATTCAAGGTGACAGAAGAGTTGTGGAGTTTGTGAGCTTAAAACTAAATTCAGAGAGGCACAAGGAAAAGCAGACATGACTGGACAATTTCTGAGAGAACTCCCTCTATCCTTCCCAAAGCTGTCTAAAGTGTTGAGTCAGGTAATGTGCCTTTTTGGAATTGCATATCTGTGTGAGAAATTGTTAGTTCAGTGCAAGGTTTACATACATTATCTAAGATATAAGGAAAAGATTTGCACTAATGGTTTAAAAACTGTAAAATAAATAAATAAATAAATAAAAATGGATAGAAACTGCTGTTTGCATTTTTTAAAAATATGTATGAAGAAAATATCAGCAGAAATGCAAATGTAATAAAGTACAAATGTATTCAGGGATTGCATTTGTTTGTTGTAATTTGAGTTTGAGACCCCTGCTGTATGAGGAGTTGGGCCAACTACTTAAAAATGGCAGATTTGCTGTTGGGTTTAGACAATAGCTCCAAGGGGCTTTTTTGTATGTCTGGGTAAGATAGGTCAAACAAGCCTCGGGGGCTGCTGTTTGAGGGGAATGTTCAAGCCGTTAAGCCATGCCCCTACACAAGACCCCTATAAGGTGTACATTTTCACCATGACTGACATTTGTGCCAAGTTTGGTAAGTTGTCTGGCATTTTACCCCTCAAAAATGTGATTATATGGGCAGAAGAAGGAAAATAATAACTCTTTCAGTTTCTATAGGGTCCTCGCATGTTTGGTCAGGGCCTAATTATGATGCTGGATTTGAAAGCCTGTAGTTTGTCAACCAGAGATGGAAACATATACTGTAAGAGGAATCTTTACATTGCAACTTTTAAAACCGCATTACTGCATTTAGAGTAAGTGTTTTCTGCTTGTTCCTTTTAAAATGATTTTCACAACCCAAAAATGCCTCAAAGTAGACCTACAATATGCTCAGGCAAACATGATGAATATTTTTCCTGTCAAAGCCAGCCCCAAAACGTTGACAGTAACAGACTAACAATAAGGTGCTATACTTTGTGCCATTTGTGCCTTTGTGCAGTGCTATATATTAGCTTTTGATTTTTGATTGTCGAAAGAAAAAAGGGCTGAAGCAGCATGACAGATAACAGTATCTCTAGGGGACGGCCGGCCACGAGGATTGACAGAGATGAGGTGACCCAGGGGGCATAGTCTCTATACATAGCCAGAAGGGTGGATATGGACCCAGGTGGGGTGTGTACACCATGTGGCCCTCTTCACCACAAAACCTTGTCATTAGCAGCCACCATCACCTTGGGAGAAGAGAATTCCTGGGGAAAAGGTCAGCCATTAGCACCTCAGAAGGCAGTGAACGACATCTTTCAGTCAGAGACAAAGTGTCTGAATTGGACATGTGAAAGAGCCTCACATAGGAGATATGACTGACCCGTGTAACAGCACAGGGGCACATGTCCTTCACAGGGTCATTTATAAAAGATATTATGTATTTCATCAGGGCAATAATTTATCAGGCCTGCAGCTCATTAGCACAAAGAAGGACATGTCCTCATTGCTGCATCAGCTAATTATTTAGTTGATTGATAAATATATAAATTATAGTAAATAAATAAATAAATTGGTAGCACTTTATAAATAAAGTGCTACCAATTAAACTCAACATGTATATGACAAATGCACAGCTCAAATGGTTGCAGATTAGGTTGCATTTGCGCTGTCCAGTTAACAATTCTTTAACAGTGTATACTTTATCATCTCCACATATTATTTACTGTGTGGGTAACAAAACTATTTACTCAAGCCTTCTGTCATTCCAAATATTTGTCCTGATCTGAATAATTAGGTAATACCAACACCAGTACACACTGCCTTAATAATTATATTTTTCTTCAGTGTGAATGTGTCATTGTGATTACAGTATGCAGTAGGCTACATAGTAGATGTAAAGTACATGATAATTCTTCAAGACTATACGTCAGTGTTGGGCAAATACCTCCAAAATGCAATGCATTACATATTACCAGTTACTTTCATTTGTAAATAATATCTTACTTTACATATTACTGTAAGTTATTACTGTGGAATGGACACAAATTAGGACTTGATGACCACTTCAAAGGTATGGAGTCACCATTTTTTTCCGTCTCTTTTGCTTACCATGCCGGCAACTCTGAATTAATTATTCTGTGGTTCTTATGGTTTCAGATAAATTAACTGAATGACCGAACTAAGGCGAACCTAACCAATCTAAGCATGAATGGTTTATCCACATTGACAAAAGTTTAAAAATGTATATCATTATGAGCCCCTGGCCAGGTAGAAAAACATCTATAAACACTTAATTGCAGGTGCTAACACTTTACTGGACATAGTTACTGTGATAATATTACTGCTTATCCTTTTGTAGCGCATTACCACCCACATTGTATTACATTCATGCAATTTCTTTTTGACATTTTGACATATTTTTATGTAATTTTCTCAAAAATATTTTGTCTTCACTATTCTGCTTTAAAAACTCAGTCATTCCCATAGCAATCAAGACTTAGGTGACAAAACCTGATAAGTAAAATGTTATCAGAACTGGCAGAAATGGAAACATTAAGACCCAGGTTTCAATCTGCTACTATGTAGCTGATTTTCTAGGTGTCATCTATGTGACTTGACTCTTCATTCAGCACAACCCACATCAACCTGTCTGGCAACCATCTAGCAGTGTCAGCCTCTTAAAGGCTACTTACTAATAAACAGGTCGCAGCATCGTGTTCTGGCATGGAGGACCCCCTGAAACCCAGCATGCACAATGGAGTAGGAGTATCCATTCATAAGTAAAATCTATTATGTGTGAGGCACTGCCTTACTCCAGCATGGATGTTGCGTCTAAGCCTATGGTCTGACTGCAAGAGCTGTTAAAATGACAGCAGGAGCGTTGAAGATAAAATTCTGATGTGCTGCCAAGCCACAAGATACCCATCTGTGCAGCCTCCAGTTACCTCATAACGAGGTTTGGTGAGAAAGGCTCAGTTCTCACACTGTGATTGGCAGCTTTGGGGGTTGCGCATTAACCCAGAGTCACTCACTTCAGCATCATTCCAACACCATTTAAATATCCACTACACACCTTGGGGTTTGAACTGCTTAATGCTAAGGAATACTCAATGTGCCTACTTGTGTGTAAGAGCACTCTAAAAGCCTGTGCATTTAGAGTGCTCTTACGTACGAGTAGTAGGATTTTGCTGGGTAAGCAGATCGGTGGGGAGAGATTAGATCAAGGTAGCCACATTTCTATTTCCCTCTAGTTAGACATATGGAGACTACATACTACATCAGCGAAAATCTCTCACTGTCATCTAGGAACATCAAATATGAATGTACCGAAGACTGGATTGACCAATGACAGCAGGGAAGGACCTTGAACAGAAGTAAAGGCAAAATCCTTGTGAATTTTTAAAGGCATGAACATACTGTAAAATGAAATTTGACAATGCTGAACTTTTGCAAGACTAAAGCACAGCTTTTATTTTTTACAGACTCATCCTTCTAGTCTCTTCTTACCCTGCATCACTGTAACCCACGCCACAACTTTAGCAGTTGCTGTAGAGGAACACAGAATAATTAATTTCACTTTGACAACTCACTTGTGGTATATAGAGAAGAGAGGCAAATGAGATACATGGCAAAAATGTTTTTGAGACTTGCACTACAACCTTCATGATCTTTGTGGATTGTTGGGTTAGGGTTAGGGTTTGGTTAGGGCTAAAAAAGGCCACCATTGAGCTTTGGTGAGCAGACCTACTGATCTAGGAGAGATTTTGGTTGGTGTGGATTGGGTACTTATGTAAAACCTCTGTCTGACTGGATAGCTCAGTGGCAGAGCTCTGCTCCTTCATGTGGGAGGGCTGGGTACAATCCCTGGTTTCTACAACCCAACAGGTCTGTAAGCAGGCTTGGGCATTGATGCCCTCCTGGTTTTAATGAAGGATATATTTTATCAAGTAGAAATCTACCTACCATACCACCTAAATTGGTAGTATGGTAGGCAGAGTTGCACTCTACCCACCCAAGGACCAAGTTACAAACCCTTACCAAGAGATCGCATAGGGGCGAGTGGCCACCAGGAGACTAAATTACGGCTGCTACCTAGATGGGATGGGTCAAGAAGGGAGGGGATCAGGAGATGAATGTTAGTGGATAGGGGAAACAAAGGCAGCCTCTCCCAGTTGGCTACAGTCAGATACTCATAGCCTAAAAGTATTAATTGGCTAGGCTAGGGTTAGGTAAATTGTTCTGTAAGGTAATGGTCAGTTGGACAAAGTTAAAGGTTGCTTTTGTATAATGGTTCACAGATCTACAGATTCAGGAAGTGGCCACATAGGTTGGTTTGTGTCCCATATATTGGACAAACATTTCATATGTCTATCAGCGTGTCTGGTGCTGCCTTGTTTTCCTAAAGCAGAACTTATAAGTTCTTACCTTCTCCTGCATTATAGGCAAGGATGGAGCGAGCTCTGGTTTGTTTGCCCTCTGTGTTTTTTCCAGAACAGGTGTGGGAGCACATAGACCAGGGGGTCCAGGGACTCAGGGCACAGTCCTTTGGGCAAGGCACCTCACAGATTGCTGGCATGGGCAGGATGGCATCACGGCAGAGCTGTCTTTCCACATATTCACCTGGTTTGACAAAAGCAGATATATAGGACTGAAAATGTGTCACAAAATAAAGCATGAATGAAAGTAATAAGTCATGTTAAAGGTGAAGTATCCAGCCAAGAGACCAGGATCAAGTACAGTATCCATTTAATTAAGGGTGCCATTGTTTTTTTGTTTTTTTTACAAAATTTAAATCTTTTCAAAATTAACTCTGAAGTGAGCTGGCTTAATCCAACTAATACTGGAAGTATGGACTAAATGGAAGTTTTACTGCAGACATAATCCTATTCATCCCAAAGGTTGTCTTTTCCAAAAGCACTACAATTCAGCATTCTGCTTTCTGTTTTTGTTTTTTCAGGTGGACACCCAAAATGGCCATTTGGAGACTCAACAATCAGCTGTCTTTCTCCAAAATCAACACCCGGTAACAAACACAAAAAAATAATAAGAAAATAAGAAAATATGCCAGGTACTCTGCAGATGGACACCATATGTGGTGATTGAGGAGCATTATTGGATGACTTTATACATTGTGTTTTTCTTATTTCTTTTTCTTTCTTTTTTTTTGTGGGGGTTGGGGGGATCCTGCATAGTATTCTGAAATATATAGCCTAAAACCCAACATCTGCCTGTAGTCTGAACCAATGCCTGTGATTGGTGGGCTATGCACAGGGGAGAATTTTTCCTGAACGTCTCAAGTTGATAAATAAAAATCATGAGTTATTGTGTACACTACAAAACAAACCAAAACAAAATTATTATGTCTTCATTAAAATAATGTCGGTTACGGTGTGGTTTATTGTTAACAAGAGTAAAATGAACACGAGGAACATGAGTGTGGTGGCTGATGATTTTGACAGTTACATTTAGCAGAAACATGTTCATTTCTATAATAATGTGTCCGTGCAGAGTGTTGGGTAATGCGTCCCTCACTCGGACATCTGACAGTGGAACAAAACTACATGAATCCTCATTGGAAAAGAAGGTGCACAGCACTATGTTGCAGTCCTTAAAATGGACATTGACATACTTAGACGTCTTAAAAGGTTGAGAAAAGCTTTTGCAGTATTTACCAATTATGTTAATGTAGTCTAAAATGTGTTTGCATACTTTTTCAATCAGTGCAATGCATAATTTATTACATTGACCCTTATGAATAATTTCCACATCTTTAATGCATAATACCATTTAACTGGAAATTGATGCTTAAACATACTCCACTCTGACATTGTGATCTTTGATAAGGCATTCTTAATGACAACTAGAAACCCTGTTACACAACCCCCTGTCCACATTACAGCCTGATCTCACTCCCAACATGTCAAATACAATGGTCTGGTCAGTGGTGCTACACTAGTTAGTCCTAGTTTGTGTCCAGATGACCAAGAGTCAAGAGTAATTTGTTTTTAAGTTATGTTACATAAGTAAGTTAACGTACTTAAATCAAGCAACTTACGATACATAAGTGACGTACTTGCGTGACATATGCTACATGACCTGATATCCTGTCGAATTTGCATGATTTCTGTAACAACAGCGATGTACTGGTTGAAATTCCTGTGTTTGTTTGACCAATGAGTCCACCCTAGCCACCTCCTTATGCTGATTTTTCTTCGCTCTTTATACCATGTCACCTAAATTCCTCCTTTGCTGGTATAATAATTACTACGGCCACTACAGCTCACCGCTGAACAAGAAACATAAGTGGGTCATAATAATGTGCTTTCACAGTCAATGTATGAGGTTGTTTTTTCTGAGGAGGATGGTCAGGATGAACTGGACCTGTGAGGAAAGACCAATGATTCCTGATGAGGCAAGACCATTTTAGAATGTTTGCTCGCATTCACCTTCACTCTCTGGCGCTTGCTCTCTCTCACTTGCTCAAGCAAAAGCTCACTACCCACAAACCTTTTATATTCACTTTTTTTTATCAATGCTAGAATTCCAACTGTGGCAGGTGTCTCATATCACTATGCTCATTCATATTTTAAGACACTACAAATTATAACCAGCTATAAAAAAAAAAATGCCTCACAAGTCAGCAGTTAGAACCGTAAACAAGTTTTCAGAACCTTGCAGACCGATTGTAAGTTTCAACTCGTCACGTCATGAATCTTTGGTCTGATCACAGCTTAACAAAATAAGAGTGATGAGGATAGTTGGGTCAGGGTGCATGGTTGGGTCAAAAGACAAATGACATGAGGAGAAAATGGTAATTTTTTAGTTTGTAGTCTGAAAAAAAATTACCATGATCAAAATGTTGTCTGGTCAACAGATTTTGTCAGTTCAACCATGACTACAAACAACAATTTGTGGCCATAATATAAAAAAAGATCTAAAGATCTAAGTCAGGACTTTTGACTTGATGCATCAGATCAAAAAACGCCTCAAATATCCAACTGGAATCAAAATTCCATATTGTCAATTTTATCAAATTAATTTGGGATCTCGGGACTTCCAGAGACTTGAATCACACCAGATGAGCCAGTTTACGTTTGTTTTGTCTTGTTTTTTTTGGTGTGTGTGTGTTTAGGAAAATGCTGCAATGCTGTTTTGCTGTGAAGCGCAAGAAATGACTTTCCATCAGCATGCTGTAAATACAGACTGAATTATAATTTTGGAGTGAGCTGTTCCTTTGAGGTCATATGAATTATTTTGGAGGGCACTGACAAAAGATGTTTTCTTTACGGTGGTGCCAGATCAGAAAAAGGTCATGTTTGGTTTGTGTAGACAGCACTGACTGAATGATTTACTTTGTCAAAAAGGTTGGAGGTTAGGTTTCCAATGGCCTTTCCATGTCAGCAGTAGAGATGTGGAAATTTCTCAATTATAACCCAAAGATTCCACTGGATGCATGTCCATTGCGTTCCGGCTCCGGTAAGGTTTTGCTCCATCCGGCAACCCCCACCGGCTGCGTTTTGAGTCTGCCATGGCGCGAGGAGTCGAGGACCGAGGAGTTCCCGCGATAATTACATAATCACGTGACTGCAGTTATAGATGTATGTATGTGTTATAAACACAACAACACAAAGTGTTCCCAACCGAGAGATTAGCAGAAACGCTTGTATTTGTCTCTTTTTTGGAGGACTGGACGAGACCCATGCTGAGCCTCACAACAATTACTAATTACATTCCCCATTTTCACCTGAAGCTAACATCTGCAGCCATAAAAAATAACTGTTACAGCAAGCCTAGCTAATCAGCCAAGATCTGAGGAGGCACTTTGTCATCCAACTCTGAGAGAGGTGTGAGCAGCAGTGTCAATAAATGCCTTATCTTAACGCTGCCATGTGAAAACAATATTATTGTAGACTAGAACAAACGTTTAAGGCACTGCAGATGGATAGATGTTTTGTTTTTGTAATGTTTATGTAGTGAAAAGACGCAGATTTTTTTGGTAGACTGCTGTAGTCTGATTATTGGAAGGACATTCTGAATAAAAGGGGAATTTAAATGATGAAAAAGAAGCCATGTGCAATAATATAGATTATTGAGGATGCTATACACTGTCATGCTTTGAGATGTATCGAGAATCATTTTGCATTCAAATCGTTTTGCCTTCGGATCGTTTTGCATTTGAATTGTTGACAGCTGAATTGTAATTGAATCCAATCGTGAGGCCAGAGAAGATTCACACCTCTAGTCAGCAGCAACAGTATGACATAAGAAGGAAAAAGAAATTCTGTGAACAGGCTGAATTACTATCACAGAGTAACATAACATGCATCACTTTTTGTAAAATGAATGACTTTAAGTGTAAATGAAAGGGTCTTGTAGCGTAGAAGGAGGGAAGAGTTTCAGAGAAAGCACCTTCCTTCTCTGCTGTTCAATGATGTTCAAAATCATCAAACAGATCTGAGAAGCTCAATTGATATCAGTACGCCCTGAGCTCAACAAGCAATTGAAGCGATCAAAATGTTGGGACCCACAGATTAAAGGAATACTTCACTCTAGAATGAAATTCAGTCATTATCGACTCACCCTCATGCTGATGAGAAGTCCGGTGTAGTTTCTTATTCCTCAAAGTGCAGCTGGAGACCCGCGGGGGTACCCTCCGGCAGCAATAATCCATATAACGGGCATCAATGTGCCCGAGACGAAAAGGTCCATAAAACTACACAAAAACTTTGTAATATTCCTCCATACTGCTCGTCCGCTGCAATCCAAGTGTCCTGAAGTGGCGACATCTAGAGTTTACTCGAAACAACGTCATTTAGTCCATTTTTCTAGCCTACACAGTCACTATACTACATTTGCCTGGAGGCACACTCTTGCGTACCGGTATTTACATCCTGCTGTGAGTTTCAAAGTTTCAAATCACTAGTGCAGGCAGATCCTTCTTGTGTTTGTGTGTCGCTCGGTCGCTCACAGCAGGAAATACCGGTGTGTATCGAGTTCTTGTTGATCTTGTCTGGCGCGTCTTCCGTAGTGCAATCGGCTGTGAGGGAGACTCGCGTGCACGTGGGAGCGTGCCTCCAGGCAAATATAGCATAGTGACTGTTTAGGCTAGAAAAATTTACTAAATGACGTCGTTTCGAGTAAACTCTGGATGTCGCCACTTCAGGACACTTGGATTGCAGCGGATGAGCAGTATGGAGGAATATTACAAAGTTTTTGTGTAGTTTTATGGACCTTTTCGTCTCGGACACCATTGACGCTCGTTATATGGATTATTGTTGCCAGAGGGTACCCCCGTGGGTCTCCAGCTGCACTTTGAGGAATAAGAAACTACATCGGACTTTTCATCAGCATGAGGGTGAGTCGATAAAGACTGAATTTCGTTCTAGAGTGAAGTATTGCTTTAAGTTGTTCATTGTGGATTTCAAAATGGAGGTGCAAATTCAGCTTTGAGCTACTGTTGTTCAGGGTGACAGACCCCCACTGAGCAGATAGTCAAAACTCCAGCTCCTTCCTTTGTTCTCTCTCTTTTCCAACTCGTTCCTTACGGGGCTGCCTGCCCTCAAGTTCTCTTCTCCTGGAATCTTCTGGGCCTAACAGCTGCCGAGAGTTGCCAGCTGCATTTCCAGCAGGCCCAAAGAACTTCTCCTCACAGCAGCGACGCAAGGTCCTGCTAGTATTCCAGCTTAGTTAGCGCCAGCAGCTGCAATGCAAAGCTTACCAGCTAACTACGCAGTCCAAGGAGATCAGACCTTGCACAGCAAGAACAGCATTATTCAACATTGGAATTACAACCTTCTCCTGCTTGGCTCATCAGCCAAGGAACCACCAGCACCTTTTCTTCAAAGACTGGTAATGTTGAACTGGGCCTAGATAGCACACTGCATAGCATAGCACGGCTAAGCACAGGACTTTTTAACTGTGGTTGATGTAATGCACATGTGTTCAGTCTATATGTTTGTTCACTGTTTGGGTGTTATTGTGATCTCAGGTCAGGTTATTATTGGTAGTTTGCCTTGCTACATTGCTAATTTGACGTGAGCTGAATTATGCTTCACACAGACTCAGGGTCTTTGAATGCAACTAACCATCTTCTCTGACCTGGCATCACATCACACACACACACTCCTTCAGCCTGGAGCATATCACACCCACATGTGGTATCAGTGAGCCCATGATGTGAGCACCACCTATGTTCTTTGTTCTCTCCTATCAATGAAACAAGTGGTGATCCACCATCTTGGACCTGAGTCCAACCCTTCGATCAACCATCTTGTAGTCCCTTTTGATCAGCCATTTTGTTTGTAGTCTTTCTTTGTACATGCCATGTGGCGTGGTACTTTGAACCCTAACCAACATTTTGCTTTTGTTCTTCCAGACACACACACATACACACCTGTATATAGTACATGTTAGTTTCTTTTCCCTTCTTCAAGGGTGGTGCCCCAAGGTGATTTAATGTAAATTTGATAATTAATAATTATCCCTGATAATCATTCATTATTATTGATAGCCAAATTAAACCCAAAATTCCCTATTAATGTTGCATGAAGCACTACAAAAGGGATTCTTTGTTTCTTTTCTTTTTTTAACATTACACACATATCTGACAAGTCAAACCTCTGTTGATGGAAATGTACCAGACAGAGGCTATTATCTTAATCCTAAAAAAAGAGATTATTCATGCTTTTCAAGCACGTATAAAACATACTCGAGAATAGATTATTTTTTAATTTCACATGGGCTACTGTCAAAAATTGAGAAATGTTGGTATGACAGTATATTGCTTTCAGACCACGCACCAATCTCCTTGATAATGCAACTACCTAATGTAATGGCCTCGCCGCCTAGATTTCGTTTTCAGTCTAGATGGCTTCAAAACCCAGACTTTGTAAAGTATATTGATGGGAAAATAGACGAATACTTCTCTCTAAATACTAACCAAACCAGTGCGTCTGTAAAATGGGAGGCATTCAAGGCCTATTTAAGGGGTGAGATCATAAGCTATACTACATACAAATCCAAAAAATATTATTCACAGCTTAACACTCTTGAACAAAATGTTAAAAAATTAGAGGAAGAACTTCATCACAGTGATACCCCAGAAAAACAACAAGAGCTCCTCTTGCTGAAATCCCAGTACAATGAGCTAACCACCAACAAAATAGCCTCCAGTTTGATGTGGTTAAAACAATCATACTATGACCAGGGAGAGAAAGCTGGAAAGTTGTTAGCATGGAGGTTGAAAAAGATACAAACTGACAGGGCTATAAATTCAGTTAAATCACAAGATGGGAAAATCCTGATTGATCCATCTGAAATAAACACTGCTTTCAAAGAGTTTTATGAGGATTTGTATAAATCAGAATATAATTCACTCAACAGCTCAGAAAAACAAAAAGAGTTTTTGGATAAACTCCAGTTTCCATCATTAACTGAAGAAGCTAAAATTGATCTTGATAAACATTTATGTGTTGAAGAATTATCAGAAGCAATGAAAGACTTGAGCAGTGGAAAGGCACCTGGGCCTGATGGCCTGCCTATTGAACTATACAAAACATTTGCAGGAAAATTGTTACCCCATCTCTTAGAGATGTTCAAGGAATCATATGAAAAAGGAATTTTGCCCCCATCTTTAAGAGCTGCTGTTATTTCCCTCCTTTTAAAGCCGGGCAAATATCCCTTAGATAGAACATCGTATCGACCCATATCTTTAATGTCTTGTGATACCAAGATACTTTGTAAGGCTCTGGCCAAGCGGATAGAATTACTAATACCCAACCTGATCGCCAACGACCAGAATGGATTTGTTCTTGGCAGGCAAGCTTTTCACAATACGCGCAGACTGTTGAATATTATATATGTCAAACAAAATGCTAGAGACCATGCGATACTGTCATTAGATGCTGAAAAGGCGTTTGACAGGGTCGAATGGAGCTACCTATTTGACGTCTTAAAAAGATTTGGTTTTGGGGAAAAATACCTTAAATGGATTCAATTATTATATACTGAACCAGTAGCAGAAATCGCGACTAATAATCAAATTTCAAAGCCTTTTAACCTAAGCAGATCCACACGCCAAGGTTGTCCTATGAGCCCTTTGTTATTCTTATTTGCTGTTGAACCCTTAGCTATGGCAATCCGTCAGTCATCTGACATTACAGGCATGACTATTGGTAAGACAGAACACCGTTTGTCTCTTTTTGCTGATGATATTGTTTTGTTTTTAACAAAGCTAGGAACTTCACTTAAGGCTCTTAACCATTTGCTAAAGGTATTTGGACAATTCTCTGGTTATAAAAATAATGATAAAAAAAGTGCTTTGCTACTATTGAACAAGGAAGAGAGAGAAGGTCCCCAGATCCACACTCAGTTCACTAATACTCCAGAAGGATTTACCTACTTAGGCATTAAGATATCGCCTGTCATTGAAGACATAATACCAATCAATTATAACCCACTTGTTAAATCTGTAGGAGAGTCCCTAGAGAAATGGAACGCGATGCCCATCTCTATGATAGGACGTATAAATATTATTAAGATGTCTGTCCTGCCCAAGTTCTTGTATCTTTTTCAGGCGATTTCACTTCCCCTACCTGTCTCTTTTTTTTCTACTCTTAAGAAAAACATCACCTGCTTTATTTGGAGTAACAAGCGCCCTAGATTACGTCTTTCTCTCCTTTATCTGCCCTATGAACGTGGTGGGCTTAAACTGCCTAATATGAAACTATATTACTGGGCAGCTCAACTCCGGGCAGCCATGTATTACTTTCATACAACAGAGGTTCCAGCTTGGGTAAAGATAGAAAATGATGCAATAGAACTTCCATTGTGTCAGTACCTCTATTCGTCTCAAGCTAAAATACTTGGGAAACGAACACAAAATCCTTTCCTTAAAAACACTCTGATAGTATGGCATGAAGCCCACACCTTTTTAAATGATATCCCCAAACTTTCCTGTTTCACACCTATATGGGGAAATGAAAACTTCGCTCCTGGGAGGCGTGACATGGGATTTAAACAATGGATGGAGAAAGGATTAAGCATAATAAAAGATCTTTATGAAGAAGGCGTTTTAATGTCATTCACACAATTAAAGTATAAATTTGACCTACCTGGGAAACATCATTTTAAGTACATGCAACTAAGAAGCTTCATATACTCCCAGATTAAAACTACCTCAGAACCCTCATTATCTACTATTGAACGACTCATGGTGAACAACCTACATGGCAGAGGTCAAATATCAATCTTTTATGGTTTGTTACTAGCAGGCTCTAAAGAAAACTCTCTCTCTTATCTATCTTCATGGAAAAATGATCTTCAATCAGACATTAGCATAGAGGACTGGGAGAAGGCATGTCTTCTGGCTCAAACACAAACTATAAACACAAGATGCAAACTTCTACAGTATAAATGGTTGCTCAGAACTTATATCACACCTGTGAAATTGCACCATTTTGATCCCAATATTCCTGACTACTGCACCAAATGTACGGAAGAAGTTGGTACCCTGCTACATTGTATGTGGAGTTGTCAAAAACTGCAGATATTCTGGAAAGAGGTTGTTGACTTAATTTCTAAACTCATAGAAAAGGTAATTCCAGTTGAAGCTAAGATATGTTTATTGCACATATATCCTGAGAACTTCCCAGTGACTGTAAAAAAACGTAAACTAATTAATTTCTGTCTGTTGCAAGCTAAACGTGTGATTGCCTTAAAGTGGAAGGAGACTCAGGGACCTACCGTGGGCCAATGGATTACAGAGCTGTCATCTAATTTGGCACTGGAAAAACTGACTTACATGGCAAGAGGAAAAGTTGAGGACTTTAACAAAATGTGGTTGTCTTTCCTAACCTTCATAAATAATTTGAATGTGCAACCTAGAGCTGGACAAGATCTGTTGCCACCACCTTCATGATCTTGGAATGGCCCAATAAGGGTTAACACGGCTGGAGTATTGGTACTGTAAGAGGATTGATATTCACTGGAATATGTACAGATTAAATATGTAAGGCACATTTTGATACTATTATCAGAACTTTGTTAACCGTAGATCTTGTTGTGGGTGGGAAGAGGGTGGGTTAGAGGGGTTCCTGTTTTTGTATTTGTATGTTATACTGTTGTTGTTATGTGTATGAATGTTTGTTAATTAAAATGGAAAATCAATAAAGAAATTGTGAAAAAAAAAGACAGAGGCTGACATCTCCTCTATTCAATTCTGCCACATCCGGGGGGATTGGCTCTCACGCAGTCAGAGGTAATGGGGAAGAAAGGCAGAGTAAATCCAAGCTGACTGGGTGGAGAAGGCTGTGTTAATCTAATTTACCAATAACTCTGATTCAACAGGGTAACATAAAAGGTACCTCCTCTTTAGCTGAGTGCCTTTTAGAAGGAGAGGAAGAAAGAAAGAATGCCATCTTTTATGGCTGGAGATGAAACTACTTATCTGGATGTTCTCAATTCATTTAAATGGATTCAGACAATAAAGACAAGAGAAATAGATGGGTATAGGTAAAAGATGAAGTGATGAGTATGTGAGGGTGGGTTCAAGGATAAGTGATGCTGTTGAATATTTCCTCTTGATCTAAGAAAATGTTGACACCACAGTCTATAGTAATGCTAACTGAACAACTCATGTTGGTTTTTAGTTTTTTCTTCTTACTGTCTCAGTTTTTATTATGTACAAAAACTGCCTTTGAATGAACAAAATCATAAATAATTTTGGTATGGTTTTATGCATTGACAAATGACATAAAGTGTACAGTACATAAGCAGCCATAAGAGGAGCTACATGAATGACCATAGCAAAAGCGGGCATCCCTCTACTGTCGCTGGCTATTGCTACTGTAAAGGTAACTGAGCCACAAGTCTTTGTAGCAGATGTTCTGTTCTGGGCACAAAACACTTGAATAGGATTAGGAATACTCCATCTCTTTTCTTAAAACATCTGGTTTTGTTGCCACAAACTCAGCTGTGTTAAAAATCCGGTGGGTTTAAACTTAAAACAAACTTTAAAAAAATACTGTAACTCTATCTTGATCAGTGGTCTCTGGCTTGTCAGCTGTCAGGCCACCACTGACATGGAGCTCATATACAAATATACAAGGTACAACAACAAGGTAAATTACATTATAATTATATATATATATATATATATATATATATATATATGTATATATATATATATATATATATATATATATATATATATATATATATATATGTATATATATATATATATATATATATATATATATATATATATACACATACATACATACATACATACATATATATATATATATATATATATATATATATATATATATATATGAGATGACATGTATTGAAACAATGTCAGTATTGTACATATGAAACAAACAAATGTGAACGTATGTGTGGTTTGCAGAAATGTAAACTGCTATAATTTTATTCTGGTGACTGGGCTGTGGCTGTATTTGTGGTGACAAGGGCATTAGCTTTGGTATTGATTTTGAGATAAATATCACTATGGTCTTAGCCACAGCTGTGGCTCTGGTTGTTATTATCACCAAGGCTTCAATAAACATTTATCTTCATCTCAAAATCTAAGGGCTGTGCATGTGCTGCCACTTCACATTGTTGTGTTTGCTGAGAGTTATAGTGAAGCTATATTCCTGAATTCCATTCAAAACCAGATTGGAGTGTCTGGATTTCCAACATTTTCTCAAATATTGTTAGAAATCTATGTGCTGTTAGTATTTAGATATTTAGACACAGTAGCTATAGTTGTAAACATGACAATAGTTATAGTTAATAGTAGTGATGCCAATATGAACTTAATTTAAAGCAACATTATGTAGAAATTGGCATTTTGAGCGTTTGGCACCCCTGGCAGTTTCTGGATGCAATACCACTGTCGTAAATACAAATTCCTGGTCTGAAATAGTTTAGAAGATATAATGTAGGTGCTAACTACAAACAACACTCATTATGTCTCAACAATGTTATGTCTTGAAAACTTGCATCTTGAAGTAAACATGTATGTAACGCTGTCATCCTACCCTCTCACTGAAGTTACATAGGGCAGAAACAAGCAATAGGGGAACAGAGTGGCTGTGACAGAAACAACATACACCCTATTACAAGACACTGTACCATCAAAATGATTCTGAAGCTGTTATTTTAAAATAAAAACGTTACATGATGTTGCATTACAATGCGTTACAATGTGTTTGCTGAAGTCGGCTCACATTTTTATAACATGAAACATAGTGAAACTATCTGTAGTGAAATGAAAATGGACTTATGTTATGTGTCACAAACAGCTGGGCTCAATTCTTTTATTGCCTGCAACTTGTTTATTCAGCAGTTTCACTTTTATTCCTAACTGATAAGAAAATGAGAGGATAAACTCCACGAAACAGCATGTTTTATTTTGTGAGCAATGCTCTGCAATAGAACTACAGTAAATCTGAACATTAAACACGTTTAAAACCTAAAATACAGTTCAAAACCATGTTGAGATGTCCTCCTGCTTCATAATAAAAGATATTTCAAGGACAGTTTTGTCTTAATTTTTCAGGGTAAAGAGAGTACAGAAAATAATTGTAGTTGTCGAGAATAGGTCAGTTTGGTGGGAGGGGAGATAGTAATTGCTGCAACTACAACAACATGTAGTGCAGCCTGTGAATGGGGACCTTGATTATGAGCATAACAGGGAAACTGATGAACAACCCCCACCTCTGTCTTAGAATCTCTTTCGCTATCTCATTCTCCCCAGGGCTCTCATTAGCTGCTACTGTGTTATGGGTCAGGAAGCCCTGCTTCACTCACAATCATCTGCTGTGTATTCTACATTAACAGGATTTTTAGGAGAATTTGATTCTGGTTTACAAAGATGAATAGAAATCAAGGACAAAAAATATTTCCCACAATAGTTCTTGATTCCTGTTCCCACCTTTCCCTGAAGACAAGAAACGTGTTATTTTTATAACATGTTATTCCTTTCACAGCTGTAAGCAGAAGCTCTGATAGTATGAGCTTGGTTCATCCTAGAAGTAAAAAAGGTCCAGCAGATTTAACTTTTAATTGGACCCAATGGCATTTTAGGTGTAACACAGTGTAAAAGCTGCTCACTACATGTGGTTAATCCTTTTTGTCAAATTTGAAAATGATCACAAACATGATTATTATAAGCACTTTTCAGAAATGCTGTTCTTTAATGATCCCATTAAATTGTTGTCATACCACTCGTAATATGTTTCGCCCCCACAAAAAACAAAAGAAAACAACAAACAAAACCTAGACAACGGTTTCGATTTTGGCAAATTGGCACCATTTTGGGTATGCCAAATCAACAGTTCCTGTTTGCAGTGTACAGTAGGGATGCAATGATATAATTAGCCCGAGGTTCGATACATACCTCGGTTTTTGGATCACGGTTTCGGTTCAGTTCAGTACACATTTTTTGGGAGGAGAAAAAAAAGCTGCAATATTACTATCCAAAATTCTCTCTTTATTTTGCTTACTAGCAGCAACAAAAAGTGTTTTACATTTATGGTGTATTGTATAATTTCACATAAATAAACTTATATTAAAATAAAAACACTTTCAAATGGGAAAAGTGCCTCTTGGCCTTGACTACTGGTATAATAAGAAGACAATTAATTATCAACTGTCCATGGTGAGCGCAAAGCTCTGTGTTTTTGTCAATTCATCCTCAATGGCTTTGTGCTTCTTTTCATAGAGGTCAGGAATAATTTGGCTGCTGGAAATGTATGAGAGGGCACAATTTAAAGTGGATCAGAGTCCATGGGAAGTAGCAAAGAAACATTTAACTGCAAAACCGAGAATCTGCAAGCCATAAGGACGTATTGAACCGTGGATCGTTCAACATTATATTGAGATTTGTGGCACCCTTACTGGATACTAAGGAGAACTTAAAAACAGGCAAGGTCTAGAGTCATAATGAGTGTCTTTTTATCTGGTTTCTTAGCAGGTTTATGGCTGTTTATTCAATAAAATGATATCTAACAGTTGACCAATTAACAGGCCAAATCAGCAGGCTAAACTTCAATAACTAACTTCCCGTCGTTTCTGGAACACCAGCATGTGCCTGCCCCTTCACCTCAAACAGTATCTTTGCCTCACATCTCTCCTGCAGTGCCCCCCTGGGGAGGTCCAGAGGTTTTAAACCTCACAGTTCGAAAACCTCACAGTTTGAAAATCTCTGGTATAGTTGTCACATTCAATTTCTCATGGGCCTTTACAAGCGATGTTACAGCCAACATTGCTGAGAAGATAAATACTCCTTTTGTGCACTTAGTGGGACCCTCCTAAAACACAAAATCATATTAAAATAAAGCACTCATAGCTGATGGTCGATGTTGCTCATCTGGAAGGTTGTGCCTGTACTAGGTCCTATTTGTATTATTATTTGTAGTTTTTCTAAAGCCTCTTATGTGATTTATTGTTTACATTTCACTTTGATGAATATCACTTTTAATTGTCGATGTGACCAATTTTTCCCGCAGGTCATATCACATCACCGTTTTATCACAATACTTTATTGTCAATTCTAATTATTTGGACTGTAACACAGCGGCTAACAACCTGCCTATTCTGTTCATAGCTGGAAACCCCAAGAGGCAAGTGACAACCAGATTCATGTTACTAGTTATCCAGGATCTCTAATGTTAGTTTTAGTGAAGCAAGTATCCCAAAGCCTCAGGACAACATCCAGCAATATGGAGGTTGGCAAAGGTGGAAAATGGAATTTGACTGGTTTGATGTCAAGACACACATTTTGAAGTTTATTTGTTTCCTTTATATTTACTGGGCAAATGATGCACCCCAACTGGAGTTTGAAACTCTACACACACACATATACTCACACACACACACACACACACACACACACACACACACACACACACACACACACACACTAAAATTGCTTAGAATAGCACAAACAATAGAGGAATATCTCCCTCCAACAAATACAGCAATTACAATGTTGGGCAGTGAGCCAGGACTATAGGGCCCACCGTGTGGTGGAAATGCGGTTACATTTACCGATCCTAACACTGAATGCCTGAACCTTTAAGCGCTCTGTTTAAGATTTCTCTCGAAATTTTCTTTACCAAACATCTGTATTTGAGGATGGTAGCATTTATAAAGAGAGCCAGCAGGAATATGGTTGATGCAACTGTATTGCCTTCCCTGCTTATATCTGAATATAATTCAAGTAGCTAAAAGTACACTTCTAAGGTGGCAAATCCTCACATTGGAGAATCCAGTGGCAGAGACTGGTGTGTAGCCCCCTGCTTTGTTCTCACTAACACCGCCCCTCTCTTCATTCATTTTCTAGCTAACTCAAGCACTGCTGCAAGCTCTCTCTCTCTCTCCCTGTGTCCCTAGGGTCAGCTGTCCAGCAAACACATATGACATGTCATAAGTGTATATGACAAATCAAAGTACATCATCTTACTCATTATATATTATTCATATAATAATATTCAAATATGAAAATAACCAGTTGTTTTAATTTATTTTCGACGCTGTCCCACATTTCTACTACACTCACATATGCTAAGGGAATAGCACAGTATAAACAGTACAGCAATATATTTCTATTGTCTGACAATATACATCATCACATCTTGTGTTGGCGGTTGCCAAGAATAAACAGATAAACAGCTGGGCAGTCGACAATCAATGTTGATTAGACAAAGAAAAGACAGGGATCCTAGAGAAACTAAGGCGTCATCAACAGTAAATCACAAGAAGCAGGCAAGCACAGCGCAGACCACTCAGTTAATGGCAACACACACTGCCAATGCATGACTTCAACACACCCGTTGTGTTCCATGTGAGCCTGCACACAAACCTTAACTTCATAGATGAATTTGATAAACAGTTGAAAATCGGCTCCAGTGACTTATAATTATAACCTGATTTTGCCCCTGACCAGGCCAGCAAAATCACCTACACCACCTACATCCAGATGTGCCTCATTGTTAGTTGACTTCACTAAGTCGATAAAATGATCATATAATAATCTTTAGCATATACCTAATTATGAATGCATTAACAGGCAATACACACATGGATGGTAAACCAAAAGGAAGTATAGGACTCTGGGACACCCAAAATATACACAAGGTACACACAGCACTACAATTTTTGGGGGAAGAGAAAGAGACAGGAAGAGGAGAGAGATGGACAGATGGAAGTGGAGATCATGTTATTTTGGATGGCTTTGCTCAGGCAAATGAAGCCAAATTCACAACTTAATTTCTTTAAAAAATGAAGTAAAGTAAAAGCCTACAGTGATTGGTCACATTGATGGTCACAGCTGACAATATTTTGCCTGAGAGAGACTGTCAGTGTCATGACTACAGAAGACTGACAGGGGATCTATGGGAAATGGAGTGCCAAAACACCACAGTAGTCGTTGCTTTGAACCAAAAAAGTGCTTGAGATAAAAGTAACTCCCAGACATAAAGGGCTGCTTTATGGTAAAATGTTTGTAAAATGTCGTCTACTCACCATCACTGTTGACACACTGCACTTGTGGGTTCTGTGTTCCTGGTCCACATTCCCTCTCATTATCAGGGATGCACTCCTCCAGTTTTACCACCAGCCAGTCATAGCAGCTGGGCTCTTCACATGGTATTGCCTCCACCAGGTGGGGGCAGTTCCCTGTCCCGCCCGTTGGCTCATTGACGATCTTCCTCTTCCTCAGTTTGAAGCCTGTCGAGGAACAACAGGAAACTAATGATGCTCTGTAAAATCTTGCTGTAATTTGACAGAATCTAATGTGTAACTGTAAGCACATTAACTTGACTGTGTGGACTGAGTGTGCCTTTGATGATAACCGTAATATTGCATTTAATGTGACAGTTACTCTCTTCTCATTACAGTAGCTTTTATCCAAAGTGACTAATGCATGCAGGTATCCATTATTTCAACTGGGGTTTGTTCTCATGTGTGTCATCTCCTCTGCTCAAGGGCATGGGATTCGATGACCCAGGTCCTGGGAAGGGGGGATGTTAACTCCAGCCAAGCCAAGGTCACCCACCCCCTAATCCACACTCCTGCTCCAGCCCGATAAGGTGGCAGAGCCCTGGAGTGCTTGCAGAAAAACACATTTCTATTTAATTTTTGTCTCTCTCTTCTCCTCCAACCCTTTTTTTACTCAGGTGGTCAGTAGAACATGTACTGCCATGTGTCTAGACCCATTGATGGAAGTTTTATCTGAAGGGGGGTGGGGGGGTGGGGGGTGGGCAGGGTTGTATCATGGAAGATGAAAGGGGTGAGGGAAACTCAATTCTATCAGGCATCACTCAGTCCAGATACCGGTGTGTATCTATCGCAAGTTCTTGTTGATCTCATCTGGCGCGGCTTCCGTACTGCATAGGGCTGTGAGGGAGCGTGCCTCCAGGCAAATATAGCATAGTGACTGTTTAGGCTAGAAAAATGTACTCAATGACGTCGTTTTGAGTAAATTCTGGATGTCACCACTTCAGGACACTTGGATTGCAGCGGACGAGCAGTATGGAGGAATATTACAAAGTTTTTGTGTAGTTTTATGGACCTTTTCGTCTCGGACACCATTTACGCCCATTATATGGATTTTTGCTGCAGGAGGGTACCCCCGCAGGTCTCCAGCTGCACTTTGAGGAATAAGAAACTACACCGGACTTCTCATCAGCATGAGGGTGAGTCGATAATGACTGAATTTCGTTCTAGAGTGAACTATTCCTTTAAGTGACAGCCCAGTCCCCGAAAAAGTCAGGAGGGTTGGTCGCATTAGCTAAACACACCACATGCTATTGTTTTGGTACCAACAGTCAGGCCTCTGTGGACAAAGCAAAACAAGTTGTTTTTAGTGCTGTACCATACCAACAGTATGGGTGGGAGAAAAATGGATTCTTAGATGCATTGCCATGCGGACGCGGACGATTCTGAATCGATTGACAAATGTCAAAAATTGATTTTCTAAATGTTAATTGATAACGTAATGTTGACAGAACGTAAAAGGTGGAACTTGGAAGTGCAGAAGTGCAGCGCTGGGACAGTTGATGGCATGCACATAACAAAGACACGATATGGCTGAACGCGAAATCAGACCCGCACCCTCTACATTAAAAGCTAGTGTATGGAAGCATTTTGGCTTCTGTGAAGTTGAAGGGAAACGGGACCTGGAAAAGAGCCACACAATATGCAAGTTGTGTCAAACTAAACTAAAATATTTTGGAAACACGACAAACCATATTACACATTTCCACCCAGAGGAGGAAGAAAAACACCCGGTTGAAGTTGCTGCCAAGCAGAGGACCATAGAGCAAGCGGTATCAAAGCTTCCACCCAACTCGGAAAGGGCGAAGGGAATTACAAACTCTATTGCAACTTTTATTGCCAAGGACTTGCGTCCATATTCAGTCGTTGGAAACCAGGGCTCTCGCACTATGTAGTGCACTTTGGAGCCGAGATACAACGTCCCATCTCGAAGATGTTTTACTGACACAGCGATCCTGACACTCTACAACGAGACCAACTCCGAAGTCATGGAATCACTGAAGTGCTCTAAACAAGAGCAGTGAATGAGAGCCACGCAAATATGGCTGAGCTATTAAAGAATGCACTGCCAGGCACTGGTATGATTTCATTGTGGCCTATTTCATATTTTTTGTATGAGAGCTGCTTTCTGTATTGTTTACCTGTGACATAAATATGCTGTAAACAGAGCTGCAGGTAAACCCCGAACTTAAGTAGGTTTCTGCCCTCCACAGTGTATCAGTGCAGCCATTTAGAAAAAGTGACGCAACATTTTGACTATCCTTTCTGCAGATGTTTAAGTGCCTAAGATCTTTTTTGTATGAATGCTGTTTTTGATTGTATTATACAGCAAAATGTTTTGTTTGTTTTTTGGTCTGAGGGATTCTATGCTCAGGAATTTGTTTATAGTGAGAAGTCTTGGACTCTTTATTATTTATGTAATAAGGGCAGCATGAATGAATGAAAGCTGTTGATTTTTGGTACAGCAAAATGTTTTGTTTTTTTTTGTCTGAAGAATTATATTGCTCATTGCACATAACAGGGGGATGTTGGTTAGAAGTCTTTTTTTATGTCAGTGATACAGAATATGCTGAAGCTGTAATTTATTTACTACATGTATGCTGCTACGGGCACACTTTCCTTTTCCTGTTGGTTCTTTGCAAAGCTGGGATATTTGCTGGCAAATGTAACCTTCCAATTGACTTGCCACATCGTTTCAATTTGTTTTATTATTAAAAGATATTGGAAGTAAATTCAGTATGGATCATTACAAATACTTTGCTTTAGTAGTCACACAGTGAGAAAAAAATCGTTTTATCATTGCATCGCAGCCCTCTAAATAATAATCAGATAGAATCTTGAGGTGCCTAGAGATTCCCACCTCTAACCAACAGACAACAGAGCAGCTTCTTTCTTCAGGCTGTGAGATCCTTCCATTCATCCTCACCATGCCACCATAAAAATAGTTTTCCTTTTATGACTTATCCAACCTGGAAATTGAAAGTATTTCTTTACTTCCTTGCAGTATGTTTAAAGAGTATGGTGAGTTGTATCTTCTTAAAAACTTTTCTGAAAGGAAAAAAAGAGTGGGGCACTTCCAGCTTCCAACTAGCAAACAAGATCAGGAAAGCAGCTGCCTACAGAACAGAAGGAAGCCAGCCCAACAAAATGGGGGATAAGAAACTATTTCAAATTATTGCCCAGAACACAAAACAAAAAGTATCAGTATCAGAGTTTAGAGTACTATAGCAACCCTGTTCTACTCTGCATTAGAGGATCCAGTATGTAGAACTTAGTGGCATCATCCCTAACCTCATCCTCCCTTATGGTGGCTGCTAAAACTGCATGAAAGGTTAAAAATTTGAGAGGTGAAGCTGAGGTTGTGTTTATGCAAAGGAGAAATTCTGTTATTCATTTTGTATGAAATCACATTTGCATTTGTGCTTGTTAATAGTTCCTGGAAGGAAATGCCTGAAGCCTGTGCCTATTGAACTCTACTTTGTGGCACAGTGGCATTATGATGCTCACGTGAGGTCTTACCTTTTTTGGCTGCCTGGTCCTGGCAGTTTTCATATGTGCAGGGTCCCCAGGCGCTCCATGAAGACACCTCACACTCAACAGGACAGCTGATGTGGCAGAGCTGGGTGGTGTTCGGGGGGATACTCAGACACAGATCATTGTCCATTGGTCGCAATTCTATGCGGACACAAACAAATGTCAATGGCATACTGCCAGATGTTATGTGGTGAGAAATCATGACAGCAAAATGTAAGAGAATACAATAAAAGAAATGAAAACAGAAAAGAAGAAGAATCACATAGGTCTTCATTGAATAAGACTTTATATTTTCAAATGAGCAGCCTAAATATTATACAGTTAGTGAGTAACGTGTACAGTTACAGCCGTACTGTAGTTACAACCTAAACCATATTCTTCTACCCCATTACATCTCAGTGGCAAATATTACGCTTTTATTCCACTACATATATTTTAAAGCTTTAGTTAGTTTAGTTAGCATTAGCCCTGCTGGTTACTTTACTTTATTTACTTTATTTATATTTTATATCAATAATCTAAAGTTGTAGCCAAGTTATATTATTATAGGTTGAGACACCCAGCAGTATATACAGTTATTAAAATTAGTTCATCCTTTACCTGCTGCAGCCCTAAAGTTATGAACACATTAATGCATCAATAGTTATAATTCGAGAATATACTATACATACATTATTCTAAAATGGACCATTTGTTTATTCAGTTTATTTAGTGTGTTTAAGCACATGAAATCAGTCAATGAAGATCTTTCTACTCTGATCAAAATATCTCTCACCAATGCACCCATGGATACTCTGCAGAGCCCTAGGGTTCGAGCCATGTCCGTACCCAGCATTGAAGTCACCGAGGTCCGGACCTCTGTATTTTTTTCCCAAGTACACATCATAAAAGTTGTCCAATAATTACCTAAACATAACTCTACTTGCAAGATGCAAAAATATTGTACCGCGCTTAGATAACCAATTTTATCATCTGACCAGCAGCACAGGAATAACGGTGGTTTATTAGCCTACATACATAGAGAGGATCATTTTAGTAGCCTCCAAATTAAATGCTGCGGTCAACCATAGACTGAGAAACTATGAAAATCTGAATGGATGTATGTAACGAGGTAGCCTACCCACTGGCAGAGTTTAGGCTAGACTTTTGTGACGGTCCAAATGTCCGTAAATACTTCAGAACCATGGCTGGTGTAACATTAGACTCAAACAAAGTTTCTTAAAATCGACTCACCAATAACAGGCAGCGGGCCAAAGACGTTTTGTATGTAGGTATGATATGAAATAAGTATTAAATCTAAGAAAAAATGTTGACAGCCCTGGTTTGATAAAATATTTTCATAAATGTATATTTTAATCAGTCAGTCCAGCTGGCGTCAGGTCAGTGTGTTTGCCAAAGGAGAGGCAGAAACGTACTTATTCACTCAATTTTGACCAGTGTCTATACAGCATCAGTTAAAACAGGTATGATAATAAAGTTACAAAAACAACTGACTGTTACAACAAGTGGTGTAAAAATGCACTGTTATGGAAATGTTGGTGCTTTTTCATCCTTGGATTGCGTCATCTGTGTAAACTCTGCCCAGTAGCTAGCCTTGGTTTTTTCATGACTTAATTCTAGCAGACTGTGGTAGCATGTAAATAGCCTATCAGTTGACCATGTGTTTTCTTTATTCACTGACAGATGAAAATGAAAAGACTACGTCAGGCAAAGCTGAACTTTTGTACTGGAAAGGAGACTGAGAGAAAGAGGAAGAGAGGTGTAATTGTCCATTGTGTCCCTGTGCTGGTCAAAACAAACAAAAACAGCCAAACCTGATCATAACCCCATCATTTTGAAACAATTCAAGGCCATTTATAGACTTAATTACTAAATAGAGTGATTACAAAAGCACATTATATATATGGTGGTATACATTTCACATTTAAAAAATATATGTTAGAATGGAAGTGTAGGACATAACAGTTAAAATATAATATCTTATTGTATTCACTTGCGCTGTCTGAGACACATTTCTATAGTCCAAATTATGCAAACTCCAAAACAAAGATACTGATGGTGTAGAATTACTGTTAATTATTTGAATGAATTTTACCAGGAGAGACAGCGAATACAGAGGGAGAGAGAGAACAAAGAGCAGATGATAGAGAGGAATATGAACAAGACCAGGAGATGGAGAGAACAGATGTTGAAGACAGAGAGACAAGAGGAGATGAGGGAAAGCAGAGATCCATGGTTCATTGTTGGCAAAATTATCATGATGGCCTGACCCTTGGTCACTTGCTGTGTGTCATCAACCTGCCTCCTGTCAACTCCCAAGCCGCTCCACCAAGAGAAATGAAAAATGTATTCCCCCAAGCCAAACGCACAGGAGGGCCAACTCCTCAGGTCAAGACTCTGCTGTCGACTTACATCTGAAGGATAAAAATCATTCCTTTGAGGACAACAATGTAAACATATTGGCCAGAGAAGATGGTTTGAAAGAGGAGTAAAAGAATCCATCTATGTCAAACTGGAATGACCGTCTTTGAACAGAGGAGGTGGCCTACGACATTACTTGTCACCGACCTACAATGCAGTACTGAGTTCCCTCCCCAGGCAGCTTAACAACCATTCACACCTGAGCCTACCTAGCCCTAGCAACCCACATGAAGGCCGGCTGGGTCAACGACCCACAAGTGGCCCTAAAGACTCTGAAACTCAGAGCTCACACGTGTCCTTAACGACTCTGTAAGGACACTCCCACACAGAGTTTAAAAGCCTGCAACTCCCCTCCAGTTAGTTAGAAGTCAAGAAGCCTCTTGGATGAGAGGTGAAACGTCTTCAAGATATTGAAACATGTCCAGTTGCCTACAATACAGCTCTTACAATATTATAGTTTGTCCTGCTACCACTGCAGATGCTGTTAGCGCAGTCAGCCTCTCAGATGAGTGCTGCACACTCAGTTTTTTCCATCTTGTTAAATCATTAATGACCCAGCCATATCACTTTCACTTTCATGCAGTACTTTTGAAAAACAAAAAGCTGAAGCATAATATTGGTGACCTCATGATATGGTAGCCTTAATAACAATTAAATATTATTATGGGAATCACACTCTCTCAAATACTGTATGCCTATGATACAGTAAGAACAGCTAACTTCACACTGAAGTGATGCTTCAGCTTCCATCCTCACTGCTTTGCCTGTTGGATAGATAAACCATTGCAACTGGTTTCCAGACATGGGGCTTAGGGGCGTTACGATTCGGCCCTAATCACGGACCAATTAGGGCCCCATCACGGAGGAACAGGAAGTTTTAAGAGGTTTCATCTGTATAATCTGCATTAAAAATGTAGATTAAAAATTTTCTACGTTGTGTAAAGTTACTGGGAGGTGATGTATTTCCAGCCCCGGGCGCAAAAATCTTTGGCATTCGCTCCTTGTTATAAGTTGTACATGCGCACTTCACTCACTATAATACAAGAGATAGGAGCTTGCTGGGCCCTGACTTTCACCACCCCAAGGCCGTGATAAACAGCGTGAAAAGGAGTCAACGTAGGAGCAGATGATGTAGAAGTTTGTAGAGAGTTGGAGGAGCCTTGTATGATAGAGTGGGAGCATGTTCCCAGTACATATCGAAATGGAGAAAGAAAGTTCAGTTAAGTCGCTGAAAACAACCCCATTTGGGAGGTGAACGCTGCAGGAAAAGCTGAGATTTAAAGAGCTTTGCCCTGACCAGCCCGACATTGTAATTAAATAACAAGCGCAAGACAGAGGAAGACAGTACATTCTGTCTTTTTCATGAGGCTGGTTTGCTAAGAAGTCTTAGCTAAATGCATGCAGTGAGGTCGGTGCTTTATTTTGCTTTCCCTGCCTCCTTTTTCGAACAGCAGGAACCGAATCAGCATGGATCCAGTCAGGTATGACTGATTTAAAGCACTTTGCAGAAAAAGTTAAACGGCATGAACAAGCTACGAGTCACATGGAAAATGCTTTGCATCTTGGCATGTTTGGTAGAGTAAATATTGCTGCTCAGCTTGATGAAGGCTACTGGCTGGGGATCACACTCAGATTGTTGAAGACAACAAGGAGGTTGACAAAAACAGGCACATCTTGTCTAAAATAATAGACTATGTAAAGATCTGTGGTGCGTTTGAGCTGGTCCTACATGGCCATGATGAAAGTGTATGCTCAGAAAATGTAGGTGTTTTCAGAGGACTGGTGGATTTTGTAGCATCACTAGATAGAGCAGCACAAGAACCTCTGCAGTGTAACTGTTTAAAGGAACATCTAAGACATTGCTGACTTTATTTTAAGTAATTTATTTTAAGCTATTTTAATTCTACTTTTTTGTGGAAAAAACATATCAGACAAATGATACTGTTCCAAGCAGAGTAAATCCCCCCCCCCCAAAAAAAAAGTTTCACCAGCTGCCACTGGTTTAAACTCCCGTCTTCAAAGGTATGTGAAATCTGTATAGTTACATCGAACAAACCACATACATGAAAACACTTAAAAAAGAAAAAGGTAGAAGTTGGTCTTTTAGATCTCCAGTAGCCCTCCCCTCAGAATCCCATATCCTCCAAGAAACAAATCTTTTCAGCTAAAAATCAAAATCAAAAGTCAAAAAATGCAAACAATCAACTGTTTTATTCAGTCTTTTACACCCCCCAAAAAGCCAAATCTTCCAAGACCTGACACCTTTGAAACAACAGAGCTTGTTTTATTTTCCCAGTAGAGCAGGCAAGTCTTCTATTTGGCTTGATTCTCTGAGGAGCTCAGCTCCAAACAGCTGTAGGTGACTCTCTGCAAGGTCATCAGGCTGATGAATCATTTTCGCTGCACCACAACAGGACCGAGCCTCATTCACATGCAAGATGCCCCCGGGTGGCCAAACGTGCGTCTTTTAATGGTGTCGCTTAAGTGTGCTTGCATATGGCATGCCCTTGAGTGCCCATGTAAAACAATAGTGAGTGATATGTTGAAAGTGCGTGAGTAGGTGCTATTCCATCTACATCAATATAAAATCATTTTCAGATTCTTTTATATATTGAATTGGCTGAGGACTACTTTCATTCTATCAGGCCATCAGATCAGGATCTGATTGGGAATCCAAGGGCTGGGAGAGACCTGTATGATTTTTTGGAACAGGAGTGCTGAAGTTGCACCAGGGGAATGAATAACATTAAATGTCAACATTGTATTGCCATCTAACGGCCATTCTAAACACATATTATTAATTAAACCTAATTTGGGCCTGCAACTAACAATTATTGTCATGTTTGATTAATGGTATAAAACGTACATCAGTGTTTTCTAAAGCCCAAGATGACGCCCTCAAATGTCTTGTTTTATCCACAACCCAAAAATATTCAGGTTACTGTCACAAAGTAGTAAAGAAACCAGAAAATATAAATATTTTATGAAGCTAGAATCAGAGAATTTTGAATTTTTTTCTCAAAAGTTACTCAAACTGATTATTATTAATGATTAATATTAACGATTATCAAAATAGTCGGCCATTAATTCAAAAGTCAAATAAATAGATTAATCATTGCAGCTCTATTATTTAGCAACCTATGTGTTCATGTTCTCATATTGCCACTCTGCTCTCCATTTCATGAATCATTTCTGTTATGTCCCATTCTTACTGGCACAGCTGTGTAGATGGTGTAAGGACTGTAATGTGACTGACTGAGAAGACAGTGATTAATTACCATGCTCATCAGAATATTCCACTCTATGCTACACGTTTGTGCATTTTGCACACAGTGTGTTTGAGATCAAAGTCATTAATGTAATGTAGGAGGCACCACCTCCTTAGAGGAATATTGAAATCAAATCAATATTTTCTTAAGTTATCAGTCAGATATCTAAAAGTGTGACTTCTCGAATAAATTGATCTCCGTTCTCCACTCCAAGGGAATACACAGAACCACGAGCATGATTTGTTTTAATGTGTGTTGTTGTATTTTTCTATTTACTGTAAAGGAGTGTCATATAATTCCAATTAAGTGATTTTTTTTAACCTTTTTGTTTTATTTGATGTAATTCCCAAATATGTTGTGTTGATACTTTGTGTCAAAAGGGAGGAATGTGGGGAATAACAGTTTTAGATTCAGAAATGTATGGTACAGAACATATCTGGATGTGAGAGGAGGGGAGAGCCCCTTCACCTGAGGTGTGAGGAGTTGTCAGGAGTTGTCAAAATCCTTCAGAGAATTAGCAACACTCAAACTTCAACAAGGAGATTTTCCCTTACACATTCAGGGGGCAAGCTCCATTAACATTTTCAAATCCAAATAGAAAACATGTACTTTTTTGTTCATCACCAGCTGGGAACTCATCACTGACTGTTCTCATTTTCAGTCCTGTTAAAGATACACTTTATGATCCTTTGTATTTAAATTACTCTCTCAACCATGTTGTCTTATTGACATGTATATTTGTGTGTATGAGTGCTCATAAATGTGCATGCATTCTTACTATTTTACTACTACATTTTTATCATATCTTTTATTTGTTGGTAACAATTGTATAATCACAATATTACACTTAAGGGTGAGCTTTACTGTCATTGGTAGCACAAAACCATGAATATCTATAAAATTTCATGACATTCCATTTAATCCTTTTCAAAATGCTTCAGTCTTGGCCAACCAACCGACATTGCCATCCCTAGAACCACACCATTAAATGGCTAAATATTTGACAAGGGAGTCAAATCCATTTAGTTTGGCCAGTCAAATAAGGGTTTATGGGAAATGCTGATAATACTGGCAAAGAACATCAAACACCCAATTGTCAGTACTGGCCGTGAATATGCCATATCATTTTCTGAGCTATAAAACAGATGATCAGTAAATATGCCACTGCGCTAACAGATGCTGAATTAGATCATTCAAATGACTTGTTGATGAATTTAATTCCAACATGTTCACGTGTTGTCAGGGTAGCAAAACAGTCAGACATCCTGATTCCTATAAAAAGCTTTCCATTCACATTATTCATTAAGAACTTTTCGAGGACAATAGCCTCTTTGTTCTCCCCCCTCCTTGTCTAGTCTGAGCAGCTCTCCACAGCCATAACAAAGGCTGATTAATGGAATTCTCCACACAGACTGCCCTTGCCCAGGTATCTCTGTGCCAGATGGTCTAGTCTTCTTGCTGCTCTTCCAGCTACTGAATTAGGAACCTCAGAGGCCACCACCCTGTGCTGCTAAGTGCCAGCTGCCATCAATAACCTGCCTCCCAGTTCATTTCCGGCCAAGGATTCATGGCTTTCACATTGGCACAGCTGTTGTACAACATGTCACTATTTGCTTCCCAATTGGGTTTTGCATTCACCAGAACCAGTAGAGGAAAAACAGCTGATAAAACGTATAGCAATAACAACTTTAAATATATTTTTATCTTCAGAAGAACTTGGCTGGCTGTGAAATATGTGACATCAGGAAGAAGCTGCTTATAATAAACCAATAACACATTGTAATAAACAGTGACATTGTCAGCAGTAATCTTTGCATGAATGTGGCACAGTTCAGGATTGACTAAATCCTTCGCTCTCCAACTGTGAGTATATGAAATCAAGAACGGGTAGTGATCTGGATGGTGGTAGCTCCCAGTAATCGTACTGGGAGTGATGTGTGTTCACAGATAATGCTGCCAGACTATCCTATCTCAGACACTGTGGGATATGCTGATCATCCATGAAAGCAAATGATAAGATTACATCAGCTTAATTGGGCTATGGAGTCCCTCCATAGAAATGCTTGGCTCATCACAATGAAATCATCCACAGCATCCTGGCACACAAGAACCAGGAAATGATCAAGTTAGTTTGGTCATGATAAGAGCCGGCATATATGTAGAATACATTGAAAAGATGACAGTCGAAGTCAATGCTGAAGGTGGCTTAAGATGTAGCTCCTCTGTATCTGCTGACTCCAAAGACTCTTAATTGACCCTGCTGAAGTGAGTGACAAAATCATCCAACTGTTCTCATGAAATACAAGGTCAAGGTGTTTTTTGTCTTTTCAAGTCAGGGTCACAATTCTGTCGCAGACTCTTGATTTTGATTACATTAATTGTCATTATTCTTCATGGTTGTTTTTGTTTTTTCTTGCTACCCTTTGTCATACTAACTGGTTTCCACCAATGAAAATAGACATTTAGATTCCATGGAGCACTTTGTTCTAGAGCCCAGACAAACCAAACTGACAACATAGAAATAGCGGCAATGAAAGCCGTCTGTAGCATTGCCTCACAAAGCCTGTGTCTTTGTGCACATTAACACATCACAAATACTACAGCAAATGTAAACTGCATGAGAGGCGATAACTCTCCATACCACCAGATGGCGGTAGTCTATGATGTATTCATCATTTAAAAAGGGAAACCGGAAGACTCTGCAAATGTTGTTATGGAAAAGCAGTATTTTCACTTCACTCTAGTCAATGCAGCTACTTCTAATCAAGAATATGTCTTATAAGAAGTTGTAAATGGCACTAGTGAAAAGGCGAAGGTTGAAAATAATGAGAAACTCCACTAAACAAGTGAAATCATGGGCGTAGGAAGGATCTGAAATGTGGGTGGGACAATTTTAATGGAAGTTTGGAGGTTCTAGCCTCGAATTTTTTTAAATAGAGTAGAAGTCATTTCATGGAGTCTGTTTCCTTTTAACAAGTGCTAATTTAAAGGAACTTGGGGCAGGATCAAGAAATAAGACTCAATAGTGACACGACGGCCACTGCGGCCGCTGCAGCCATCAGCCAAGCCACCGCGGGATCACGCATGAACTCTTCACAGCAGTGCAGCTGATGCTGTGACACTGTTATTTCTTTACTCGCTGTTCACGTGACTGTACTGCAAGACCTCCGCACATGCCTCCGCGGAATGACATTGGTAGCCTACAACTGCGAACAGCAGTAACTATTCAGTGTTACACAGCGGTGGACTAAGTTACATGTTTGCAGCTAACGCTACTTTGCACGTTGGGTCACTCCGAGTCCTCCGTGATCTCATATGATTTTCTAATCAAGCTCTAAACATGACCTGTAATGTTTTCTTACCTGGTTACCAGGAAATGAGCCATGTCAGCATCTGTTTTCAGTCCCAATTCAAGTTGAAGCTGCCTCCATGAGTCGAACGCGTATCCGATGTTTATTCGGGTGCTAGCCCGGCTTTGGTCGTAATTTCATTTCAACTCACGAGATGCTGCTGATAAAACCTTAGTTTTCTTCTTAGTATGACTTTCTAGTGGACTTTGTGTGGTGGTGGGTCGTTTGCTGGCCGTAGCAGAATCCATTACTACCCAAACACTAGTTTGAGTCCACCGCGCTTGTCTTCTTCCCGTATCTAAGTCGAAAGCTGTCGAGGATGTGCACTCAGCATCATCTGACGTCACGTCCGCAGGACTGCGCGGGAAATTCGGACCACGAATTGCAGTACATTATGCAGCACACAGCCTGTTCAAGGCAATGGAGAGATACGTGAGTGGGCTCATTCTTTTCGGTTTTGAACGCTTCATCACCCATTAGCATTTAACAACTTAAAATGCATGTTTATTTTTTCACAAATCCTGCCCCAAGTTCCTTTAACTGTCTACGTGGAGGAGCAGCGGCTCTACTCTGAGCTCCCCACAGATGACTGAACTCCTCACCCTATATCTTGTATCCGCAATCTCGCTCTACCCACAGCTTGTGGCCATAGGTGAGGGTCAGAAAGTAGATAGACTGGTAAATTGAGAGCTTCGCCTTCTGGCTCAGCTCCATCTTCACCACAACGGTCTGGAGCAGCACCTGCTGATGCCGCATCAAACCTCCTGTCCATCTCCCGCTACATTTTCCCATCACTCGTGAACAAGTCTCAAGATACTTGAACTCCTTCGCTTGGGGCAGGAGCTCTCCCCGCAACCAGTGGGAACAATCCACAATTTTCGGGCAGAGAACCATGGCCTCAGACTTAGAGGTGCTGACCCTCATCCCGACCACTTCACACTCGACTGCAAATCGCCCCAGTGCCTGCTGGAGGTCACAGGCTGAAGAAGCCAACAAAACCACATCATCTGCAAAGAGCAGCGACGCAATTTGAAAGTCCCCAAACCGCACACTTTCCTCTACATGGCTGTGCCTCGGGATCCTGTCCATTAAATCACAAACAGGATCAGAGACAAGGGACAACCCTGACAGTCCAACACCCACTAATGAAAAGTGTGGCTGTACTTTCTCTGCCATTTGTGTCCGTAAACAATGAGCTCACTATGCCACAGGAGTGCGGTGAATAGACTGTGGTCACTCGCAGTGAGTCATGGGCGGAGTCAGCGCAGGGTGGGCAGGTAAGGACAGATTGCTGGACAGGTAGGCAATATCTTTGGGAAGAAGTTTTTACAGCCTTGTCGCTGCCAGAGACCATGGATTGCTTTCCTTTTTTTTCCAAATCATTTTATATTTTGATCACTGTCTGGATGTTAAGGGATTGTATACAATTAAAATAAAAAATGTTTCTGAACAGAATTACCAACCCCAGCTTTAAGTGTAATCAGTTCAGACAATCACATGATTAAAGTTGTAGGGAATGTAGTTTGGGTCTACATTTGAACCTGATTCATGGGTAGGTTAAAATAAAGATATGATTTCTTTTGAAGTTTGTACTGAGTACTGCATTATTTATAGCTGCTGTCTGTGCCCTACATTCTAACCAATCCTGTCCTTTATACCTGTTTAAATATCTTTGAAGCGGACGGCAAACACTTTTGCTGGATGATCACTTTATTTTTCCAAAGGCTGATCTCTGGAGAAACTCTAACAGCTGGATCTACATCTGCTTTGCTGTCTGGTTTTGTTGTTTGTGCGAGTTCAGTGCGTGTTTCATTCTCACAGTTTTTTCACTCATTGGACATGTCGGGCAGTGATGCACCTGCTGATATACTGAATATTAAGTTTTGTGCAAATGAAGCTTCTGTTATACACAGTAAACTTCCTCTGGATTTTTTGTGTGAACCCACAACCTTAAAGTTCAAAGTGCAACTGTGATTTTCTGTCTGTTACCTGTTTAACAAACACCTGCACATGAAGAACAAGCTGCATTATATTTATACTGTGTACTGTGTTTTTACACTGTGTACTGTGTATTTATACGTGTACTGTTTTCCATTTCAACTCACAGAATTAATTTACATATTTATTCATTATGCCTCTGTATTCATTGATATTCTGATTGTGAAATAAGTATTTAATAACCTAGAATGTGATTATAATGTCTTTTGAACACTGGAAACTATATTTAGGCTAAATGTTTCAGGGAAAACTGAAATGATGTAACATATCAAACCTGACGTTCAGGAATGATCAGCCTCACTATGGATACATGGATGTGCTTTAAATTCAAAACGCATGCTTAATTTTTACAAAAAAAACATTCATGTCACCTCCTGGGAAACTGGCTATATTAGCATGAGAAAAATGATCCTACATTTTGTAATGTTATCCACAGGAAGCAGAAATCACATATTTGAAGATATTAAAAAGCTAGAAGAATGTAAATTGATTCAATGACTAATTTATTATAGCTTTGTGTCACAGGCTCATAATATAGGCCTACTGTACTTTTTTGGCTAAAAATACATATTTGCTAACATTTCAAAATGAGAATATCTCAAAATTCAACATATAGAACCAAACAGTCGACTGAACTATCTAAATTGTATGTGACACACTTAATCTCCAACAATGACTTTTGCTGTTTTCTATTTTATAAATATCATAACCTTACACGATTATAGTGCCCAGTTGTAACACATAATGTGATGATGGTGCTGCAGTAACAGTTTAAAAGACTTAAAGATAAAGCTTATAGCTAGAGCTCCTCCCTGCCTTTATACCCTTCTATCCTTTTGTTTAGTTCACTTGTTCATTCTTTACCTATTCATTTCATCACTTTCTTTCTTTCCCAGTGTTTTAGTCTCATTTGCTATTTTTCCTACCTAGTATACTGTCTTTGTTCAAGGCTTTCTGTGGTGACAATGTTTGACCAACCTTAACTCGGATGCCTGGCATCAGCACTTCAATGACTAGTAAACGTTTGCAGCGCATTTGTGTATGTGTATGTGTGTGTGTGATATTTCAATCTGTGTGTCTGCCTGCCAGTCTGCCTCTGTGCAAGGTGGCAGTGAAAACATGGTATGGAGTTTCATTAATTTGGGCATTCTCTCAATAAGCAAGTGGAAGGGATTTAATAGCTAACAAAGCACAGATGCAGCACTCTGAAAAGAGCACAGAGTGGATTAGACCAATGCAGTTTCAACATGGTAAAAGGGGGTGGACGACACTAGTAATTTTAAAACATGGGTGGGACGTGGAAGCCACGTATAATGGCTGCGATGCCCATGGGTAAAATCATGGATACTGTTACTCTTCATTTTCACTGATTCACTAAGCTGAATTGCCAATCTGAGTCATTTCTCTCACTCACAGGCTACACTGCAAATTCTCCTTTGCTCACAAGAACTATGGTCACAGACACCACAAATTACCTATTGGCTTGTGCAGTCACTGCACTTGAATAATAATGTGCTTATTTGCCTTTACAAGCGTTTCCTTACTTAAACCAAGCCTTAATTGCATTCTGAAAGAAACCATTTCAAAAGTACTGGCATTGAATAATAAAGTGTTGTAATTGAATGTTAAAAATACTTAATTGAACTGAATTTGCTCTTGACTTTTGTAGAATTGGCTGACTGAGTAACTGTCTTGCAGGTGGTTGTGCCACTTGGATGGCCCTCAGAAGCCATTATCCAAATAAAAACAAATATTCCTGTTGTACATATTCTCAACAGTAAAGGCAGTGGCCAGTGTCACCATGGCCAAGCATTATTAAAGCAAGGAAAGGATAACCATAAACATGACTTCATTCATCCAAGGTCCAGGTATTACTTCTGGCTGATATTGTATGCAAGTGTAAGGTGTTTACAAGATAGAGACAATTAGCTGACCAGATCCGTCATTTCCTCCAGCCAATCAGCTGACACGCAAACAAAAAAACAATCACTTCCAAAAACTTCCACTGTAAGATTTCAGTGAGGAAATTATTTGTTTCCAACCTATAAAACGGCTAAAATAAGGGAGTAATAAATTGTGCAAATCAATACACAGGATGGATAAAGGCTGTTATTTACATCATGGCATGTCCAAGTTGGCTAAATTATGCAAGACATGACAGCACCGAAGCTGTCTGAGACAAGGACAGGTGCAGGGTGAAAAAAAGGAGGATGTGTCTCTGCAGCTGAGCTGGCAGAGCTTGTCCCATAGTTTATCACACCCATTCAACTCTTCTCACTTTTCTCCTGTTGCCACCATCCTTTGTTCGTGACACTCTCACCTGTCATAATGCCTCGATTAATGTCTCCCTACTTCCACCCAAAAACACTTTCCATAACAGTTACTTAACATGCAGGCTTGGCTGCAGATGTAACCACTTTTTCATCCTAACAGTATATGTAAAGGGAAAATGTGGAAAGTGTGAGACTCACTGCTGTTAACAAAATGTGGAGTCTTGACACTGAAGGATGAAAGCGTGTGGCTGGTTGGGAGCATCTGATCTGAATAATTTCTAGCAGCAGACGCCAGTTCAGCCTCCCAAGCCAGATGGACTGAGACTTATTGTGTCAGTGCTGGATAAGCATGGCCATGCTGCCAGGCCACTTCTACCCTCAATGTGCTCAGTAATGCCACCAATTTACGTGAAAGCTCATATTTCATCTGCTATCCTTTCTGTGTGGCTTTTCCACTGACATTAGCATATTCATATAGCTCAGTCCCAGATTAGATATGAGGGGAAACCACGTTATTCTCCTTTCTGGTTCATACATGGCTGAAAAAGCAGGGGGTGATATCAGTGAATCTGAGCAGAGCCAAAACAGATGACATGTCTTTGGTGTGTGTGTGAAACACACGCCTGAGCAGATGATTCCAGAGCTCATAAACAAGTTTTTTGTCTGCCACTTGGCACTCACAGATGTTTTTTGAAGCTGTTATAAACCAGCCTGTGTCAGAACATGAGCTATTAAAAATGCTATAATTTACTCCACATGCCCGCTTTGCTTTCTGTCGCCAAGATAATGATTCCTGCTGCCTTAATCTTCCCAAATGTTGTTTGTTTGTTTGCTATTTGAGCTGATGACAACTTTTATTTGGCAATTTGAATTCTGTCTAATATAATGATTACTATGCAGCTGCAATACAGTGGGACTGGAATTAAGCTTGGATTACCAAGGCTCCCAGTATGTTACTATAAAGCACTATTTGGGAATGAAAGCAGATGTTTGTTTGCTTGTTTTTCTAAATCCAGCCTGATTAAATGCTAAATGACGCTGCCAGTGTTCTTTGTAGTAGTCTTCATTTACATTAATTATACAGCCGTGTCCAACAAAAGTCATATACAGTACTAAATGGTTTTGCCAAGTTATGTTTGATGCCATTTTTCCAGTTCAGGAAGACTTACTGAAATCGTATGGAAGAGGTCAGGGGAGATAGAAAGTGGACTAAATGCAGGACTTTAAAACTGGAGATGTGAGTCCTGTGTGGGTCTACAGCTGAAAGGATTATCATGTAAACATGGTTTTCTCGTGACTACATAATAATATTTCAAATTGTTTGATCTTCAAGAACAGTTCACCCAAAAATGAACAGTCATCATTTCCTCACCCCCATGCTTGTGGAAAGTCAGGTTAAGTTTAGTAGTCCAGAAAACATTTTGTGAGCTTCACAACAAAATAGCATTGCAGCATTCTCCTAAAAAACTGAAGTAGCTGGGGACTTGAATAAACAAACAAATGAATAAATAAATAAAAGAACAGAACTCTGCAACACTGCTCGACTGTAGCCTCCAGAAATATTGTGTGGATTTTTTTTGGGTGAACTATTCCTTTAACATTAACTTAACCATCCACTCCTTGACCATTAGATACATATGTGCTTTTTATAAAATCAACCATTATAAAAGGTTTTATAAGTTGTCACTACATACCTTATGACAACTTTTGGGTTGCCAAGTTATAAAAAAATCCTTTTGGAAATATGAAGCTTTGTCAGTCATTAATGCTCACAGGTTTCTAACAGTCAGTGTGCAGTAAAGTGACCAAATTGAACAGGTGCTGTAAAGTCTTTATAATATTTCTATAAAGAAAGATACAGTAGTGTGTCAGTGGAATTCAGTCATAGTGACCTAGTGACCTATAAAAATACACCCAGATGGCGTCAATTCAGAGCCAAAGCTACACACACCATGTGGGGATTTTTTTTCACTGACTCAGTGTAGGCATAACAGAAGCTCATATTGTTACATTTATTGAGGTATATAGACATCTCTGCAGTCTAAAAGCTGGATATAAAATCAGTATATTTTGGAACACTACATTCAAGTAGTATTTGAAAAAGCAGAGATGCAATCTCAAGGTCAGCAAGCTGGTTTCAGTGCTTGGCTGTGCATGAAAATCAGAAACAGATCAACGACATAGAACACACTTCCCAGACTCAAACATCTACTGAGATGACATCCTATTGAAAAACATTTATTTTTTCATTATATTCCTTAATTCTTTGATTGCATGAGGACAAATAAGTCTCAATTTAAGCCTTAAAAGCTAAATGCAGGAATAATACTGACCATGGGTGGCTAAGGCAACGGTAGCACAAAAAGATGCAGTGGCTGGTAGCTCCTCCAAATTATGCTATATTTGTGTTTTTAACTATGATTTCTTCAGTTTTGTTGCTGAAACACATACTGCTCATAGCAAAAATAATGTCAAGAAAGTGGGTGTTTTGGACTAAGAGCAGCAGACTTTGAGACCACCATGACCATCAAACCTGACCAGCTCGACCTCATGCTGATGATAAGTCCGGTGTAGTTTCTTATTCCTCAAAGTGCAGCTGGAGACCCGCAGGGGTACCCTCCAGCAGGAATAATCCATATAACAGACGTCAATGGTGTCTGAGACGAAAAGGTCCATAAAACTACACAAAAACATTGTAATATTCCTCCATACTGCTCGTCCGCTGCAATCCAAGTGTCCTGAAGTGGCGACATCCAGAGTTTACTCGAAACAACGTCATTTAGTACATTTTTCTAGCCTAAACAGTCACTATGCTATATCTGCCTGGAGGCACGCTCCGCGTTCACGCGAGTCTCCCTCACAGCGTTTGCACTACGGAAGCCGTGCCAGACAAGATCACAAGCACTCGTGATAGATACACACTGGTATTTACATCCTGCTGTGAGCGACCAGCACACACAAACACAAGAGGGATCTGCCTGTACTAGTGATTTGAAACTTTGAAACTCACAGCTGGATGTAAATACCGGTGTGTATCTATCGCAAGTTCTCGTTGATCTTGTCTGGACCGGACTTCTCATCAGCATGAGGGTGAGTCGATAATGACTGACTTTCGTTCTAGAGTGAACTATTCCTTTAAGGCTGCTAATGTCCGGTCGCAGGAAATGGACAAAATGGGACACAGGCTGGCCAAACAACATGAAATAAGGGACTCCACCACAACATCTTGAATCAATCTGTTGAACTCAATGGGCAGACCTTATTCTGGACGATGGGAGGTGGAATAACACTGATGCTTGTTGCTCACACACAGTCAAAGGTGATGGACATTGTTTCCCAGATGTTGAACTTTTAATATGAAGATGCTGACCACATTATCATCACCATCTTGTTGCTGCTGTTTGCATTTACCCTGACACAGATTCAGAAGATGCACTACATGTTTATGCATATTTGTATATTAACAGCTGTATATTTGTTCTGTAGTTTGTGTAGCATGAATATGTTGTGAATGTGAATAAATTACCTTGTACCGTGTATAGGTTCATTTTATTTAGAGCCTGCCCAGAATTGAATTTATAACGTTTCAATAAATGGTGAATAAGGTAGCAATACAAGAGAAAAGGAGAAATGACAGAAGAAACGCATGCTGGGAGAGTCACCTTCTTTGTTCCTGAGTGAGCTCAAGTTAGGTGGTGTATCGGTGCTGCTCTGGACACAGTAAACTTCTCGGGTCTGAATCCCACCTCCACACAACCCCGTCTGGTTTCCACGCCGACGGTCCTGTTGGCTCAGCAGCACATCCACCCTGCACTCTGTCCACTCCGTAGTTTTCCAGCTGTAACTGAGAACAGAGGTGGACACAACAAGCGTTACTCTTATACAGTAATCAGTCCCATGTATATACTTTTGTATTATTCATACAGTTTAGAGTCACAGGGATATTGCACATTAAGAACAAATACACATAATAAGCAGAGAAATAGATGAATGCTTGATGTGACTTGTATATACAGTATATATATATATATATATATATATATATATATATATGTATTATGTTATTACTTGGATCTTATGACATGGATTAAAATGACCCTAAAAGTAAAAAATGGCAAATTGACATTGGCATTATTTATAACCCCTAAAGGATTTTGGATCACGGAAAAAAAAATGACCACACATTTTTATCATTGTTTGTTGTCACAGTGTGCCTGGCTTTTTGCTGGCACTGAAAAAGATTGTACGTGCCTGAGTGAGGCGTACACATTTCTCATTGTAAGAAAGACTTTTTATGTTTTACACCTCAGAATTGCAATTTAAAGAGTTCAGTGAGCGTTCTCTAAGACTTGATTTTTTAAGATGAAGTGGGATGGTACATTTCATTCATAGATGGGTTTGTAACTGGTTAGTGAATTGGCAGCAGTCTGCTCAAGCAATAATGCATTGTGGTTTCACCCTGAGGTCAGAAAATGTAAACCCTGCCTCCATCTCTACTGATAATGGAATTCATTTGAGGTTGCCAATGAAAGGCTCCATATTCATGAGAAGAGTCCCCCTGTCTCTGTCCCTCTCTCTCAGTTGCTTCTGCACTGCTATAGGACAATGAGGCCCCTGGGAGAGCAATGCATTTTGGGGGTTTAAATTGCCCAGATGGGGACACTCAAACAGCGCAGTACTTCAGGACCATGGACAGAGCTCCTGCCTCTCTTTCTGTCTGTACAGACAGCAGCAAGAGTCGATGGACATTGATTTACTGTTTTACATTATGACTGATTCTACTCTGCCCATTAAACAGACAGGTTATATGGGAGATTAGCAGATTAGCAGATGGTTTTATAGTTAGCATCAGGGCTTTGTCTATCTATTTAACCCATCAATTGTATCATAAAGACATCTAGATTTCAGTCTACCAACTTTACCACTGGGTATGATCACTTAATTTCATTGGCTATTGAATTTAAGGTAACTGAGGTTTAGTGGCAGCATGGTGAGGGTGTCAGGGTGGGACAGCATGGTGGATAGAAATCAAACAGTGCAGCAGCTTCCTCTTAGAGTACAAAAACTATGGTATACTCCATTTATGTATTCCTTCTGGCACTGAGCCAGACACAAGTAATTTCCTCTTCATCTACTTATACACACAAACCCCAACAAGCCCCTTCCACTGACCTCACCCACATCATCCAACCAGCCTCACTCTGTCTAGGATTATTAAACCTGCAGACCTTGGCAGTAATGAGTTTGTCATTTTCTCACCCCACACTGTTAACATAATTTAAGGAGGCATACGCTGTAAGACATCTTATTCCATTTCAGGTTACTGGCTAATGTAACTGCCACTGTCTTCTGATAAAACACACAAAAATTGTTGGATAAACAGTAGATTATTAGCCACAGTGCAAAAAAGCTAGTCTTTGTGATGTAGGGTGACCAGATGTCCCTGTTTTCCAGGGACAGTCCCTGTTATGGTGTCCTGTCTACGGCTTGAGCTTTCCCCGAAAGTGTTCCCGTGTATAACTGTACCTTAAAGACAGACCGCTAAGTGAAATAATACTATGTGGCAAAAGAAGACCAGGTAGCAGAGCCTACCCATTAATGTCTCAATCACATTGTGCTTGTTTTGGCCACCAGGGGGGGCTGCTTGTAGTCATATCATGCTCATTCATTCCTCTACTTGCACGTACTATTTTATGAACAAGTTGTTTTTTCTTTCTCTTTTTTTTTACTTTATAGAGATACATGGTTCTCACAGGACAATGACGCAAAAACATAACAATCTCAAAGAATATGATGCATTGCTGTAGATTAAGATAGCCAACAGTATATAACATGAGCTCTCAGCAGTAAAATTACACATACACATTAATGCAGCAGTAATAGTGATTTAAAAATATCAGATATAAAAACACATTACGTATAACAAAGAATATCATAACATATTGTCCAACAAACTGGAAATGTCCCTGATTTTTATTTCAGAAATCTGGTCACATTATTGTGGTGGAGTCATCTTTAGTAAAATAAACTGAATTAGGCACAACGGTGCTTTAGCTAAATGTTAACATAAGCTTGATAACATACTCTCAATGACATTGCTTAAGATACTGTTGTTTAGCAGGTTATATTTCACATGTTCATCATCTTGGTTTAGCATGTTAGCATGCTAACCCACTGTAGCCCACCTCTATACTGGCTTTGTAGCATTACAAATGTCCTTTTAGTTAAATTTTTTACAGAAAAAAAAACAAAAAAACAGATAACTGTTTCTATTTTTGTCCAGTACTTACACAATGCAGGGTAGAACTCCATCTCCCTGGGGGCTGCAGGGCTCTTTCTCCTCCAGCTCTGGACAGTCAGCTCCTCCACCACTTGGGAACTGGCTCACTTTTCTGGTGCGAGTGCGCTGTCCCTTGGGCCCGTTGGGGTCGTAGCACTCCTTGGAGCAAGCTGACCATTCAGACCATTCAGTCACATCGCAATCTTTGGTCATGACGCAGGCCTGGAAGGTGACTGGCAATATCTCCTGAGAGCACAGGCTGGAGATGAGGGAAAAAGAGAACATACGATAAGAAAATAACTGTAATACTGCAGAGAGTTTAAAAACAGTATTACATGTAGTTAATGTAAGTTAATGTAACTAAGAAATGTTGTTTTACTGATTATAAAATAAGATAGCAACTGTATTTATCCTGAGAGAAATTGTTGTGCAGTATTTGCAGTACAAGATAGGAAGACTGCAAATACTATATATATATATAGAGAGAGATAAATGTTTCCCTGGAAATTTTTCAACAAAATGTGTTATCATAAATAAATGTCATGCCTATGTAATTATTGTGAAAGTTCCATGATATGAGGGGTGGATGATAAAAATTAATTGAAAACTAATAGTGATCAATCAAATTACTTTTTAATTCGAATATATTTTTATGGGGATTAAAAAACAATGTATATTTTAATATAATATTTGTTATATATATGTTGCTCATCAATTAAATATGTTTAATTTTAAAATAAAGTATCGTTGTATCATGTAAATTATATCACTGAAAAATTGGTGTTTATTGAATCATCTTTGATTGGTGGATTTTATTAATGGCCACAAGGTGGCGCTGTTGATACCATGCTTTAATATGCACATGCTCACAGAGAACTTGTGCACAAGGTTTCATTTTCTTTAAGACAATCTTTTGCAAAGATATCATGTTAAATTAACACTGTAGCAAATGAATTCCACACAGTTTTACACACAATGCAATGTGCAATGTGGCAGTATGTACAACTTTACTATATTTGGTTTCAATCGAATTTAGCATTGAAGATTTATGGTCTGTTCAGTGCATCAGGTCACGCCTTTTTGTTAATCATAAATACATTTTGTTAATCAATTACAGAAAAACAGTAAGTGATGTCAAAGACGCATTCGTTTTGTTCAAGTTCATTGCTGCAGCAAACACACAACTACAGAAACACTCAGGCTACTCATAGCTGTACTGTCATGATACAGAGTGATGCTTCTCTTCTTCTACCACATAAACATTGGCTGAGTGCAGCAGCTTGCAGAGAGCATTTTAACTAGACAACAGTCAAGTTTATTGTTGGCCTGTTATCAAGTTACTCAGGGAATTAACATTAATTAGCGACAGCTGACATGACCTGCTGCTGGTGACATAATTATTGTGTAATGTAATTAAAACAGCAACAAATGGTACCTTAATTTGGACTGGTACCTTAATTTAGTACACTGCTCTTTGCTACAGCAAGTGTGTTGTAGCCTAGTGAATCTGTGTATTTTGCTAGTCAAACACCAGTACCAAATACTTTTGCACATTTGCATACTCTAATTTACCCTTAGATACGCAGCAAGATGCAATGTAATGAAGAGCCTGACCCTAGAAGGCTGAGGTGGACAAAACACAGGAGAGTGCCATCATTCAACAGTATATAAAGGCAGCAAAAAGACAGTAAAAAAGAGCAATATTTGTTTCCCTGTTAAAATGGCTCTAAATTCACGGCGTTGATTATTATGAACCAGATAGTGACTGTATTGTAGGGATTACAGAGATGCAAAATACTGCTGCACACCCTACAGCTTTCTTTTGTCTGAGTCAGTCGATGTGATAAATTGACTTTGAAAGTTGTTCATTTCAAACCCAAACAATTATCCGTATTTTCAGCGGCTGATTCACAGCACCATGCCTCTGTTTGATAATGGGATTGCTGTGGTGGAGAAAGACGCTGGTTCTTCTCTGTCTGTTTAATAGAGGCTGATAGGCCATTTGGGATAACGACACAGTGCTTCTCTTTCGCCTGCTTTTTTATTTTTTTCCCTCCCATTTTTCAGGTTTTATTACAAATCTCCTGCAGCCGATTTTTCATTAGAGCCTCTATGTGAAAGTCAAGACCAGCTAAGTCTAGACACAGACACGATCATGTCACTGTGATGCTTTACAGATAAGAAATGTAACAGTTTGATGCAATAAAAGTTTCTTGTTCCACTTTAATATAGTTTTGACTATTCTGTCCAACTATTAATTTCAAATTGTTGCTGTCATCATATCCTTTCCATATTTTCACTGGTAAGGTTAAACCAAAGCAAACAGATGCTATAGTTGCTTATTAACCTGCCAACTTTTAAACGTTTGCACCTGGCCAAACACTGCATTGGGTTAGAAAAGAAATGTTGGATGGTGTTTGACCCAATTCCAACATCAGTGAGAAGGGGGTTTCACAATGGCATTTGATAACCTGCATTTAGGTTGTGTGGTTGTCTGAGTATAGCTGCTCACTGACAGAGGCAAGGGCAGTAGTGTCGGAGGCAGTCACTATGTTCCTCTGAGAAATACTGCAATTTCTCGGCAAATCATCCTCTCTCCTAGCAACAGTCAATGTTATTTCTTTTAACTATGACCACCAACTTCTGGTGAAATGAGCCAATTCGTTTTTGTGGCTAGACTCGACCAAACCTTAATCATAGAGGTGGCAACACAGTTCTCATGTGATTGTTTTTTGTAACACTCATTTAAGTAGTTTTTGAATGCATGCGACAACCTATTTTGTCTTTGTGTGTGAGAAATTCATCTCATTTTCAGTCATCTAAAAGTAAAAAGCTTGTCCTGAGTTAGATGTTAGAGGAAGGGTCATGAGTCATCAGTTGTCTCATGTAAAAAAAATACATACAAATTAATCAGACAATACAGGAAATTCAAATATAATGTCCACTGCCTTTCAGTTATTACATAAAGAAATATTGGCCTCATGGCCTGATCAGGCATCATCCTCTGTGGACCATGATATCTATTTCAAATTTCAGTCATTGCAACAAATACTCTAAAGTACACAGGAGAATACATAATTTGTCAGTACTTTCCAAAACAACCCATTCAAACACCAAGTGTTTTCTTGGTTAAAGGGTATATACCAATTTTACACATTGAAGTGTGTTTACAGGTCTAAGGAGTACAATTGCAACTGTGAAAAAAGTAGTATAAAGTCTTGAGAGGCAGCTGCATGTAGTCTGATTAAATGCTTATGCTAAGTTGCATTGTGGGTAGGTGTAGGTGCCAGGTTTTGAAAATGAAATAGAGTGTGTGGAATAAAAAGGTGATATCCCTGGTTCTGCTGTAACGATTTTGATCATTTGTTTTTAAAACTTCCATGAGTCCAACAGTGTTATAGGAGTGCAATGCGGAGATGTGAAACAGGGCTTAGTGATGGCCTCATATCCAGTTCTAAATATTCATATTCATTGAGCTCACATTCAAGGTTTTTTTTTTTTTAACACAATATGGCCATGTACTACTCTTGCATAAATTGCAAACACATCGCTCAAAGGGCTAGGTCTGCCCCTAGCAGATAAATCAGGCCACAGTTTATGTAATGCTATATCAATGTCACACTACCTTGTCTCTCTGATAAACAGAAGTCGTAGTTCTTGTCAGCTAAAGGTGACCTATGGTCATATAAAGCATTTTAACCAACCACTTTGGTCAATTACTGCTCGTTTGTATATTTTGTTCTCCACCAGTGTTGGTCAGGTGCCGTTAACACAACAAAAACCCTCTTTCAAAATCAAATTTTACTTTGAATAAAAAAAGTGTTTTTTAGAGAGTGCCCCAAAGGGCCTTATTTCAGAAAAAAAACATGAGGTCAATGGTGATAGATCCTGTTTGTGCCATGAATTAAATGTGTGATGTTTGTCAAATTAAAATATAATTTTGCAAGAAAGTCGCAGTTTGTTGGAGAGATAGGACATTTAGTTTTGTGTGAAACCTCTTATTGACCTACATCATCTCGCTCAATATATGCCAGCAACACCAACATGATCGTCACCTCGTCACAGAATAAGTATTACAAAAAGGTGAAAATCACAACAATTCTGGACATACTGACAACTGCAGTTATGTGAAATGGGAGTGAGTCTAACTTTGGCCTATAAATAACATATGCCTGGAGTTGAAAACAATAAAACCTTTAACATTTTTGAATGCAAATACATAGAAAATTATTTCCAACAATATGTTTTATTTAACAAAATCTTTGATAGAGGCACAGTGGATTTTGCAGTTCATCATCATTTTAAAGCTAGGAGCCATGGGATAATTAGCAGTTTTAGCCACAGGATAAAATTGGAAATTCCCATAGTGATGGCTCCAACTGTAAATAAACTTGATCCTGAGCTTGGGCCAACATTAATACGCTCATCACTACCAATTAAGCCTCTTTGAAGCTTCTAGCCATCTGTGCGAAAACATTAGTATAGATCTGTGGGTCCCTTTTGGAATTATATTCCAAAGCAGATATCAATCCTAGTGTGTGTCATGCAAATATAATATTCCACATAAATACTGCAAAAGGAAGAGTGGCATTTGCTTGAGGTTTGAATGATTTATGAATTTTGACCTTCTCCCAGGCATTAAAAGCAAATGTATCACAAGTGCCTTGATTTTCTCAGGATGTAATGGAAGCTGCTCAGAGGCCTCTATTTGAGCTGAGCCTAGCAGTGAGACAGAATGAGGCTATTCATCTCCGAACAAAGAGCATGGCTCTCAGACACCACATGGACATTGACCTCACTTGAGAAAAACATGTATAGAGCCTATACATCATAGGATGGATCTCATAGTGGAGCTTTGATGAGTGCGTCCAGTGTTATTGAGCTGGGAGAGGCTGTATTGTATGTACTCTGAGGAAGTGGAATACATAAAATAATTGTTGTCCTTAACTAATTTCAGAATTTTCAATAATCTCAACTAGCTTTGACTAAATATAAGTTTTAAAGGAGCAATGAGGGTGACAAAGGTGTAAGAAGAAAACAGAACTAAAACTGAATTCTTACAGGGTTTCCCAACAAATACAGTGTTACTGAGTGCTATGAGCCCTGACACTTGAAGCTACTGAGTGGCACAGACAGTGCAGTGAGTTTGAACATGCAGCAGTCTCATACAACAAACAAGCTGCATCCCTGCCTCTGAAAATGTCAACAAGCTAAACAACACCACTCTTCAACAGGCAAGAAAATCCACCCAAATAAATCATTTTCATAACATATTTGCATATAAGAAAAGCAGTAATAATGCTGTGCAAAGTAAGAGTAAGAAAGTATAAAAGAAAAAATAAATCAAATAATTTGGCAAATCTTATCTGTTTTGCTACGGGCCTTTAATGACAATGTTTTTATTGTTCAAAAGCAACATTTTTTAAATTATTTCCTTCTAAGACATCTGTGCATGGCAGATTTGGCAGGGTTTAGGGTTATGACTAAAGGTGCAATATATAACACATTTTGTTGAAAACATTCAATACTTAACCAAAATTATCAACAGAATGTGAAGAAATAACAGTTTTGAGGTTGTGATATCAAAGACTGCTGGCATCTTTGAAAGTGGAATTATTTCTTGCTTGCAGGGCTGTAGTCAGGATTGTATAAATACTGAGGTCATGTGTAGGCCTACTATAAGGAGCAACATTAAAAAGGAAAAGGAATTAGAAAATCTTGTTATTAAAAAAATCTTTAGCAACACAATGACCCAGAAGAGACTGACTTCTCTTGCATAAATGACTTTTTTATTGCCCCGGTATGATCCTTCCTATGGAAGCCCATGTCAGCCAGTTAAAGACAAAAATGTAGAAAAATTAGCCTTGATAAATGCCAGATATGGCTATTGGTATGCTATATGGGTATTGTAGCATAATTATGGGGGTAAATAGTTATGAATATGAGATGTCTGCAACCGGATGCTCCAGATGTTCTATCAGTCTGTTGTTGCGAGCACCATCTTCTTCGCTGTGGTGTCCTGGGGTGTGGGCATCAAAGCGAAGGACGCCAACAGACTGAACAAACTCATAAAGAAGGCAGAGTCTGTTGTTGGCTCTAAGCTTGTCACCCTGGAGGAGGTGGCGGAGGACAGGATGCTGGCAAAACTGCTGGCTATCATGGACAATGCCTCTGACCCCCTCCACAAAACTCTGGACAAGCTTAAGAGCAGCTTCAGCAACAGACTCATTAAACCCCGCTGCCTAAAGGAACGGCACAGGAAATCATTCCTACCTGGTGCCATCAGACTTTACAACGCTCACTCCAAAACACACAAATAATCTTAAATTATTACTACTGTAGTTTAATTATTATTACTGTAAATAAAACTGCACCTTATTCTCTTGCACTTTATGTTCCACTTTACTCCTCGATACCTCAGCATTTTATTTTATTTACCTCAGTATTTTATTTTATTTTATAACTACTTTTATTGTATATATTACTTTATTGTTTTTTGTATATTGTATATAGTACTTTATTGTTCCTTATTGTTTCTATTGGATCTATCTATCCAAAAAAGTAAAATTTTATCTCATAATTTTGTCTTTGAAATCTCATAATTATGACTTTAACCAATAGTTATGACTTTCATTTCATAATTTACCTCACATAATTTCAACTTTTTATCTCATATTTATTATTTTCATCTCGTAATTGAAACAGTTTTTATGTCATTACTGTGGCTTTTTAGTACATCATTTTGAATTTGTATTTCTTAATAATGACTTTCTATCTCATAATAATGATATTTATCTAACAATTCGGAATTTTTTATCTCATAATTTCTATCTTTTATCTCATGATTATGGCTTTTTCTCCCTTAAAATTATTAATATTTTTTCATCAAGCTTAGTTTTTATCTTATCCTTTTCTTTAACTGGCAGGAATGGGCTTCCATATTTATCAGTGTGTACCTCCTGCATAGCCTGGCAAGAAACACTTTTGGAGTAGGTAATAAGAGACTGCAGCAGGTAGGCTGATAGTTTATTCAAAGCTGCTGCTGTGCACTGTAACTTTTGTCATAATGTTTTTCCCACTGTGAATATTTTAGCCACGGAAAATGACAAAACAGAAACTTATTGACTGATTGAAACTGTGTACAAAATCCTGGACATGTCACGTCATGTTTTGAGTGTGTAGCTTGGTGAAATGCAGCCCTTCAGCCCTCGCACACAGAGTGAATGACAGGACGATACTGTACGTGCCCAGCTCATTACATTTCACATAATGAAACGAGTTGCGCATGCAGAGCTGTTTAGCTTTGCTGACGAGAAGATGCCAACCTGGACCTGGCCTATCCCAGTCCAAAGCTCCTATGCTAGTGGTGTAAACACCAATACTTCTCCGGTGCTACAAGTTCCTAGTCCTAACTAAGCTAACTAGCTAACAGCAGCTTCAGTTAGCAGCAGTTAGCGGTTACTCTGGTGATATGCCACCCCTATTTGTTCTGAGTACGAATTCAACAGGTGGCCAGTTCTTACATATTGCAATTTTTTAAAAAAAGAGTATGCATTATTTGCATGTCTTTGATGCCAACTCCAGTATCCCGCATGTAACTTGGACAAGCTACATGCCCATCCACCAAATCTTCACCCTTGACTGTACTGTTTTCCTGGCTGGTGAAAGCATGCTTCAAACAATGTAAGTCGCACAATGTGTCAAGCCTGAAAGTAGTTTTCTGAACTTCCAATGGACAAAATGTGTAATAATTAATAATTAATCTTTACTAAATTCTGCATTCTTCCTTGAGGGAGTGTTGTGCTTCTTTTATTGTATCAGCTGTTCAGTTTTTGGCTAAAACTATTCCTTTTGTTGGTTTCAAAAAGCAACCCTTACCCTTCCCCAGATGACGATGCTACTCCTTGATTCACTGCCTAAACAATTTATGAAGCGATATCCATAAGGCATGAAATGCATGAGGGCTTTTATATATATATTGTGTATATTGAATTTGCAAATGGTATGATAGGAAGCTCAATTCACACAAACTTCAGTGGAACCAATACCTTATGGTCGTAATATCTCTGACATAATATTAAGAAGACTAGAAATTAATGTTGCAAATTGTACATTGTAAACTGTTGCATTTTCCAGATTTTTGACCAATGTAAGCATTGACCTGACTTAAATAACACAACACTGACTGGGAGCAGAGCAAATTATGCATTTCAGAGGTTCAGAAGACAGCATATTTGTTTCATCAAATGCCCCAAAATGACATACAAAGCCCTCAAGCAATTTTCCTCTAAATCTCTGTTTGTAAGTTATATTTATGCTTAAACTTAAGGTGCTATTTGTAAGAAAAGTATATTTTTGAGTCTCTTTCCAAACTCATCAAAAACTGATGCTTTGGGATGATGGCCGACCCATCCTACCATCCCAAAGCGTCAGTTTTTGACAAGTTGGGAAACCCAGACCATCATAATTTGACAAGTTGAGAATGAGAATCAAAAATCAACTTTTCTTGCAAATAGCACCTTTAACAGAACCCCAAATCATAAAACTCTGACTCTTTTTCAACAGTGATTTGTAACAGTTTAGGAGGGCACACAAAAACAGCATTATCCGGCTAATAGGGCAGTCAGATCAGAAAACAGCTTCTGTGTTTGTGTAGCCCTTGAGTGCATGGAGGATCTTATGTCATTTAATCTGGAGGACTTGATGTTGATATTTTCTTGTGACTTGTCATGATAAAACCACCAGTCTGATGTGATGCTAAATGGGATTAGAGTCTGTTTAAAGATTGTATTAAAGGCCACAATTATGTTTTGTTTTGCATGGTACTAGCAGATACAGTGCCAGAAATCATGCTACAGATTTATACACTGGAAATTCTGGGATAACATAGTAATCACCCTCCAGTGTGGGCAGATCCAGACAGAGAGCTTCCCACTGTCACTTTCTCTTTCTAGCACCGCTAACAATTATGCCATGAGAAGAAGCTTGTGCCTTTGGAGTTTTTTTTTGTATTAACTGCAGTCAAGGCAGGCAGTACAAAATCCCTACAAAACCCTTGTCCAGTGCTGGACACCTAACCCTAACCTTTTAAAATCACAGACCACCCACTGACAACATTCAATCCAGTTTAATCCAATCCTAATCCTAATATTACAAAATCCTGAGAGGTCTAATGCCAAAATACTTTAACCTTGATAAATATGCAAAACCATTATTCCAGTCTTAATGCTGACACAAAACTTTTATCCAGACTAGCTCCATATACTCACACAAAGGTATTATATAGAAACACATCATTGTACATGAAACCATGGACATGAATCACGGCTGTGACGTGATGCATGAGGATACTTACCTGAGGGCCTCAACATTCCCATTCTTATGCACACAGTTCACTTCTCTGGTCTGGTAGCCAACCTGCAGATCCCAGAACTTTCCTCCTGGGCGGTTCTGTCGGTTCCTGTTCCTCTTCTTCTTGATCAGTTCTTTCGTCTCAGGATCCCTCACCTTACCCTTCTCCCTCAACCTCTCTCGAACTTTCTCTCGCATTTTCTGTCTTTTCTCTTTGTTTTTAGCCTTTTTCTGTCGTTTTGGCCTGTCAGCCTGTCGGGATGGCCTGTCTGGTTTCCTATGTGCTTTGTCCACTTTTCTGTTGAGTCTGGATGGTTTGTCACCATCTTTGGACTGTTTACCACCCTCCTTGGGCCTTTTGTCTCCATCTTTATGCTGTTTGACACCTTCTCTGATCTGTTTGTCCCCTCCTTTGGACTGTTTGTCACCCTCATTGGACTGTTTGAGACCCTCTGCGGTTTGCTTGTCATCTCCTTTGGACAATTTTTCGCCCTCTCTGGGCTGTTTGTCGCCCTCTTTGGAAGGTTGATCACTTTCTGTGGATAGTTTGTCACTCTCTTGGGGTTGTTTGTCAGCTTGTCTTGCTTGCCTTGGCATCGGGACAGAGCAGGGCCCCCAGGGTCCCACCCTGAGGCTGTAGAGGCTCTCCTCTCCCTCACAGGGCCCTGGTTGGCATGTATGAAACTCAGTCAGGTTTGGGCAGGCTGCCCCGCCAAACAGTGGAGGAGCCAGAACAAAACGGATCCGGTTCTGTAAACCCATCCCACAGGATTTAGAACAAGGAGTCCACAGACTAAACACAGACACCACACAGTCCCGCGGACAAGGGATGAGACAGGCCTGCTCAAGACGTGGTCTAGGCTCAAAGTATTCACAGATTGCATCCTCCGCAGGCTCGCCATTTGCTTTCTGGACACAGCCCACCTCCCGGGTCTGGATGCCCTCCTCTCCCCGGGTACACACAGCAGGGCGCTGCACCCCAGTACTGCGCATCGACACTGGGACACACTGGTTCCAGGCACCCAGCTGCCAGTCGTACATTTCTTTGTGCCAATCGCACACTCTGAAGCAGCTCTGCTGGTTGTCCGGTCGTTCTGTCTGGTCGCAGTTGGTGTGTAGTGTGGTCCAGCCCTCGGAGTGCGCACACCATACTGCTCTGCTCTGGCTGCCACCAGGTCCACACTCACTGCCCATACAACGACCCCATGGACCTGTAAAGATAAGACAGAGAGGTCAGGGAAAGGTCCAACTGAGACTGAAAATAGAATTATTTCTGTTAGGAGAAATAATTGGTTAATGCTCATCCACTTTTCTTTAAGGATTTAATTCCAGTACATTACAAGCGTGTAGTCATTGAAGTTATAGCTCAGATCTGAGAACATAGCAACATCACAAAGGAGTTTAAAACAAAGCAAGCAAATAAAAATGAACAGTCAAACAGTCAGACAACAAGCCTTGAGTTGAGCCAGTTTCAATTAAAAGGAAACATGAAGGCGAACAGTAAATTATAGAGGAGCAATAGAAAGCATCCTGACTGGAAACATCACAAACTGTCATGGTTCTGCATGTTCCAGGACAGGAAGGCTTTACAGCTGGTGATTAAAAACCGTCCAGAACATCATTGGTACACTCACTGGCAGTATTTTGCTGTTCTTTACAGGGTATCACAATCCTGGAGAAAGATTGTTGAGACTCATTACCAGGTCATTAAGTACTGACATTTGGGTTGGTGGCTCGCCATTGCAAAGCGACTGTATTTTATGACCAGGAAATGAGACCCAACATTCAACTATCTGTCTTACTCACTGTTACGTGCTACATAACAATTTTGGAGATGACTAAAGTCTGGAGGATTCATCCTTTGGAAACCATCTGCACGAAATTCCTTGTCAATCTGTCCAATACTTGTCAAGATGTCACAATCAAAACCACACTTTTGGTTTTGATTGTGACACTTAATGTGGCTCCAGAGGGAAAGTCAAGGGCTCACCAAATTAAAGTGTAACTCCTTATAAAACATTTTGTGGCAGCAGAGGAAGCATTTAATCTGATTAATTGCCTCCAGTGATGTCACTTGCATTGTGGGGAGGGAGAAGAATGTGTGCGTTAAAGAAGGACATGTCTCTGGTTCTGCTTTATCGATTTAAATAATTTGTTTTTATATTGTTCATTGTGATTCTAACAGTGTAATAGTAGTGCAATGCTAGACCAGTGGACTGGTTTCAAACCTAAATTACCCACATCAGTTAGCCACTGAGTGACATCACTGGAGGCAATTTATCAGATTACATGCAGCTTCCTCTAGAGCCACAATAGGCTTATACTACTTTTTTTACATATGCAGTAATACTTCCCAAGACCTGTAAACACCTTTAAATTTAATGTGTAAAATTGGTGGATTTATCCTCTTGTGTCCTCTTTTAATGTCTGTTAAATTTGAATGGCAATCTTCTCAATGAATCCACTGAAAGTGGTGGATCAATCAGACCCACAGACTGCTGCTAGAGTGGCTTAAAAGTAGAAATTCATCAAAACCACAGTTTCATTGCAAATTTGTATCAAATGAAGTGACCTGCCAGACTGTCTGCATAAAACTCCCTGTGAGAGTAGCTATGAAAAATACACCTGAGCCATAGCTGTCTATCACCAGACAATACAGTAATTTATTGTAGTCAGAGTCAGAGGCTATATTATAAAGTGCTTTATGGTTTTCACTCAATAACGTTGAGATACAGCCATGAAAATGTCAACAGAAGAATGAGCATGTTGAATTAGCTTACAGCTGCAGGCAGAGGGTCCGAATCAATACACATCAATAGAGGTAGCAAGAAACTGCCCCAGACACAATAGACAGCTACGGTCACAGATCTCACTGACTGCCATTATCCTCTTTGGCTGGAAATGAGAAAATCCACCACAGGAAGAATAGGTTTTCTGAGGCACACCGCTCATTTAATGTAACATTTAATGTGGCATATACTATGTCAGTGATGAGATGGTGAGTTCAGCGATGAAAACAGCCATAAATTGATTTTCTAATTAAGAATATAGACAAAAGGCTACATGCTGCAAGGAGAAGTAGCCAACTGGACAGGGATCTTCATCCATATCCAGCTATCTAAATGGGCCAGTGTGTATAGCCATAAAGTATAAGCTTCTTGGCAGGCAGTATTGTCTCAGTTCGACGCAGGTGTTCACTATAATTTATGAACATGCCACTGAATGACATGGTTATATTAGGACCGATAGTGAGCTCAGAAGCTAAAGGAGGCTGGGTTCACACTGGCCTACATCGAAGAGCAAGGAGGCATGGAGGGCACTGTGTCAACATTGCTGAAAATCAAGGCGGGATGTTATCATACCCCACCTCCATTCTTATACTACAAACACCCATCAGCGATATCCCTACTTTACTGACGAGAGACTTCAAATTATGAGGGAATTCCCTATCTTTATTAAAAAGATTTTTTTGCAAAATCATCATAAAACATCTAAAACTAACACATATGCTGACTAGACTATGAGCTTAATTTAAAAATTATCTGAGTTGACTAGTCTCTGACCACTAATCTCTGCCAAATTTAGCACAAACTGTGGGTGGCATCATCAACATTTTTTTTAGGCTGCGTTTATACATGTAAGTGTGATATGAGGCGTGAACATGATTTTAAACTCCAAGTAACAAGCAGTGTTTTCAGGCATAGGAAAAGGAAGTATCAACAATAAGAGGAAAAAGAAGATGAAAGTGAAAGTCTTAGATAAAACATCAACAGTGAGGACAGAACAGGCTATAATTGGCCTGGTACCCACTCTCCACTGGTCCTATGATGTTAGCTTTATTGGTTGGTTTAACTAAAGCCCTTTGGGGTAGCATGATGTACTCAATGACGATACACAATGTGCTAAAAGACAAGGGCTACAGCTGTCTACCAGCTCAACTTGCACAAAGAAATGCAAGTTGTAGTCCCTTTATGCATGTTGGTCTTAAAGTTAGGTGTGGTCAGGTGTACTGATGGCGGATTGCTATCGTGCATAATTCAGATAGTATGATGCGCGTGCACAGGCAGGTTCACAACATGCACACACATTTTATGAGAGAGGATGCTTTAAGTTATTTAAAACATTTCCATGAATGCATGTTTTAGCTCTCAGAATTCTTCATATGCAGTCAAAGAGAGTTGTTGATGGGACATCACGCGGCAGAGGGTCCAGCAGCTGAGGACCTGGCTCTTAAAGGGAATGGGACACGACACTTGGATTGGTTTATGTTCCACTCAAATCACACCCACGACTAATTCAGAGTCTAAATACAACCCCTTTGTGCCGTGCACCTTACTTGTGGCCAGATCATCCACCGCTTAGCAAGGAAAATGGACTTGGACATGCCCTAAACGCACTAGCAGCTATCTATGGCACTGTGCATTAGACTCAGTACCATAGGCCGCTTAAATAGGGCCCTTTAGGTTTACGTTGTTTAAAAAGGAGCCCTTTATTTCTACAGAGGGACTGGGTCATCTTCCAAAGAGAAGGCCATGTCGCACCTTCATGTCTCTACACAACCCAGTCTCACATTAAAATGTGTAATAGCTACATTGGTCCACAGGATAAAATGTAGTAGTTTTACAGTAACGCCTCTTTTTTGTGAGATGTCTACAATTTTTTTGGGGCCTATTCTTTTCTATTGCCTGTGTCCATGTCACGTGACCGTCAACTTTTTGGCTGCAAGAACAAAAAACATGGCTGCCATTCCTTTTATTTCCAGTGAAAAATGCAATATTTTAAGATAGGTATTACATTAAAATGTGTTTTAAAGACATTTTTATCGAGAAATATGCACTTTATTTTCATAATCCTCGCTTAGTGAATGAATGTGATCTTTAGTTTGTTAGTTTTTACGAAGATTATTTCAGGTTTCGCCAGAAAATTGTGGGGCTGTGTTACGTATGATATTGTTGCTATGGTGGTTGTTATAGGTGCTGCTACATCTGGGCTGTTATATTATTTGTGTTCTTTTATGTAACTATTTGATGGTGCTCTTTCAATAAAAAAAAAAAAACGGCGATTTTGCAGCGCCCCATAGATGACATATTTTTTCTTCTTCTGTGGATTTCCCGGATTTCCGTTGGCTAGTGTAACCCGGACGTTAATCGCCATTGTTATGCCAATTTAAAATTTATACATTTCAAACCTTACCTTCCACTATGTGAGAGAGAAATGGACACTTGGTCAATTTATAAATATATTTATAATTTAATCAGTATACAGTAAATGTTTTGTGTCAGTGCTGTGGGCGAACCAGATGACCTGCTACCCGGAAGTGTGCTCCCTACTGTCGGGTTAAATGATATCTAAACATTTCTCCACACAAAAACACAAAAGTGTTCTCGATCAATCAACAATACGAATAGGTTAATGATCAAGTGTGTGTCTGTGTGTTATTGTGAAACTACTACATTTGGCCCTGTGGACCAACGTACCTTCCGTGGCCTCTCATGTTTTTTGCATTTTTTGCATTGTAAGCAGCTTATGCAACTAATTCATACACACTGGATCCTTTAATGCAATCACAGGTAACACGTTTAGCTAGAGCTGAACACATCTGCCATTGTACTATAAACGCTGATATACTAGCAGTGCCCCCCACTTTAAAAACTTTAAAATTAAAATTCTGATGCCTCTATATGACATTCATAAGCAAGAAAAAGAAGAATAGAAAGAAGATTCCAACTTTTCCGGAATAGATAAGTCATACGTAATAGGAAAACTATTTTTTATTGTGGCCTGATTAAAGAAACTGCTCTGTAGTCTGATGGTACGGTATGGCACTAAAAAATAAATGTACTGTACTTTGTTTTGCTTTGTCAATGGAGGCCACCTGATTCAACAAAGAGTTCCTTGTAGCAGCTTTAAATGCTGAGAGTTTTACTAGAGGCCCATGAACTGCTTTAGCATTTGGAGAAATGCAAAGCAGGGCTACTGGTGTATTTTAGCTACACATATCGCACATAAATTACCACTTCATTAACCTGCAATGACATGAAGAGCTAATGGGCAGTTAGTTCATTTAATAAAATTATGCTTGTGGCTTCCAAAATTCTTCAGTTCAGAGTTTCACACAAAAATCAAATTTTCTTCTATCTAGGTTTTAATTTTATTTGAATTATTAGTTCAGTAGATAGATGCAAATCAATGGAGCGAACAATAGAGCAAATCAATTTAAAAACCTTTGAAGCAAGTAAACAATATCTTTACAGTTGCCACACACCTCTTTAATATCCACTACTCAGAGATAAGTCGACATAATAGCCGTCAGGCCACAGGCGGAGGGCAAAAGGTGTTTTTCAGCAGGCCTGTGGCCTGGCCGGCACAAGAAAATTGAGACCTGTGTGAAGTGATTTCATTCCTCAATTACAGGATGGCTCTTTTTGGACACACCCTACACTGCTGCCCCTGAGACTTCCAAATCCCCCTCCCACTTTTCACATGGTGCCAAACAGGAGATTGGCAATGGCATTTACAGGGATAATGGAAACCAGTGTGAGATGTGCAGCCCACCAGCGTCTTTTGGATGCAAAGGCGAGAGAAATGAGAGAAGCAGCAGGCTGTCAATCTGTATTCATATGCTGAACACATGTCTATGATAAAGAGACTGTGAAAAGGTTAGGGATTTACCATTAACTACTGGATGGCCTCATATGAAGCCCTATTTCCATTACACAGTGAAATAAAGAATTCTTATTCCAGCCGTAAATCCAATAACAGGCCTACTGCAAAAATAAACAGCAACAAATGATTGAATTTTCTTGTACCAGAGACAAAGTAAATGTGTTTCATTTAGAAACAATGCTCTGAGAGTCCTTGACCCACTGAACAGCTTTTGGATCACACATGTACTGCATCATTGAGTTAGTGTGAAGCAAAGTGCATTTTCCTGAAAATGTGAAAACTTAAACATCAATAGGTTTTCACTTTTGATTTGGAAAAAATGTAATCATTTCGTTAATTTCCACAAATCAAGTTCATTTTTGACTAAGAAAACATTTTTTACACATAACAATCCTAACTCAAGGTGCACTTACTAGTTTATAGCAGAGGTGGGACAAAGTAATTCACAACAACACGTAAGTCTCAAGTCTTTGCTCTCAAGTCCCAAGTCAAGACAAGTAAGTTCTGAGTCAAGTCCAAAGTCCTAAACTTTGAATTTCCTGAACAAGTCATTAGCACTCTCCTAATCTATAAAAATTACAAAATCATGGGGTTTTTTTTGAAAGTTTGCATTAAATTCTTAAAATAACACCAAGACATCATTCAAAAGTTACTGTACTTTGACTCCTGTCAACATTTTGGAGGGAAAGGCAGGAACATAACAGTTGCATAAACAAAACAAATGCATAAACTGTTTCATCGGGTTATGCTTTTTCTGTTATCTCAGGGCCCTACGATGCACTGCATTTGCAAAAAGATCAAATTGGCCAAAAGTCTGTCAATCATTTTTGCACAATGATGCCAGGTAGACTTAGACTTTCTTTATTTGTCATTCAAATTACACCTTAAAGTGCAGATCAGAACAAAATTTCATTGCAGTTGGCTCAGTATAGCACAGGATAAAGATAGCAGCAAGTATTTACATAAAATAAATAAAAAAAGAGTGTAAACATAAATACTATATAAAATATAAAAATATATTGCACAATGTGTATTATTTATATCGCACAATCAAGTGAAGCAGTCCTGAATGGGTGTGTGAGGGAGGATGGAGGGATTTTTCTTGGCTTGTGGGAAGAAGCTGTTATAGAACCTGGCTGTTCTGCTTCGAAGGCTGCAGAACCTCTTTCCAGAGTCCAGCAGCAAGAAAAGTCCATGGTAGGGGTAGGAGGTGTCACTCCTGATGTTATGAGCCCTGGTCAGGCAGCGTTTTTTTGCAATGTCTCGGATGGGAGGAAGTGAAGTCCCGATGATCTTCTCTGCTGTCCTCACCACCCTCCACAGGGACTTCCAGTCAGAGGCACTGCAGGCTCCTGACCAGACAGGGATGCAGCACGTACCCTAACGCAATAATCTTTGGTTGCTTGTCCGTCCAGCTAGTTGCCTATTCAATGGCTCTGGCGCTCAGTAACATAACCCACTTCTTCATGGTTTGTTCTTGAATTTGATTGGATGTTGTCTGATGCTTCAAACAAAGTGAATTTTAGGGGAAAAAGTGTGGGAAAAATTTGCTGGGAATGAATAGCATTAGTTGATTGAGGAATGAAGGGAAAAATATTGATTTGTGGGACACTTTTTAAGTAACTAGTGTTGTCAAGCGATTAAAAAATAATAATCTAATTAATTGCAAGCTTTGTGATTAATTAATCGCGATTGATCGCACATACCAATGTTTGCTGTAAGCACTCAAAGACATTTCAGTGCAATTGTATTTTGTTAGATAATTGATCAATGATTAAATGAACATTCTAAACTTTAAAAGGAGATGATATTTCAGCTTGGTACAAAAATTCCTTAAGTCGCACAAAACAGTGCTCTTGTCAACAGTTCCATCTAAATGTTCTCTGAAGCCCCACTCTAGTGTGTTTTGGTATTTTTATGATCTTTCCTGACCAATAACTTAATTTTGTGCTTAAACTAAAAAAAAAAAAAAATTAAGCAGTCACTAAAATGGAATGGACTACAGTAGAATCTGGGACTTTCAGGTTCTCCACCAAACTTGGCTTCTGGTGTTATAATAAAGGCTGATTTATGGTTGCAAGTAGGCTGTACGCAGAGCCGACGCCATAACCTACGCAAGTGGCCTATGCCGTAATGAGCTTTTTTACATGTGCACAGGTCTGTCTGCATTGCTGGCAGTGGTGAGCGGATTGCCAGCCAGACTTTCCCCTTTAAACACACAGACTCACAGATGAGTCTGTGAGCGAGAGGCAGTGGACTTGCCGAGTGTCTGCAGGGTCCTAGCCAGCCTGTGGTGCCAGTATGTGCATTACAGAGATCTTCTTCCTGGCAGCTTTCACAACATTAGAATTGCCAAGCCCTACAGGCTCAAGGGAAAGCAATCTGTTACTGATACCACTGCAGACTTAGCTAGCTAACTCACTTATCATCTCTCTCCTGCCCCTGGTCTATTCTTCACCGTTGTTCCAGCCACTCTCGTGCATTCATTATGACTTTGTTTGTGCAGATGCACCTCTCTTGCACCCTCATATTGTTGATTTCATCATCATGGTTTCTTTCCTTCTTTTATTGTTCATCACCACCCAGCCACAGTCCATACACCCTGCTGCCACTTGGCAAGTATCCACTGCCGTAACACCAGACTAAAGAGCAGCTTCTTTCCTCAGGCTGTGAGACTCCTGAACTCATCCTCATAAAACAAGAGATGATGATGCATCTCAGTGTCACAGGTCTTGACTGGCCATAAGGTGCTAAATTATTTAGTTGCAATTTTGTTAAATTTGCATAAAACCTGGAAGAAATATGGATTTCACCAGGTTAAGATGCTGCCTTTCTCCTGTCTCTGGCGCTATACAAGTGTACGCTAGCATAGTATAGTAATTTTGCTTTTTTTACAACCAGGTGAAACTTCATCAGAAAAACATTAAAGGAAGTGAAGACATTTAACCCACTTCTACTGTTTCAATGTGTCACTAAAGATGACAAACAAGTGCCCGAGTGAAAGCAGAACCCTGTTTCAACTTTATCAACATTGCCAAAATAGGTTATATTTCATCGCTTTTTCGGCTCCCATCTTTTTCCAGTCCTTCCTGTTTGTTTCAGGGCGAATTGTTTTCAGGTTTTGACTCTGGCTGAGTGCCTCTGGTCTTTGATCTGCAGACGGCATGATCAAAGGAAGAGCTGGTGTGGAATGGCAGGACAGAGGTCTGTGTTTGCAGGGTCACTAAAGACCCCCTACTGGCCAAATGGAATGTACAGCAAGAAAACAGATCCATCTCTACATGATTGCACACTATCAGCCTTCCAAACACAGTTCTACAATATGGCTGGATTTGGTTGATTTGTAAAACCAGACCTCACCAAGGAGGGCTTTATGAAGCATATCAGTATATCCACAAAAGCAGTGAACACTAATCCAAAGACAATACTTGGCGTTAAAACAATATTTAGATTGTAACCTGAGAACATGGGGGGAATAATAACACAGCTAGAATTTGCTCGGGTTATTAGATAAAGGTATGTAGAAGCACCAGTGGCTCAAACAAACCAGTGTTCATGCATTGTTCATTAGGTTTGACAGAATAATGGAGCCATCCCTTTCAGGAAGGGACATTACACGGCTCATTTGGGGTGTTGCGCTGCTACATGGAAAACAGCTTCACTACAGCAATACAGAGCAGGCCATGCTGCTTGTAAAATGCAGCGTTTGGCTCTGGGTATTGTTACACAGACCTGAAGCAAAACATGAACAGATGGTATTGACTTGTATTCTGTCTTGTTTTTGTTGCCTGGGTTAGAATCTCAAGAAGGACATATTTACTGTATGTGCAGCAGCCATCTCCTGTTGTATTTGTGAAATTCTTATTGACACATCCATATGGATTGAATCCATTTTGGACCTGCTGATATCAAGTATGATGTTCATTTGTGTTCATGTTGGTTCATGCATAAAAGATCCAAATGGGTTTTAAGTGTTCAGTTCAATTTCAAAAGGTCATGATGGGAACACCTCCATTACATCAGTTATTTGTTTCAACTTTTTAGTAAAACATTGTATGGCTGTGACTCAGGAGGTAGCGCGGTCATCCACTAATCAGGAGTCTGGTTTGATCCTCAGCCAATGCAGTCTAATTGTCCTTTGGCAAGATACTGAACCCCAAATTGCAAATTGTTGTTGAAAAAACAAAAACTGAGATGTAAACAAGATCAGGCAAGGTGACGGCATAAAACAAGAATAAACGGTGGAGTTGCTTTTTCCAGATGGCAATCTCTGATGAAAGAGAAATGTTTGCAGACTGACGCAGAGGTTGCCTGCTTTCTGCTGGACAGGTCAGAGTATCGTTAAAGATTTACAGCCGACCGTAATATATATTTCTCCCTGCTGCTAATGGTACAAAACCTAGATAATGTACAATGTTATTAGCAGTACATTAGTCTCAATGAAAAGAAATGCCGCCACGTATAACGTTAAATATTAGCTCACCATAGCCTCAGTTTGTGCCTCTCAGAGAGCTGGTGGTAAAGTAGCATTTGCACATTTATTCCTTCTGTTGCAGTAAGACAACATATGGAGCAATAACTAACTAAGATATTTAGGGCTCGGAGTGTGCCAAAGACAGTCAAAGTAATGACTTAGTGTTGCAGATAAACTGAGGAGAAGTCCACTTATCGCTGAGTTAATAAATTCTGTGAATGTTTTTCAGTGCTCCATAATTTCTTTGTATGATCATATTTTTTTTTTTTTATTTTTTTTTTTGTTATAACCTATAGTTTTATAGACTAAATAACTAAATACAATCCTCATGTCATCACTTGAATAAGTAGAAATACTCGACGCTGTTGTGGACGTGTCCATATTTAGAAAATCTATTTCTTGTCTGTGAGGGCCACCGTCGCTTCTGGAGCGACGGTCTTCAGAAAGGGAGGGGTGTGCGAGGGAGTGTTGCAATCTAGAACCTCACCGCTAAATGCCACTAAATACTCCATATATTACACACTGTACTTTAAAAGGCATGCATTTCTGATGCAAAAGTATATTTAAATAAAGATCTTAAATGTTTGCATGGCCAAAAACCAACAATCTATCATGTAAGGTATGCTTTCACATTTACAAGATACACATAAGAATGTTAGTCAGTCAGTAAGTCCACCACTTTGGTTCTGACCAAAATTAACTATTGGATGGATTGCCATAAAAGTTTGAAAAGATATTGGCCCCAAGATGATTACTCTTGATGTTGACCTTTCCGTTAGCACTCAATTTTGGATGGGCCGAAGTGATCTGTTTTTTACTCAGGGTAAAAGGTTTGTCAGATGTGACTAGGATTCACCCCCTTCAAGTCACTGTCTAGTAGATGCACATTTGGCCGCAATCACAGCAGTCTGTCTGGATAGATCTCAATCAGGCTTGCACATCTGGACACTGTAATTTTACTCTATTCTTTTTTGCAAAACTTCTCAGGTTGCATGGGCATCAGGCGTGAACAGACCTTTTCAAGTCAAGCCACAAATTCTCTATTGGTTTGAAGTCTGGGCTTTGACTCTGCAACTCCAGGATTTTCACATTGTTGTCTTTAAATCATTTCTGTGTAGTTTTTGCTGTATGCTTCAGGTCATTGTCTTGCTGGAAAATAAATGTTCTCCCAAGTCGTAGTTCCCTTTCAGACTGAAATAGGTGGTCCTCCAAGATTTCCCTATATTTTTCTGCATTCATTTTACCCTCTGCCTTTACAAGCCTTCTAGGACCTGCTGCTGAGAAGCATCCCCACAGCATGATGCTGCCACCGCCATGTGGTCTGGTGGGGTTAGGGTCTGGTGTCTGATGGCCAAAAAACTCCATTTTGGTCCCATCAGACCAAAGAACCTTCTTCCAGTTAACCTTGGAGTCTCCCATATGCCAGTGGCTTTCTTTTTGACAATCTCCCATTCAATTTTGACTGGTGAAGAACTGGGGCAACAGTTGTTGTATGCAGTGTCTCTCCAATCTTAACTGTTGAAGCTTTTAACTCCTTCAGAGTACTCATAGGTGTCTTAGTGGCTTCCCTCACTAGTCTCCTTCTTGCACAGTCACTCAGTTTGTGAGGACAGCCTGCTCAAGGCAGATTTACACATGTACCATATTCCTTCCATTTCTTAATCATGGATTTAACTGAATAACCTCAAGTGTTCTTTTGTCTTCATTTTGTAAATGTAGCCAGGAATATTGATTAACCAGTGACTGGATCTTCAGACACAGGTGTCTTTATACTACAATCACTTGAGACACATTCACTGCAATAAGGTGATCTGCATTTTAATAATTGTGAGACTACTAGCACCAATTGGCTGGACCTCTGTTGAATCACTTTAAAGGTGGTTAATATTTATGCAATAACTTTTTTTGTACATTATATGTTTTTTATTAATTGACATTATTTTGTAGAAATCTGCTTTCACTTTGACATTACAGTTTTTTTTGTAATTTTTCTGTCAAAAAAGCTAAATTATATTCAGAAGATACTTTTATACTTTATACTTTTTATAGGCACTGTAAATTATTCCATGTAACAGCTCTTTCAGTCTCAAATCCATTTTTTTGGCTTACTCTGACCTTTAAGAATGTCAATGACATAACACTATCACAGGGATATGTGAAAATGCAAAGGAGTGTTATATCAACTTGAAATGTGCAGAGAATTAACTATACTACACAAACAAGACATTAACAATCTAAATCACAAGAAAACATCCACGTGAAGATGATTTCAAGCTGTGTAAAAATCTACTAGTTAAGCAATCAAGGAAAGGAAGACAAGCGGTCTTAGTGTAGACCCAGGAGAAATTAACTGAATCCCCTACTGCTGCAATGTTCTATAGGATTGAAACAATAATCTAATTAGATTAGATTGATTAGATGGAGTTTAGGTCCCCATGAACAAAAGATTTGAGTAATGGCCAAATCATTCTGCTACTAACACAAACACTTAATAGCAGCTACAGAAATACAATTGTACTGTACTACTGCTGTAGTGTCACAAACAAAGGTCACAAATTTGTCATATGTATTCATTGGGCATTGACCTAATGAATACATATGTCACAAAATTTTTACAACTGATATATTTATTTTCTTTGTCAATGTAGTAATTTTTAATGAATTGATTGAAACAAAAACATAAAACTACAGTGGCACTGAGCGCATACCTCCGCGAAGACCCAACAGTCCCCTTTAATTCAGTCAAGCCTCACCCAATATCAAACTTGATAGCCATGTATCACTCTAAATTTTAAACCACCCATAACTGCTAAACCATAATTTAAGCTCACCAGATCTCTAACAACCAACCACTAGGACAGCAAAACAATGCAGATGGAATCATAATCTCCACTGTGTTTTGGAAGAATAATAGATTTTTATTGGGATTACTCCCTGAGAGATTAACAAAAATGTTGGTAAACGCCCCATCTTGCAATGTTAAAGAAAGGGAGAATGAATTCCTGGATTTGTCTATCTGGATCGGCACCAAAAGTTAGTCTATTCTGGGCCAAGACCCATCCTCCATCCAAGTTTTGTGGAAACCCATTTAGTAGTTTTTGTGTAATCCTGCTGACAAACCAACTAACTGTAAACATACCCTTCTTGGCGGAGGTAATGAAGCAGTCTATTTACTGATTACATTGTAGTGTGTCTAAAGGGGTTTTCACAAGGAAATCACGGTGACACAGCTGCCTAAGCTGCCTTAGCACTGTTTTTTACATAGTGATGACACAAACCAGGAGAACATCCACCACCACCACATTTTCTTTAACTTTGGACCCTGAAAAAATATGTTAAGTATAGTATGTTAAGTATAAAAACAGATAATGCCATAAAAGTCTAAATACTCCAAGAAAAAAAAATGATTCAAGAAATCTCACACTTTACAACACATAACCAAACTACTTATAGATGAGCTTTTTAAACTTTTTCAGACTTGGAGGTTTCTATTAATTGTACCAGTGCCATACAAACACCATTGTTTTTATAAATGGAGGTTTGTTTGTTTACAATGACTTATTGAGTTTTCTGATATGCTGACTGATCCTAGAAGAGGAGCAGAGGGCAGCGAGTTGTCTGCTCACTGTGACCCATCGGTGTGGCACCTATACAGTCATCAAAAAGCAAACACAAACAGACATGTCTATTTCATGCCACTGCACTACTTAAGTCAAAAACAGATGCTGGTTATCTGACTGAATATGCCAGAGTGACTGAGGACAGATGAGAATACATTTATCTTGAGTGTTTTTGATTATTACAACAACAGCACTCCAAGCCACACACATATACCACTGTTACGAATACTAATTGATATTCATGCAGCAAGAATTCAAATATACTACTACATGAGGGCATTTTTAAAGAATTTACTGAGCTGGTGTCGTCTGCAGAGGGACGGCCTCTCGATGTCGAGTTAACCTTGCAGATGCTACTGCTACATTATCGTTAGTGAAACACAAACAAGCTGGAAACAGGCACAAAATGCTCTATACCACTGCATGTTTAAACCAGTACTGATACACAGTAGACTGCCGCCACTCAATATTTTGCATTGCACTGCAAATTTTGTTTCTTGCCAAACTTCTATTTCTGTCACACAGGAAAAGCACATAATGGGACACTAAAATGGTGAATGGACAGTCAGCATAATAACAATAACATGTATATAATACTATAATAATCATATAGATAAACATTGTGGTGTCCCTCAGCTAAGCCTCCAGCCGCTCATCTTTAACCCTGCTTCATGTACCAGTCCTGCTGCCTTGTCGCCAACCATTCTGCCCCAGTGTCCAGCTGCTAGTCTTTGGTGCTGCTCCTGATGTCCAGCCTCCTGAGGGCTCCAGCCTCCACCGCCAGCCTCCAGCCTGGCCTTGCAGCCAATGTCCTGCTTGGCGTCCAGAGGATTTCCACCTTCAACACTTCTTCCTGGTCATCGCCCGGGCTTGCTCTGTCCCTCATCCTGAACTCTTGGTTGCCCCACCCCGGACCTGCTTTGCCCACACTGAGATCCACACTGCCCCGGTTTGAGTAACTCTTCTGATTTTACGTTTTGAGGAATTACATTAGGTCTTTGAACTCCATAAACCAATAAGACGAATAAGAGCTTACAGACTTGGCAACAGTCATGATCCCAGGTTAAGAGAAGCAATCCGGAAGGCAGATGGATTACAGAGAAAGGTCTAATGGAGAATGTCCCCAGATTCCCTTTTAAAAATCATTCAATTTTGTGAGATGTTGAGGAGAACCTTAATAAACATTGTGAAACTATGACAAATCTTGTCATCACATGTTGATGCCAGGTGTGAACTGACAGACTTAGAGCTGTCCACCTGTGATCAGATCACTTCACGGATCTTAATACCAGGTCTGAAAAGAGTTTTATTCTCTAATAGGACAATGAGGGACTATATAAAAGCTCTTCTACAACTTGTGCCACTCATGTTTTAAAAGCACCCCACTGATACCATGCCAACACTGTTTGCTGCAAGAGCTCCTTCCACCACCCCAATCTCCTTGTTATTTGTCAGGCTTTTATTGATGCATTAACACATATTTCAAGTAAATGTTTCTGTTAATAAAGGGGTGATCAGTTTTAAAAGCAGAATCCTCATTTACTCCCACAAGGGACACAGTCGAAATGTCTAACCATTTGCTATGAATAGTCAATGGCCCTTGGATGTTACAGAGGGTTGGTATAGTAACATGCTGCTGATCATATGTCCACAGGGTGGTTTTTAACGTTAGATTAAGCCATGCAGCCGCAAACACAGCTATATAGTGGTAAGTACATGTAAAAACACCTCATTACAGGCTCCAACTATCACTCTAACCCCACTTTCAGGCCTGTGCACCATTAACACACCAACTGACCATGCCTGCTATGACAGCTTGAGCTCCACTGAATACAATCACTCCCTGTTTGTTTCCCATAATGGTAGCAACTGCTATCTCACCCGCCATCCAACCTCTTCTCCTCCCCTACACCACCACCCTAGAAACCACCAGTCCCCCAGATGTTAAGAATTTCTCGTTTGTTGTTTATTTCAGTGAGCGGCGACCGTGCGACTGAGGCGGGCAGGAACTGTTTGTTCTCATCACAGTGTTAACAGAAATAACAGGTGCTGTGACCAAGAGAATGATGTGAATAGAAAGCCCCCATTAGGTTTGAAACCCTATCAGGTGTTCCTCTTCAGAAATTAAATTATCCTTCATTTTTTTCATCTGCCACTTTAACTGGCGGTTGCAGAAATAAATGATTAGAAGCAACACCAAACTGAAATATAATTTAGCCTGCCTGCAGTAGGAATCTAAGAAATAATAATAGCTGCTGATAAAAAAATGTCCTGAAGGTGAATGCAGGCTGATCTCCCCTCCCCAGTGTGAATTTTTTTTTAGGTATATTTTGGCCAAAAAAAGGGAAAAGGGTGTTGTGGTGCTGATAGATGATCCCCAAGCAGAGAAGAAATATGAAGAACCATCATGCTTTGAGTGGTCCCTGACCTTATCAAGACACCTGAGTGCCCGGCTGTGCTGAGGTTGATCTGAAAAGAAATAGTGGCCTCGGGGGAAGAGAGGGAGGTGGATGAGGATGCATGTAGCGAGTGTCTGGAGTGGGAGTGGATGAATGGCATCGGAGAGGAGACAGCAGGGTGACTTTTTCGGGAAATCTGCCCTTTAGATGAAAAGGCATTAGTCAACCAGGACCAGGGAGTGGAGAGGCTAACATGATTGGATTTGGTTTGGAAACATGGTGAAGTACAGTCCCTGAGGATGAGGGAGAAAGGATGGGGTGTGGTGAAGAAAACAATGGACAGAAGAAGAGAGCCAGGGGGTGTTTGTGTGGGAGAAGCTTGGTGGCTGAGGCTGTTGTCACCAGCTTTGCAGTCAGGACTGGCACTAATCCACTTGTCCTGATCTGATTATGAAACTCTGCTTGGCCACATTGGAAATGCCAACAGTGGTTTCAGTCCATGCCCTGCTCTTCTGGCTCTCTCCTACCCAACAATCTGCATGCAAAAAGCCCTTCCCCCAATGCAGTGCCACAGTGCAGCTCAGTATAAAATGGAGGTCAAATAAGATGTAATCAAACCCACAGTAAGGGTTTTGAGGCAATTCTGGCTTAGAGGGGCACAGTCTCAATTGAAAACCACAACTCTATCGCCAGACAAGAATGGGTGATGTGTGTGAATTCTGATTCAAAAACGCCATATTATGTTGAATACTGCTTCGTTTGTTTGTTTTAATCTTTTCTTCTTTTAACAGTATTTGTGCTTGGCAACTACAGGGAGATCATGCTAAAATACTTAGTTAGGGTCAGAGTTAGTTAAACATAAAGAGACCCAAGGGCCATCAGTTCATGGTAATGATTCTGACTCGCTACATTAAGCATATACCACTTATTTGAGTAAAAAGTTTGATCTCAAACTTTAATAAACATATATTTTAACTTTATTTAACTTCCTCCACTTGGAGGAAAAACTCAAAGTCAGCACAACTGAAATGTTGCTTGTAATTAGGGATGGGCATTTCAAGCAGAACTACTATTCGATAATCACAGGGAACTAATTGACATGATTGTCATCATGTGCAGTGCCAACCATAGTTGAACAAACCAACATAATCTCAAGCTGAAAAATCAAGCTGTTATTCCTCTGGACACACTGTTTCATTGACACAGGATCTCTAGGAAGTGCAAAGGAATGGGGGAAATCATCCTCTCAGAGACCTTCCACACATCTTGTTTAAATGTGCATAAACTATTCATGAGTTTAATAAATATGAATCACTGGAAGCCAAGAGTTTCTAAAGAGCTGTACATTTACCAACCATCAAATTACAAGAACATATCATGATGAACACAACTCAGTCTTTTCATATATTTAAAGGTTCACAATAGCTGCCAGGTGAATGAAAACTGCAGTGTAACCATTTTTAATCACCATTTACCTGTTATGGATGCCATCGGCATGCTTAGCTAATTAGCATAGCTGAGATTCCTGTTGAGAGCAATTAAAATAAAATCCAAGACTAAAGCGTGTGTGTGGGCGTTTTTTTTTCTACAGACTTTTTCCATTTCTTTAGCAACCATCATATAATGTTCTCTGAGAGTCAGTAGTGAGGGCAAGGTTATTAAATTATTAATATCAGGGTTCAGTGAATGGAGAACGTGCCTCAGTTTTGAACTTAATAAAAGCTTAAGGCCCATATTGATCACATATATTGGCATATTATGAAATCAGTGGATTATTAAATCTAGCGGTCAAGCAGGTGAAATGATAAGGAAAGAATTTAAAGGTATATGAGACCAGGTACAGGGTAGATACAGACATGTGCAGTATAAAAAGAGACCTTCTGCAGATTGGTGGGAAACAAAGGGTGGCAGTAATGAAGGCATTGGGAGGGTTAGGAGGGATGGAAGGGGTAAGCAGATTGCTTAAATGTGGCTGGGAGTGAGCTGAGATGAGACAAAGGATAGAAGGAGAGCGGATGTAACGAGTAATCGGTGTGCGCTTACTAAGAGAAACAGGAACTTGTAAAAATGTCAAAATTCCTTTTATAAAAATGGCCATATGTGATTGTTTAAATACCTTGTGGGACATTCTGATAAATATTGAGAAAGAAAGAATGTCTTTATGGAAATAAGAATACATGAGAGTGGTGTCATATTTGGTAGCAAATCAAGCAAATCGTCACTTATAAATTTAGAACTTAAAGACAAAGGAATAGTTCAACATGCAAAAAAATTTGCTTATTTGCTTTCTTTATGAAAGTGAGATTGATTAATTCTGTGTCTCATGATATTCATGTCTGTGTCTTAAGTATAGAAGTCAGGATGTATTTTGCCTGGGTTAGCATAAGGTGCAGAGACTGGGTGCAGAGAGAAAAAGCTAGCTTGGCTTTCAAAAATGTGACTCAAAATACATCACATACATACAGTTACGTAACTGCAGTTAAATGCATTTATGTACATTATATAGCATGTACATTTGTTACTAAAGTTGCATAAGCCCTCATCAGCCCTCGCGTGCTGAAGGCCTGTGCCAGCCAGCTCTGTGGAGTTCTCCAGCCCCTTTAAACCTGAGCCTCCACCTTCAGAGAGTGCCAGTGCTTTGGAAAACATCCTACCTCATCCCAGTGCCCAAAAAAGGACGGCCTGTGGCACTGGATGACTACAGGCCGATTGCACTGACCTCTCACATTATGAAGGTCATGGAGAGGCAGAGGCTGGTTCTAGCACACCTCAGACCCCTAGTGTGCCCATCACAGGACCCCCTACAGTTTGCATATCAGCCCCATGTTGGAGTCGATGATGCAATCATCTACCTGCTGCAGGAAGCCTACTCCTCCCTTTATAGACCAAACACCACTGTCCACGTCATGTTCTTCGACTTCTCCAGTGCCTTCAACACCATATAGCCCAGGCTGCTGAAGGCCAAACTGGAGAACATGCAGGTGGATCCTCCAACAGACTCATAAAGAAGGCAGGGTCTGTTGTTGGCTCTAAGCTTGTCACCCTGTAATCATGGACAATGCCTCTCACCCCCTCCACAAAATCTGGACAAGCTTAAGAGCAGCTTCAGCAACAGACTCATTAAACACCGCTGCCTAAAGGAACGGCACAGGAAATCATTCCTACCTGGTGCCATCAGACTTTACAACGCTCACTCCAAAACACACAAATCATTTTTGCGCTTTAAATTATTATTACTGTCAATAAAACTGCACCTTATCCTCTTGCACCTTATGTTCCGCTTACCTTTACTCCACAATACCTCAGCATTTTATTTTATTTACCTCAGTATTTTTTTATTTTATTTTGTACTTGAGCATGTTATTGTATATAGTACTTCATTGTGCTTTGTATATTGTATATAGTACTTTATGTTTATTGTTTTTTGTATATTGTATATAGTACTTGTTGTACTTATATTGTTTTCTTATTGTTTCTATACTTTGTATTTTGATTGTATTTGTACTTGAATGTACCCACTGCTATGGTAACCTAATTTCCCCTCGGGATTAATAAAGTTATCTATCTATCTATCTATCTATCTATCTATCTATCTATCTATCTATCTATCTATCTATAAGTCACACACTTATTTTAAGCCAAACCATAATGTTTTCCTAAACCTAACCAAGTAGTTTTCTTGCCTAAACCTAATCAAACTGCTAACGTATGAATAAAAATGACAATTTTTGTTTTATACAAGCATTCGCTCTGAAGCCATTATTTAACAGACAACAACCAGGTAGGGTTTTTCAGAAGTCTTGTCATCACAGTGAGGTTGTCACATTACCTGTCCCAACAGAGACCAAAACAAAAATGGGTCCTCACTGACCAGGTGGCCTCCAAGGCTTTAGTCAGAGATGTTCATCAACTCACTACAGATTTATTATTGCAACTTTTTGACGTTAAGGTTATCTGACAACATAGACCTTGTATATCAAATAATATAAGCAGTAAGACTTAGGGTGTATCCATTCTTTCCTTTATCTCATCAGGATGTAAGCCATACTTGTATATAAATAAAGCACATTCAGGTTTACATTATCTTTCATCAGAATCTGACTCCTCTTTAACATAATTCATGGCCACCACTACATTCTTCCTGACAAGCTGAATTACCCAGGAAATAGCTACTCCTCCCTGTCAGGATGCAAGAAGATAATAAAACACGGATGCATTTACACTATCAGCACCAGTCCACAGCAAGAATAATAAGTTGTTGACTGTAATGATTGTACAGATGGTGCTGCAGCAAGGCACAAACAGATGAGATGAAATCCAGGAAAATCTGTTTGGGTACTGAAGCCAGGGATAATCAAGTCCACAAAGACATCTTAATACATCAGTTTAAATCAGACCTAGGAGTTGACTAATCTGTTGATGACACTTAGCTGTCCTTACTATTGTTCTTTCAAAGTGGAATGAAAATGTCCCTTTTAACCTTGATTATAACCCAAGGACAAGAAGATACAGAGAAAATTCCAATAAAAATTCAGATTTATAGCAATAAAAAGGCGTAAATTAGGACAGTAGGATCAGCACAAGCGGATTAAGAATAAGCGTCTCTACATCGGATGTGAATATGGATTAATATTTAAGATGTAGATTAAGACAACAAGATGGAGCTTTGTGTCAAAAGGGCTAACAGTATCGTGCCTTTTGACCAAAAGTTTTTCAGAAGCCTTTGTCAAATATAGGGAGTCACTATAGCCTCTCTAGCCTCTCAAGCTGTCCCTTCTTGTAATAACACCTCCTGGCCTGAGGGAAGATAGTGAGTCACTGGCCCCATTCACACTGCCCTTTGAGTGCAGGAATCATCCTCCTCTGTGTGAAAGTTTCAGATGCGGAGAGGGGAGAAATTTCACTGTGGCTCTGGTGCGCCTCCGGAGGTAGTATCAGAGGCGCAGCAGAGGCGAGCCAGCGTCTGTGTGAATGGATAAGCCAGCGGTGCGAAGCGGGGGGGTGTTGATCTGATGGTGTTCACAGTCTGACAACTAAACAGATCCTTCACTCATAATTATTTCTAATAAAAGAGAAATGACCCACAAAGCAATGTTACATGACCAAACAACAGTAACGTAGTAACTGGTAGTGTCTTTGGCAACTTATATGAGGAAAAAAATGTTGCAGTTATACGTGGAAAAGTGTCTGTCATCCTGTCCTACCGACTCTTCATCACATTTCTGCCTGGCAAAAAACTTTAACTCACCAAGTGTTTGTCTCCTTCCACTATTGTGTTGTTGTAGTTACTGTCTCATGGTGACGGTCAGCACTCCCGACCAAGACTTCAGTGAAAAATGTAACTTTGTCACTTTCCAGGATGTATGGTTATATGATTATAAACAGTCAGCGGGTACATGTTTAGATTAACAGGAGGACACCGGGGAAAACATGCTGAAAAAAACACACAGACGTCAACATCATGACGTGTACCGCCACGCCTCTTTTGGTATGAATTGCAGAGCAGAGAAATTTACAGCCTCAGTTATTTATTCAGTAAACCATGCGCTATAGACCATCTCAATAGGGCCCATTGTCACAATGGGGCACGAACAAACGTGTCAAATACAGTGTTTTTCACAATACAGGATTGTACAGAATATCCCAATATCAACGTTCCTTCTAGATATAAGGTTGTGTGGTTATGTGAATAATGACGGTTCCCTCTTAGAAGCATGACATTGCATAGAAAAACTCATAGGGACAATGTTGTGGTGGATGGTTGGGGGCACAATTTATTGCTTAATTTCTATACCACGGTTTTCACCTAACCCTAACCAAGTACTAACTTAATCACACACTAAAGGAGACAGGTCACAAAACATATAGATTTTTGGCAGGCAAAGACAAACAGTCTTGTTTGTTAATTAGGTATGAGCTCATTTGGGTCATGTCCGTCACTATGATTCATGACTTTGCTGAGAAGTAGATATTCTAAAACTTCTAAACTATTCTTAACGTCAAATATTCTATTCATCCCATGGGCGTTCATCAGAGCCCTTCCATGACAGTCAGCGAGCACAAATGATAAAGAAGAGTAGTATTGAGACCAGCTGAAGTACTACTCAGTCTTTCAAGCCAAAGGTTTTAGAGAGATCATGAGTGGTCATCATTAAAGCTCATAACAAGATAAGACCAGGATCAGAGATTCTCTGGGATTAAGAAAATCTCTGTAATGTCGCCTTTAATGGCAATCCTTGAAAGGAAATCTGAAATCACTATTTATTTTCCTTGTTGCTCTTGGAGTCCGTTGCCACTTAGCTTATAGATAATGTCAGTATACAGTTGGTAAATTGGCAGTTTGGGGCACAAATATAGCTGGTGCAGAGGTCAAATTTGCATAAATGCCATGAGGTGAAAATTGGCTTTACTTACAGTATTCAAACACCTTTAAGCTACGGTCACTGAGACTCAACACCTCCTGCAGCTGTTTTATACTAAAATCCTATCCGACACCAACCAGAAATGTGACTTAATAGTAGTACCAGGTAGTTGAGCACTCTTTGGTGTAATTTGAAATATATGGGGGGCCAGAGTAAACAACTACTGCTTGTCTTTGCTAGCCATCCTTGGCTGTAGCTAGCTACCATTAGCTCAGTAGCTCATGGCTCAGTTAGCCGTAGAGTGGCATTAGAGTTTGCATGGATCAAGACCTTGGATCACAGGGGAGTTGACACAGGCAACAGGGCTCAGCTCAACTGGGTTTAGCAGGCTGAGAATGAACATGGCTGGACACCAGACTGGCACTGAACACAGCATCTAAGCAGCATATTTGACAAAAAGCTTCTATTTGACAATTCGCTGTAAAATCTGTTAGCTAAGACAGAAGTCAGGCTTCCAAAAAAGTATTTCTATCTCTTCCCAATCGCTATTTCAATTCTGCTAAAATGTAGTCAAACACCTCTTCAGTTTTATGCAGAACACGAATAGTTCATAATGTTCATATCATCACTATATCACCGTTGGCTTGAGAGAAATGATCTGTATTTGATTAATGAGAAATAGTAGACAAAGCCACATCTCTATCTTGCTGAATTTTCCCACTAGTGTCACTAGAGAGCAAGGTCAGAAGAGTGGACCCGCTTTTAGTGTAAAAATTTGGATTCAGTTCACACTAGTTGGTGTAATTACTACTCCCACAGAGTAAAATAAAAAGTAATAATATTAATTTTAAATCAAGAAAGAAGTGATCAATGAGATATTACCGGTTTGTTTGACAAGGGTTTATTATAACTGTCAGATAGAAGTGTCCATCCTCTGTGCTTTGAATACTAATAATCAGTTACTGTATGACAAGGTCACAAAAATGAGCCTGCTGTGCCTTAGTTGCTCTGAATCAACATTAAACCCCTCCTTAAAAGCTCTGAATATTCATCAGAGCAGCTCGTCTGCCTGCAAGGTGGAGGTAAGGGCAGCTTGGCTCAGTAAGCACAGCAGGGTGGAGACAATGATATGAGGGGATTCCCTGCAAGGGTGGTGAGCAGGGCTCAGATATGATACCAAGAACAGCCATTTCACTTGTGAAGAGTGTGTCTGAATGGAAATATGCTTTGAAGTCATTTACAATTCAATGACTCTCCGGGTGTAAATCAGACTTCCTCAGTAAGCTAAAAATGAGAGGATTTGTAAAGATGGAGCTGATGGAGCCTTTAACTTTCTTTGAACTCCACTGATTAGTGAAAGTGTGAAAAGGTGAATAGTGAGAGGGCCTGAAGTATGAATATTTCATTGTTTATGTTTGACAGGCTATCAGTTATCACCTAACAAGGGAGAAGGCGAATCATTTTGTGTTTTCACTCTGTTTAAGTGCAGTGCTCCCTTGGGCTGTTTTCCTCTATGTGTGGAATTTGATTGCAAAAATGATTCTTTCCTCCTGTGACTGAAGAGAACAGCCTACTGTAATTAATTTTAAATGTAGTAGTTGTACAGGGTGAAAGAGGAGCTGTTTTTTTTTTTTTCTACTTTGATTTTAACTTATTTCTTTGAAAAATAACTACTTAATGTTCCATAGATTCCATGTTGTATAAAATAGTTGAAAAGATACAAAGGCCTTATACGCTAATCAGCCCCAACATTTTAACCACCTGCTTTGTATCCTGTATCCTGTGTCATGTGGCGCCTGGCACTGGGACATTTGTAGTGGATCCTTCGGGTCCTGTGGGTTGGAGGTAGGAACCTCCATACAGTAGATCAGACTTGTTCCTGCGCATCCCACAAATGCTTGTCAGATTGGGATCTGGGGGATTTGGGGAATGGATCAACACCTTGGGCTCTTTGTCAATCAATCAATAAATCAATCAATCAATCAATCCACCGTTATTTATACTAGAGAAATCAATCAATCAATCTATCTATCTATCATTGACACTTTCCAAATTGAGCAGGTCTAGACCATACTAAACTCTAAATCACTCAACATGTACTAATGAGACAGAATAACAGGATTTTACATATAAAGCCACTCCTTCTCCCCTCCTGCTTCTCTCTACTGAATAAATTATAGTCATTTATTGCCACATCAGAGTCACTAACACTCTTCTTTAACCATGACTCAGTCAGAACCAAGATATCTCAGTCTGCCTGAGACACTATGATCATTACATGATCTAATTTCTGATGCTGAAATAAACTCCTGATGTAGAAATTGTTCTGGATTTGAGTATGTCAGGCGCATTCAGATTAGACGGGCTCTGGAGTTACATAGATAAGGTTATTAAAATGAACTTTCCTGATAGTTTGGAACATTGTACTTCATGACTTCTGCCTAGGGAGTGTCATTGCCAGGATGTTATTTACAGTGTTTGTCTTTTAACCCTTTTGATACGCAAACCGGGTCAAAAATGACTCGGATGAATTTTTATCTTCCATATTTTTCCATTCAGCTTTCCAGGTATTCCTCAGTTATCTTTTACATGGGTCAAAAATGACCAAATTGTATTCACTTTGGTATGTCATATGAACGTTTGATGTCTTGATATGTGACTGTGTGTGTGGGTGTGTGTGTGGGTGTGGGTGTGGGTGTGTGTGTCATCATGGCAAAATGTGGTCATGCAGACTCCTATTGTAGCAAAAACTACAACATAAGCAGTTTGAATATTTTGCTAAGTGTTTATATGTCTGTCTGTCTGTAAACAGATTTTGTCAGCACAATGGTGTCACAAACCTGTAAATTGCAGTCAGCAAACTTTGTAGGTGTGTAGCTAAGATCAAAATTAAACCTCATTAGAAAAATTATATAGGTCGACTATACAAGCAGCTGCAGCTTATTACGACCCATATTTACTATCTACTTGAAGGCACCCTGAAGTATAATGTGGCAGAAATGAAACCTCATTGGCAGCTCTGCCCAGCCGCTGCCAGCACAGTCCTCCTGCTCTAAAGTTGTCCCCTGTTCCAGTCGATGTCTGGCAGCATACTGTAACTGATGAATTATTCAAAGCAGGGATCAGGTTGTGTTGTTCCTGGATGGTGACAAACCCAAATTAAATGCAATGACACTAGGTGTTTAAGTTATCAGTTGAAAGAATGAGGAAATATTTTACCCACAGTGTGTGCTGTGTGAAATTGGAATTGGGTTTATGTGTCATGTGTTTAAAGCATGCAACATGTATATGCATATGAATGGTAAGAAATGCATGCAATGAAATGCAAATATCATTAAGAAACCAAAATATTCGCCTTTGAGTAGAGCCAGTTTACTTCCCGTAAAAAAGTGCCAAGGATCCACTTTCTTCCAAAGCACCCCCCTAGACTTTGAAACTTTACAGCACGTGCCATCCGCCCTTCTTTTGGCTCACCCTCTTGTCCCTTCTTTTTCTAGTCCTAACTCTTAGCTTTTGCTCATCACCCTTTTTGGGCTCTCCGTGGTGAAGCCCCCTTGCTTGGCCATTTGGCCAACAGGGATTTTATGGGTGCTGACTTTTTTTTTTACTGAGAGCTGAAGAAAGCTCCAGAATGAACTCTGATGAGTAGAAAGACTACAAACAAAGCCACAAGCAAAGCCTAACATTCGCTATATGAAAGAAATTCATGTTGTAATCCTCTTTTTTTATGTAGTTAACTTTTTGACTTTTGAAGACTTTTTGGCTCCATGCATCCCAACTCTGCAGCCTGTCACTAAATGCCACAAAACCGGAGAACACATGATATGTGTCTCCTGTTTTGCCTCAGATAGGCCTTGTCTGAGCAGTGAAGACCAGCTGCTTCACTGAACCTACTCTATAGTGATTATCGTCTGGCGCTCTCCGTGCCTCCCAAGTCTTACCAAGTCTGCTTGCTATTTTCTGCATTTTCCAGGAATTTCATCATCAGCCCATCCATCCATCCATCCATCCATCCATTCATCACTTAGTTCAATCAATATCTTGAATTAAGTCTTTGTATTTGTGTATTCCTATATGACAGAAATGGAGGTCAATGTCATTAGAATTTACAACTATCAGTTATTAGACTGATTTATTTGATGTGATTAACTTTCGTCCTTATTATTCTGCTCAAGGGCTCAGAGCTGGCCAGCTTTGCAGGAGAGACACGGTGTAGAGCCAGATCTTCTGGAGGAATGCACCCAGAGTCACATTGGATTCTGCTCTGATCCAGACCTGTTTACAAAAAGAAAAAATCCACAAAATGTGGATTTATCTTCACTCCCATTTATCAACCTCACTACAGCAGTGAACCCTGAACTATTGTCCTGGGTTTATATACTGTAATGTAAGAGCTGTACTTCACAACATGAACAACATTACTTGTTTAATTGAGTGATGCAATATAGGACAAGTGAGAGAAAAAGACTGTAAAATTGGAGACAGTCAGACAAGACAAAATTAGACAATTAAACTAACAAACGTGTTGTATGTTGAGGGTGCTGAAAGGCGGTTTATGTGTGTGTGTGTGTGTGTGTGTGTGTACAGTATGGTATAACCAAAAGCAAACATAATTGGTCACCATGTGCCACCATCTTTGTGGAAGAGCTGTCATCTCCTGTCTTTGTCTGCCAGCCAGCCTGTGGGGCATGTTCTTCAAAAGAAGCTACATACTGACATGTGGGGGAGGGGAGTCCACACACATACACACACTAGCTTCATATGAATACACATGTAGCACAATTCAACAGTGCATAAAATGCTGTCTATAAACTGTAAACAACAGTAGACTCTGGAAACTACTTGAGTAACCACGCAGAATTAGTTTGAGTTTTAATAAGCTTCAAGTCCTTTTTAAAGCGGCATCCACTTAAACATTGAATCAAATGACTCTGCTTACTACTACCACTACCACTTACTTCTGCATGTGGTTGTGTGCCATCATTTAGAGAACTGGTGAATACATTTAGAAAACAATAAGTGGTATGAGCAAAAGCAGAAAAAAGCTCCATAGCAACTAGAGAAGAGCTTCACACATGTACTCTAATCCCCTGGCAAAAAAAGCATTTCCATGTGCTGGCCAGCAGCTCCGAAGAATCTGATCTGAATACAGTTGAGATATCAATAACCATACTAAAAGAGGTTTATCCTCAGCAATAACTAAGCCTTAGCATGTGTTTTTTTTGTGTAATATCACCTATGAATTATTAACTACAGTGTATGGAAAAGACAGAGGGTGTCATTTATTATGCATTTTTGTATTTGTTCTTTTTGGTTAATTTTCAGTCAATAACAAGGTCAATGGAATGGCAGGCAGGAAATGGAAGGAGGCTACACTTGAAGAGCAAAGACATGTTAGTGACTAGACACTTATGAACCAGTAAGAAGCAGCATGTGACATTTCCACAATTCTTAATTTCATGAGTTCACTACAGGCATGTTATATTCACTACTGCTGCTCTAACTGTCTTTTTGTTTGTTTGTTAGTTTTTATGTTTGTTTGTTTATTTTTTATCACTGTGAAGCTACCATCACTAAAATGTAACTTTCCAAGATTTTACTCGTTGCCATATCAGCATAATTGAATAGAATTAGTCTCGGTGAGCTCACCAAAACACAGACGAGGGAACCACTCACTCATAAAATACATCAAAACTGTGAACAGATAAGATAAAACAGTATCGACAGAAACTTAAAGTAACATTTGAGCTATAAAAACACACAAACGCACGCACGCACGCACGCATGCACGCACACACACACACACACACACACACACACACACTTGCATCCATAAAGTGGAATAGCCACGCCACCAATGACCCACTAGATAAAGTGCATCAAGTGCATTAAGTGCATGGTACCTGCCCAATATTTAAAACCTACCGAGTAGCCTCCTGGGGTAAATGCAGATTGTTAAGGAGGTGGACAGCTTCAGGATATGTGCTTTTCTGAAATGTGGTGGTTTTTTAAAAAAAACTTCTTGTTGGGTGGGAGGAGTCCTTTAAAGCCTTTTTTGTAATATAGCATAATAGATTTCTGCTGGAGGTAGAAGGTCACCCCAGTGATTTTTTTGATGTACGCACCACCTTATTCAATCGTCTCTCACCCTCTGCTGACAGATTTCCAATCCAGATAGTTACTGTAAAGGTAAGGATGCTCTCTAATGCTGGTAAATGAAACAGCACCAAACCAGTGCTGGAAACACCACATTTTTTCAATTGACTTAAAATGAACAGTCTGCTTTTCCTCCAAAATGTTTCCAAATAAGTCTTTCAGACCTGCTGAAAGGGTATAATTCCTCCTAAACATGGTGGGTTTTTAAATCGAATATTCTCAATATATCACTATATTGAATATATTATCATGATCAGCAAAGCTTCCTGTAATGGACTAAATACTCTGTTTGCACCCCTTTGATTGAAACATCACTGGTATCTCTGAGTTTTGTCATTGTAACCACTGTAAAGCATGTCTACTGTGTATATGGACTTTCTTGGTCACATGCTCAGGTTTACGCAATGAGTATTACCTATGGACATGTTTCTCAATCAACCTAATTGCCAGAATAAATGTTGGCAATGTAGATGTCTCTGCAAAACCACTGATATGTTTTCTTTACATTTCTTTACGTTGTAACACTGTGCTTAAGGCACAAAAAAACACTTGAAAGACCATGTTTTGGCTGAATGTTTTATGTGGATATCCCAATCAGTATTGATGGTAAATGTAGTTTACTGAGGCAAGAAATTCCACAGTGTGTGGTGTCTTGACAGAGAAAGTTGGGTTATTTGAGTTCCCCTGCTTGCATAGCCTGCCTACATGTACTAGGATGCATTGCAAGCATCGCCCTGACACTTCACCCCATAATACTTCCCAATTCTGCCTGGCAAAGGGAGGTGTTTCAAAAGGGCTATGTAAAAAAGGCATCTGAATTAAGTTAGCTATGTTATTGCCAGTACAGGGGAAGATGAGAAAGAATATGACAAGAAAATCTTAGTTTTCATTGTTATAATAAGATTTTATATATATATATAAACACACATATTCAAACATATATACATATATATGTATATATGTTTTAAATAGGCTAGTGTTGTATAATAACATACTGCAGTTTAATAAATATCCTTTAGATCTAAGTCTAGGATGAAAAAATATTCAATTCAAAATTAATTCATAACATTTTTCACAATGAAAACTGTGAAGACATAATGCAAAAATTTCAATTACTACAATAGAAACAATAACATGACAGGTGGCTGTGTGAACCGATGAACTAATAACTGTTGAATGATGATCTGCAGTAGTCACAGATAGCCTATCAATTCAGGTCATATTTCAAGCAACACTAAATGCAACAAGGAGAACTATGCATAAATCTGGGTTCACCACCTGGTCACTTTGTGTATCATTTTGTGGTATTAATAATGATTAAAAATAATGTGACTTAGTATGCAGCAAGCTAACTTTGCTATAGCTGCGAGTGTGAGGAGTATTAAAATGCCAAGTTTATGGCCTGTGATCTGTCTGCTGAGAAGGAGAGCCTTGTGGAAATAATATTTAAAAAAATCTTCATTGAATAAACAAATTACAATTGTTAAAGCAAGTCATTTAGTGTTTTTAAAGTCACTCTATGAAGCGGTGATAGATTATTCTGTCAGCGCTCAGAGGCTGTGAGTTGTCTGTAATTCTTTGGTTACAGCTTTCATCAGTCAGTTTCTCTCCTTTCCTCTAGGGCTGGTTTGGAGGTCAGGGGGATGGCCTGCTGCAGGCTTACCACTAGATTGGACTCACCTGTTGGAGCTGCATTCCTGTGCACATAATTCTAGGAATACCGCTTCCCGGAATTATACAATATGTGCATTGATATCTCATCCTCTTTGGTCTTAATGACTTCTTATTTCTACATCTAAATTAGTGCTTACCCTAGGGGTACTGTACTTGTTGGTGTGTCTCTAAGTATGCCTTGATGAAGATTAAGGTTGAAAATTGGCAAAGTTATCCTTTAAGTTGTCGCCACAAACATGGCTAGAGTTTTAGGCCTTGATCAAAACAGCAAGTTTTGGCGCCACAAACATCCCAACTTCACTTTAAAAATAGCTCCTTTTGTCGCCACATATGCAGTCACTTACAAATGGCAAAAAATAGTAACACCACAAATCGAACTGCTGTAACTCCATCACCATCCCCTCCACCTCCTGACATTAAAGTCAGGTCATAAATATGTAATGTGAACTTGAAATTACATGTATTGTAGAAGTGTCAATATGGTACCGAGCAATGACATGTTGTTGTTATTGTTTTGTCTTTTTACCAGCACACCGGATTAATTTTGGAATAAGCATGCATCTACTTTTTGGTCTGAAAAAGCTGCAGGAAGTGTTGAGCCAAAACAGCCAAGTATTGAAGTTATTACAGAATGTAAATGAAAACAGTATTTCGACATCAGAGTCGTGAGTATGACTTTACTCTCTTGTTGTATGGATGGAGTAAGCCCAGTTGCCAGAATTAGGTGACGGTGGTGGTGTCACGGCTGGGCCAGACAGCGACAGCCAAGTCACACTTTTACACTATTTGCCTTTCACTGAAGCAATTTTAAGGCTTTGAACTGCACTGTAACTCTTATTTTCTCTGTAACTTTGGTTTTCTATTATTGTGAATAGTAATTTTTGCTGGATTTCTGTTGATCATTGTGATAGTTGGGCGACTCGGACCAATTCAGGGCAGAGTAATACCGGGTTCTGGGAACGTCGGAGCTAATAGGAAGAAAAGGTGTTTTTTCCTATTAAGCTGTTTTACCGCTGGATTGGGGGCCAACTCAGGGCCAAGTGGAACCAAGTGGAGACAAGGGGTCTCTTAAGGTTATCACCGCTGGTTTGCTGCTTTTTCAGAATTTGTAGCGTAAACAAACTGAATTCGCGGTGACGACCGGGTCTTAAGGACAAATATAAAGTGCACTGGAATGAGTGACAAGTAGAACAATGGGAGGTAAATCCAGCAAAAACCAGGAAGCTGGCATAGGAAACCTATTCTATTTTAGCCTACTTTCCTATTTCTTAACTTGTTTTAATGTTTTGTTTTAATGTTTTTTTTTAATTGCTTTTTAGGTTTTGAACTGCACTGTAACTTTTATTTTATTTTAGCCTATTTTCCTATTTCTTAACTTGTTTTAATGTTTTGTTTTAATGTTTTTTAAATGCTTTTACTGTAATTGTATGCACCTGTAAAGCACTTTGAGTTGCCTTGTGTCTGAATTGTGCTATACAAATAAACTTGCCTTGCCTTGCCTTGCCTTGCCTATTTCATCCATTCAGGCCAGGCACCAGGACAAAGTGATCATTTTTGTTTAACCAGAAAACAACTGCCAAATCGCCAGCAGACTCCTATACAGAGCCTGTATAATTGTCTTGCTTTTCTCATTATACATCTAACGCAGTGAACTAAGGGTTAAGTTTAACCATATCAGATCTAGTGATTGTTGGAACAGTGAAAATATGAACAATATGTTTCTGTTTGGTTTTGCCCAGGGGGCCTCTGCATTCTTCATCTGTGCCTGCCTTAATGAAAAATCTTTCATTCAGCCCTTGTTAGCAACTGGCTTTTAAGGAATTATTATTTGAGACTTGACCATTATCTACATAAGGGTTTTACAATTAATATATAGGTATCATCTATTAGGTGAATGTCTGAAATAAAAATAAAAAAGGGATTGAATTATGGACTGAAATAATTTGGAATAGTTCAGAATCTCGGCTATGACGCGTTGCCAATGATATATTTAGCTTAATCATTTATCTCACAGTCTTGAACTCTTCAGGCTCTGTGAATTATTAGATGAAAGCTTAATTGTTAATTTGTTTGAATGGGATCTTCACTAATATCCATCTCCTGCACGGCATGTGAGCGTCTTCAAACGAGCCATGCTGACCATTGTATATAAACTTATTCAAATTAGTATATGGCTTCATTGAGATATTAATGTGCACAGTTGTGCTTGGCCTAATGAAGGTGGAAAATTAGTGCCGATGGGTGAAGGGTTGCAGCTATGCAGGTGGATGTACTGAGCAGGGATGCTAACAGATACACAGCAGTAAGGCTTCCAGCACCTCGTGGCAATCACATAGACCACTTTCCATAGTCAGGAACCCTGATGTGATCTGTACTCAGTTTATGTAAAGTGTTTGGTAGGGATGTTAACAAATACACAACTTTTATTCTTCAAATAATAACCTCTTAAAAGGCCATGTTTTGGTCAATTGCTTTCTCATTTTTTTTACATTTAATATTTCAAACCAACAAAATATTAACTCAACATCAAGACATTATGATACATAAGCATATTTACTCCAGTTTTTCAAGCAATTCTATTTTCCCCACTGCCTTAAAACCACTTTCCACCCAGGTAGACAATCAACAGATACAGAGTTTTTTGGACCAGAATTGTCTGCAACTGAACACAGAGAAAACTGAAATGATTGTTTTTGAACCCAAACATCACATCAGTGCTCATCTTGAATTCATGACACAAAAATCTTCAAATCAAACCAGAAATCTTGGTGTAGTGTAAATTAAACAGCCACATAAAGACAATTACAAAATCCACCTACTACCACCTTAAAAAACACAGTAAGAATTAAACTATTTCTGTCCAAACAAAATACAGAAAAAGTTTGTTCATGCATATATTTTCAGCAGGCTAGACTATTGTAATGGTGTCTACACAGGTATTAGTACAAAATCCATAAGACACCTCCAGCTTGTCGAGAATGCTGTCCCCATTAACACCAAGCGCAATTCATCAGTTCTTAAATGACTGCACTGGCTTCCTGTATGTCAAAGGATACATTTTGAAAGTCTTATTACTTGTCTATAAAGCACTTCATGGTCTACGGCCTCCAAGGTCATCTGGGACAGGCTTACACAGAGTCCCAACGATCAAAACCATTCATTCCTATGGGAACCTCCGTGATCTCTGATGTGTTAGTGAAACGTAATTTTTTTTTATCTAGACTGTGCCTCGAGTGAGGTGGAAAATTTGAACTTTAACAGCGATTCTGGACAGAATATTCACTATGTACCACAGGAAGTAAGCATAAACGAAGTAGGTCAGTGATTGATAAATGTAGCCTCATACAGCTCTATTTACATGTATACTTATGTTCGACAGCATATTTACCTAACATTGGTAACATTTTGAGTGCATGCACAGTGGTTAATATGTCTTTCCACAAAATATTTCACAACACTAGTCAACCTCCTCGCTTATTTGTCACCATGCATGAATGGTCTTGTTTTAGTCTAGATAATGCTCCATGTGTATTTGAAAACAGAGAAAATAAGCTTCTCTCTCATGTTACAATGGCATTTCTATCCATCTGTAAAGAAATGCAGGGGGACAGTTATCACTCTTATCATCTATATTGGTAATGAGCCTCTGGAAGTAGCTGCAAATGACACAACAGTACTTCCAGGAGTGAAAAATAGATAAGGCTGAACGTGAGTCATCTATCAATACTGACATTTATGAAAATTGTTTATTGTATCCAATATTGGTACTCAGTACTGGTGTGAGCAGTGATGTGGTGTAAACTTTTGACATCAAAACCAGAAGAGATTTAAGAAATTATTGAGCCCAGTTCAAATGCAAATACATTAGAATTCAGACAAGCTAAAGCAGATGTTCTACAGTATACCGGCTCTCTGCCACCTCTACCCTGACATTTCTATGATCTGAAAGCTTCCACATGGACAGCATTGAGCACCAGGATGAAGCGCTGACCAACTCTGCTACATTTTGCCTTCAAGCCGTGGGATGATGAGCACTGCTCCAAAAGAGCCAAATTACAACACTGGAATGACTTTTTGACATTTTTATGTCAGTAATGTCTTAATTAACAAAACACAATAAAGATTTTAAATCACAAGTTGTTTGGAAGCTCTTACCTGGGGAAAATTATCTGGTGTACAGTTACTTATGTGTACAGGATTTTCACATCGGTGCTCAAATACAGCATGTGTTTCAGCACAGTGTCCCTGTGAAATATGTCCATATTGGATGTTTCCACTCCTTATAGTTTACTGTCAGTTCCAACATCAGTTCCCGTGTGATTAGTAGTGTGCTCTTTGAATAGAGCAAAGAGTAAGCAGGGAAAGAGGTGTGGATGTTGGGGTTGTGATTCAGGCACAAAGCATGTCAGACTTTCTTGAGGGAGGTCAAAGTTATTGTCCTGTTGTCATATGATATGATAAATATCTGCACTGGTTGAAAAATGTTGGAACACGATCAGACAATTCACACTTATTCCAGGCTGTATGAATTCCCAGAGTTGGTGTGTATGTTAGCTAGTAGTTATAGCTAACGTCTGAACAAGAAAAGAACATCTGATGAAAGAATTGCAGACTGGACAAACAACTGTATGGTCACATTTGCACATAGCAAAAAAGTTTTAGCACATCAATCAACATGATTTGAGCCAGCAATGACATCTGACTCCCTTTTCAGATCATTATCATCATCAAAACTTTTGGCATTTTTCATAACTCAGCTGTAAATATAATACTGTATATGTATAAGGGTGTAAGGCTATAAATATTCTTCTGAAAATGCCCTTAATCTACTCTCTAATATTCAATAGCTTTTTATATAGATTAAGAACTGCAAAGCAACCCTAGGCTTCTCTGGACAGCTCCTGGTGCTGAAATCAAGTCTTACAAACCAGGCCAATACCAGATGACTATTCAAACAATAATAAGTCTTTGTATCTATATTTATTTATGTTATTTATAATCTTATTCAGAATCCAAACCATATAGTAATGTGTCCACAGCTAACACATCACTATTCCACCAGTTTTTCTGCTTTTCAAAGTTCCAATTCAAAGTTCCAATAGCATTATGGTACGGAAATTAGGGTTGTAGCCAATGACTTCTAGTTGTTTGGTCTATCAAACATTAGAATAAAGTGAAAATTCAATGTTGCATTTTCAAATTACTATTTCTGTTCAAGATAATGAAGAATCCTGTAAAAGAGAAAAGCAGAAAAATCCTTCACACGAGTTGAAACAATAGAATGCTTGGTATTTTTCCTTGATAAAAGACACATCAAAATTAATTTGTTTTCTGTTGATTGACTAATTGGTTAATGGACTATTTCATTCAGCGCTAATTGAAAAGAGGCAGATTATTTGTAGACTGCACATTCAACCGTGTACAATAATAGAGGAGAGGTTTATTTTCAGTATATTGAAGTCCCCTTGGATATATGTGTTTGATGCCAAATAAAACAAAACCAAGCATACGGAGAATAAACTTTTGTTCATCTCTAAATACACACACAAAACATCACTTCACATAGGGACTTAGAAAATGTGAAGATGAGCAAACAAATAAATATTTTATGAAGCATTTAAAGAAGGAGCACAAAAACAATAGCACCAAAGATAAAAAGAAAATTGTACAAATCAACAAGGTTCTTCTATTTTGTTAACTGTCTCCGACCAGACTGTTAATATAATTGGGGATTTCAGTCATTGATTCTGCCCTGAACACTTGTGTTGACACACTGCTGACACCCAGAATGTAAAATGACAAAGCTGGGCTCCATGAGTACATCAGTCTTGTGGACGGACAATAACTGGCATTAATATTTAATGTTAAAGTATCATTTAATGCGTGGGCTGGGGAATTATTGCCTTGCCCTGTGGTGATATTCACCTGGCTGGGAATAATGGAAACCTGAAGACTCCCACAGGACCTTTGTAAAAGAAAATATGATAATAAAATACTGCATGTAGTAATCCAAATTGAACCTGCTGCTAGCTACATACACATACCATGCTAATCACTGGTTTACACAAAGACAATGCACAGGAAAACACATATCTGCAGAAATACACATAAACCCATGGCATAATTCAGTGATTCAGTCAGCCACAATCACATTGAAGCCCCACTTAGTCAATTGCTTTTCACAGCAAGACACTGTCACTCTCTGTTTTGCTGCCCATTATTTTTTGTGAGATCTATAACAACATTACAACAGTTTTTTTGTTAAGCAGAGAGCAAAATGTCTGATTCAATAAGTATTTATTATTTATAACTAAACTGTTATCTGCACAGCATGAAATCAGCCAATTAAAACATAGTGCAACAAACAAAATGTTATTTGTATGTGTAGAAATCTACAGCACGCCATGTTATGAGTAGACGTCTTGCATGGCATCCAAATATTCAGCCCTGTGTGGTAATTTGGTGGAACAAACATTACGAGATTAAATCCTAAATTTCATCCTTTGTCATCAAAAAATGTCAAAGCAATTTTAAATAAAATTTTAATTTGGGATACATCACAGATGTCCATTCATTCATCAAGCCTCTGAATGGGCAGGTCAGAGGCAGGGCAAGGGCAAAGCGGACCACTTTAGTTGTTACTTTTGTTAACAACATTCTGCTCTTTGGCTTAGTCTTTGACAAACCAAGGATCTCATAAAGTACTCCATTTTGGAAATAGCAATAAAGAACAATGGCTAATTGGCTAATAATTTGGTCATGTGTTAGTGGTCAAGATATTAAAAGGACTGGAGGAAAACCTCAACCTAGCTGCTGTAGTCACACTGGCTCTTGCCATGGTTAGTATTTAGAGAGACTGCACAATTTTTTCACAACCAACACTAGCTCTTCACACTTCCAGAAAGTATCAGTGGCAACAACCGCAGTCATGAGTAAGTTAAATTCAAGGAAACTTTTTCTTTATAAAAAAAGAGGAAAGGATACACAGTATATAAAGAGCAGTATGTACAGTACGGTGCTTCACAATAGACACGGCACATTAGTCTTTACCCTGAAAAAATCTCAGTGCAGGGTATCAGATATACTTATCAAACACATCTCCTCTGTTTTCATCATAAAATCTCTCTCCGGATGTAATGTGTTTGCCATTTCTATAACCACATATTATACGTGGGAGGAGCTTCCATTTTCCACACACACAGGATTAACTTTTTTGCAATCACCATACAAAACAAAACAGCAGTTTTTCATACTTATTTGCATGATACAAGGAAATAGTGCTCCAAGAATAGCAATGAGTGGGTCAGGTTCCAAAAAGTTCCCAAAAGCTTCTAAAAAACAATGAAATATAATTTCCAGTGTGTGTACAGTTTACTGCATGACCAAAAAGAATGTGTTAAAACACTTGTCACAGACTTACATTGGCTGCAAATGAGCAAGACAACAGTAAAAAAAACTGTGTAACTTTTCTCTGGAATAACAGTCTTTGTAAAGTTTTAAGCTGTATAAGATTATGTCTCACTCCCCGTGATTGAACATTCACTGTGTATCTAACGAAATAACACTCTCTTCTACGCAAACTAAACACAAATGTCAACCCGACATAAAGCAGGTTTGGTCGAGATAAATACTTTTTTTAGTGTGGGGCGATATGACAAAACCACTTTCGGGTCATGGCCTGGTTTTGGAATAAGTGAGATGTTGGCTTTATATAAGGTGGGTGGTAACTTAGAGTTCAGCCAGGTGTGATCTAGAATGCATAAAAATAGAGGCGATGGTTTAGAACCCAACACTTTGAAGAATTCTATACTGAACCCATCTGGACCTGCTGCTTTATTATTTGGGAAGGAGGAAATAACTTTTTTGATTTCATCCAGATTAATTCAATTTTTTTATAGATAGTTAGAAAAAACTCCTTAACCCTTAATGAGGCATTATTTATTTAAGTGCCAGCTGAATTCACCTTTTGTGTGGCTCAATTTAAGACTTAGGGTGACATGACATGAGGCATGATTTGATTTGTGTATATTATGCTAGGTGTAATCAACTATTGACATTAACAGTTTGAGGTCTAGCAAGAAATAATAAATTCTTGAATAAAAATCTGTGCATTGAGGAAAAATCTTTTTTGTGGGATAGAGAAGCATCTAAAATATACTAAATTACAGGATTGCATAAGAATGTGGAGTGTCCCACTATTTTTAACTCAACTTGGGGGTGCTGCCTGTTCAGGATAGAATCAAAAACACCATTGAAATCTTCACCCATAAATATGTTAGAATCTGCCAGATTTGTTATGAGTATTGAAAAGATTTTTCAAAAGACTTTGAGGAAAACACATACAAAAACCCCTTGTAATACATAACAAAATGTGCAGAACATAAGAAGTGCTTCCGTACCCCACCTTTAAGTTAAAGCTAGACCTATCTTTTAACAAGGGGGACACGCCCCACTTCACAAATGAACAGTGGCAGTAAGAAGAAAAAAAACAGTGCTCACCCCTTACTTGACGTATAGGTATTTTGATGTCTCAGTTATTGAACAAGGTAAAGGTGAATCCGCTGTTGACAAACGAAGAAACAAGGCACTTTACGTCGCCACTTCTTCATAGTTGTAAAGTAAAATCAGGATAGATGTACACCGTGCGCCTGTCATATTTTCGCAGTGCATTTTCCCTTGGGAGCATCAGCACCAGCTCTTTCACCTGGAAGTGATGAAGCCTGGCAATAATAGCCTTCAATTTACCATCTTTAGCTGGCAGTATGCTCCAGTGGGCACTGCCAACTTTGATTGGCAAGTCAAAAAGTTCCTCTGCCAGAAACTCTGGGAGTAAAATGGCTACACATTCTGTTGGCCTGCCATTTTCAACCTTCTCCGGGACCGGGCCTCTAGTTTGTCGATTTTAGCTAGTTGCTGGTTAGATTGTAATGCTAAGTTATAAAGCTGCTGCTCCAGCTTCTCAATTAGCCTCTCATGCGATTCAGTAGCAGCCTCAGTTGAGGACACTCATTCACAGTCATCAGATAGGGCCAATTAAAGAGATGGGAGAGACTCATTAAGTTCAGCAAACTTCATATCAGCGGTGTTATTCAGCTTGTTCATCACCACCAAAACATCTATCCTCGTTAATAGCTAGAGTCTGACCATTAACTGCATTAGAAGCCTAACTTAACTTGTGTCCGCTAGCTTTGCCAGGTTTTCACCTGAATCTTCTTCTCTGGTGCCTTTGTTAAGGTTCTTTCCTTTCCATGGTTTTGTCATTTGCAGCACTGTAATAACTTGAAAGCGCTTGGAGACGAATTTGAATGACTTTAGGGTGAGGTAAAGGGTGAAGTTGAGGTGGAGCTCCCCTAAAAGCATCTACTCCAAGTCAACCCAGAAGCCCCTGAATCTACTATTCATAATGTATCCCCTGATATAAATGTTTCAGTGAACTTGGTGTCAGGGAATCAGATTATCTCAGAGTTTTATTTTAATCAAGCGTTCATGGGCAGGGAACTGCAGAGTTGGAGAAAAGCTGTCTTTGGAGTCATCATTATGAACAACAAAACACATGGTCATGATCCATTGTTCATCTAAAAATATTAATAAAGTGCAGCACTTACCATCATGTATTTGGCATAACCATCTTTTCTGAACCTTAACAATACTTTTACCATACCATAGTTACCATGCACATATTGCAGAAAAAATATTTAGAAAATATAATGGAAAAAAACAAAAACAAGACAATGTTAGTAATCCATGTACCCTTCGTTCTTTCGTTTTTTTGTTTCAAAACCAAATTAAAAAAACGGAAACACAAGTTTGTTTTTCTGTTATTCTCTTTTAAACCCAGAACGAAAAAACAGGAAAAACAGAATAACACAAAACCACATTTTGTGCCTGTTATTCTGTTTTAAAACAAAAACAGAATAACGTGAAAATTAAGTTTTTGATTTTTATTGTTTTGTTATTTTGATATTCTGAAAATTCGGGGAATGCTGGGAGATTTTTGCGGAGTCAGAGGCATGGGAAGTAGCCAGAACGTGGTCTGAAGGTAGAGCGTCTCTGCAATGGCAAGCTTTGTCTTTTTCCGGGGGAGTCGCCGGCTCAGCCTAAGGGCTGAATGCCGATCATATTTACTGATTAAAACACGTAATACTGAACAGTTACAAGGAGGAAAACAACAGAGGCGAAATAAAAAAGATGAGGAGGAAAGGTCCGATTCGTTACCTAGCAACCAGAAGATTCTTTGTAGCAACTTAACGTCTGCTACACTAACGGAAGACAACACAACACATTTCTATTTCAAAATAAAAGCATTTGTTATTGTAACCTATTACTATAATTATTAATCTATTGTCAGAGAAAAAAATGTACAACAATATGTAGGCTAATGTTTTCATACTATCACATTTATTTTTACCTGTATATGCCTACCGGTATGTGAATCGGGCGCGATTGCGTGCGTGCGTGCGAGCGAGCGAGAGAAAGAGACGAGACACCGGGCGTTTACAAGCAAAAACTGAACGGTTAGAAATGAAAAGAGGGAAATCACAGAATACAGAATATGTCCAGGAGACTCCTCAGGACGTGATGGAGGAAGGATCAGATGGTGGCTCAGGTAGCGATGAGGAAAATATATATATGGCTGCACATCTGTCAGCTGCACTGTAAGCAGGTGTAGCCTACACCATGCAGACATTTCTCAAACTGCATTTTGTAGGCTCAGGACAGACTAGATGATTGCATTGGATATAATAGGGTAGCCTAACCTAATAAATCGGGTCTGTGGTGTGTACGCTACTTCATCGCCAGGTAGAACAACTGTTCGCAGATTAGATCTGCATAAGGCGGAAGTGCGGCCATTCTACTTGGAGAGTCTGCGATTTCAACTTTCCGGCTCACTTCGTGCACCTCTGACTCCGCAAAAATCTCCCAGCATTCCCCGAATTTTCAGAATATCAAAATAACAAAACAATAAAAATCAAAAACTTAATTTTCACGTTATTCTGTTTTTGTTTTAAAACAGAATAACAGGCACAAAATGTGGTTTTGTGTTATTCTGTTTTTCCTGTTTTTTCATTCTGGGTTTAAAAGAGAATAACAGAAAAACAAACTTGTTTTTCCGTTTTTTTAATTTGGTTTTGAAACAAAAAAACGAAAGAACGAAGGGTACACCGATTGTTAGTAATCCGTGTACCCTTCGTTCTTTCGTTTTTTTGTTTCAAAACTAGGTTAGGTTAAGGAAAACATCATGGTTTGGGTTAAAATAGCTAAGTTAAGTACATAACTTCAGTTACTTTATGTAAGTTAAAAGAACTGTTGACTTACGCTTTCACACTGGAGACGAACAGCAGTCTCCTGTGTTTGTTTGACCAAACCATCTATCCTGCCAACTTGTCGCTCTTTTTAATACTTCTTCATACTTACTCCTTTGCAGCCATAATAACTACTATAGTCATTAGGGATTGCTGCCTTACAACAAACATAAATATGGGTCGTAATAAGCTGTTTGCACAGCCAACCAATATGGCTGTCTTTCTGATGAGGAGCACCTGGTACGTTATGTACATTACTACTACTACAATTACTACTATTACTACTACTACATTACTAAATAAAATTAAAAAATCACCATTGTTTGGGACATAAACAGCAGTTTCCTGAGTGAATGTCCTGTTTGTTTAACCCATCCATTCACCTCAACATCCTTGCTCTGTGGACTTTTCGCTCTTTACTCACCTGACTTCCTCTACAGTCACTAGAGGTCACAACCTAAGAATACCTAAATATGGGTTTTAATAAATTGCTTGCAAAATCGACCTATGTAGTTGTTTTTTTCTGATAAGGACTGTCTGTTAATAAATGAGCCAATGGTGATATAAATACTGCAAACACATCATATCACCTGAAAGGCAAAAAGTATTGTCTCTGCCAATTATGAGACTGCAAAACCAATTAAACTGGTATTATGAAATAACTGTGACCTTCCCAATTGGTATTTGTGCAAGAATACTATCTCAAGATGAACCCCAAGATAGTGGATTGACAATTCAGTATTGTTAGGGAAAGTCTCCCCTGAATGCTTATTATAAAAAGCATAATGTCCTTGCTGAAGTTTATGAAGGGCAGGTCAGCCACCTGCTTTTGGAACAATTGTTCTTGCCACTGTCGCCAAGTGCTTGCTCATGGGGGAAATGTGGGTCTCTGTAAATTAATTAATCAAGGAGTATGGTTAAGACCTGCTCAATTTGGAAATTGTCATGAGATTACTTTTGTTGTGAATTGGCGCTATACAAATAAAGATTGATTGACTGATTGATTGTACAGAAGTAAATTGAAACAGAAAAAAAGCCAAAGAATCTGAGGCTTACGAAAAAGTGTTTATCTTAGTTTCACAATAAGCATTACTTGGTGCATGCACATAGTAGTTGCTCAACAAGTATAAACACAACATAACTTCTCCCAGTGCTCTAGTTTCAGGCCTGTGTCTCCTATGTGCTCTCTCTGACTCAATGTAGCCTGCAGCTTCTGGCCTGAGTGAGATGATATCAACACGGCAAAAGAAATCTCTGTGACACCATATGCATGTTTATTGTTTCTTCATTTTGGAGTGGTTGTTATTTTGGTATGGGAAAAATATATTTGACAATTTTTTCAAAGTTTAATATAGCAACCCATACTTTAATATTTGATATTATCTTTACTGAGGTATATATAAATATTTGTTTATGTTAAGGGTGTATTTGAGGATATGGTTATAAGATTTTCATTAATCTAAAGTATCAATGTTAGTATTAGCCCCAAAGATATCAAAACATAAATATGTTGATTTTCATATTTGAAGAGTAAGTTTCCCTTAGATTCCAAATCTTGAGACATACTGAAGTGTAAGTGTTATTAGGAAAGCAAAATGAGTACTTTTGGCAATAAGATAGCCCTTCTGTTAAACTGAGCACTTCCTGCCAATTCTGCTTTAAATGCCAGTCAGTCAGCAGTGATCTGCATTAAAAGCCTAGTCTTTATCAGCAGGGCAAAGATCAAAAGTAGACACTGACCCACCCAAGCTCCCACCTTCTTCCCTTTATCTCCCCCTCTCTGCAGTCACTGAGGATTTAGCATAAATGCTGCAGCAGCTCTATGTCCACCCTGGTAACAACACAGCAGAATATTCAGGGGTGTGAGAGTCCTGGGGAGGCCAGCCCCTGACCGCTCCAATCTATGGGCTTCCTGCTGATGCTCAGAGTTTTTCTTAATGAGGCCGAGCCGAGCGGCACAGTGGGAGGAGCCAAAGGAAGAAATGAAGAGACCCTGTCCAAGCTAATGGCACACTGCAGCAAACTAATTACAATGAGGCCATTTGTGCTTCATTTGCTGTTATCACATTTTGTACTTGTAAATCTAGACTCATGGAATCATCTAGAGAAAGATCTGAGAAAAATGATTTTCAACTTATGTGAGTTTTTAGGTGAATTCCCCTATAATATTATTATATCCCTCTATTATTATTTCAATTATTTGAATTATCAAAATATTTTATGTCACCACTACAGGTAAATCATCAGTCACTATTGCGTTCTCATCTGCCATCCCTGTTAGACTGATGTGACAACAGCAGCAGTAAAGGAGAGGAGAGGATCTGATTTAATACCCTCCATTTTTTTTCACTGCTGTGTCCTAACCCTAACCTTTTTATTTATCTCCTTTTCTAACATATATGTATGCTGACATAGAGCTGATGAAACTAATAGACACATATTGGTGTTGAATTTGGTCATTTTCCCAGCAGTGTTCATATGAGAGCCAGACCACATCTGAAATAACATCGCACTACACATTACCTTCAGAATGGTATAAAGATTTTATATAAGTTTAAATGACGCATGTATTAGCAAAAAAAGAAAAAGACTGAGAGTCTCATGCCAAATTCTCAGCTTGTGAGATGCATGCAGAAATGGAAAAGAATGCAATCTTAACAACATGGGAAAGATAAAAGCAAAAACAAAACAAAAAAACAGACAAAAAAAAGGCTATGTGAGGTTTACATGGGTAAAGACCTTTGCAAAAATGTCACATGAAATTTGCCTTTTTAAATTTGAGAATCACAATTTGACATCTGCATTCATTATTTTGAATAAAATAATGTTCATAATAATGTGAACTACAAATTTTAATTGCAAAAAGAAAATACAATTGTTGGCTGCGATTGGCTTTTTTCACATAAAAAAAAATCAACAAAAGGAATGTACATTTTCACATGTGAATTAAATACATTCTTATGTGATTGGCTTGACCACATGTGGATTAGAATTGCACAGTCCATTCTCACTCCCAACTCATCAAATACAGCAGCCTGCAGTGGCCCTATGCTTCCACATATAAAGAAAAAGAACCTGCCTCTAGCTGGCTTTTTTACTCTCAGCAGAAGCCAGTAGCCATCAAACGCATTATACAAACAGGTAATGTCGACAGGAGTGTCGATCTGGGCAGCTAATTGCTGTGTTTCTGAAGAGCTGACACATGCTGATGCCAAACACAATTGTGTCTTTTAGGTATCACTGACTATATACTACTCCTAAAAACAGAAAATACATTCAGAGAGAAGTAGTACCACCTGAATGAGCAGTCTTTTTGTTATCAACATAATGAGAAAAGACTTATAATGAACATATCTGCCAAGTCTCAAATTGTTCATACAGAATAGAAAATGTTCACTCACAACTTATTTAATTTGTAGTAGTATATTAAATGTTTCATTGGTGTGGGTATAAAATGGAACATAAACACAATTTCTTTCTATAAAAATATGTCTAAATGTGTAAAAAATATATAATAGATATTCATATAGATGGATCCTTTTATTACGTTATTATTTTATGAATTCAAGCACATTACATCAAGAACCTGCTGGTCAGCTTGTCCCAGGTCTGCTGGCATTCTGTTATTCAACCACAGCCACACCTCCACATGTCTGTTCAAAGCAGCATATGATAGAAGCTTCAGCAGGAGTATGGCTTTCAAATTGCTGTGAAGTCATCAGAGCACCATGCTGACAGAGCAGTAAGTGTGTCTGTTGTGTTAAAACTTATAAGTTTTGATGTATACTCACTGTACATGTTTCAAAACTACTATTACTCCTGCTTTCTGCTGTAATGTAGCGAAATATTCAAGCTAACATGTGAATGTAATTAGTCACGCTCAGTGTTGTAGCCTGATGAAGACTATCAATGTTATGTTTCAACCACAGAGGGTCTTTAGGTAAAAGTGAAGTCTTCAAATGAGTCATCTGATATGAGACATTTGCAGAAAGATAACGGACTGATTTGGCCACATCTCTTTTAATATTGTCTTCATGTGATTGGAGAGAGCTAGATGTGGGGCGTACCACTGGGGCTTGGGACATCTGTCCTGGATTTATCAAAGTTTAAAGACACTGTAACATGTTGACTCTCTTTATATTTACTTCTTGGCATAACAGTCATGGTCTATTATGCACATAAACACAATTTGCTAATTTATTTCTCAATTTTTTTCCAGATCCTTATATAATATAGGAGACAACAAGCAAAGAATACCATTTTAATTTAATTGTACTATTGTAATCCCGCAAGGGAAATTCTTTTTTCACTCACATTACACACACACACACTAGTATAGAGGAGATGAGTGAATGAGTGAGATGAGCATCTCGGCAATGCCCAGGATTACTAGCATTCTCCACTACTAGTCCACATCATACTTTTTTTTGTCCGAGTTGGACTTGAACCGGCCACCTTCGAGTCCCCAAGCCAAGTCCCTACGGACTGAGCTATTGCCGCCCAAAATCATCACAATAATGTTATATTTTGTTCAGACTTGCAAGACACAAACTGGGAATATTGTCCTGGTGTATACGTGGCATCACAGATAAATACAGATGTCTGTTCACTTCTTTACCTGTAACCGGAGAAAACCTTCTGTGGTTGAAATAATCTTTGAAGCATGATCCACAGCAAATAAAAGACAGCAGTTTGCTTGGTGTTTTTCTTTATCATTTGTGAAGTTACTCATGACTCAATTTATAGTACTTTTGTACTCTACTTTAAGTAGTTATTTTGGTCACTACCTTTACTTCTACTTGAGTAGGCCCACTTGTTAACAGTACTAAAGTAAAGTAAAGTAACAGTACTTGAATACAGTTTTTGGCTATTGCACCCACCTCTTCCCCCACTGTCTCAATAAGACAGCTAACTGAGTGGGAGAGACTAAATGAAGACCAGACATGAGTAGAAATCTGACAGAAAAAGACAACAGCATCTTAACAGGTATTAACAGATCACAGCTTAATAGAGCTTAACACAGCTTATTTCGAAACCCCTGGCCCTGTATGAGTGTAATGTCTTAGGCATGGGAGTGATAATATGTAGGGTGGCAATTTTTGAAGTAGCCCCTTATAGATCAATATCGATAAAAGTGCTGATCTCATCTGATAGAGAGGGTGGGCCATCCCACCTCCTGATACAAGCCACAATGACGGATGCCATAAGGATCGTCAGTAATTAGAGCCTGACCGATATATCGGCTGGCCGATATTATCGGCCGATATTAGGCATTTTCCAAACTATCGGTATCAGCATTTATAATGGCCAATAAATGAATATTTAAAAAATAAAATAAAAACGGACGAAACACCCTTCAACCATGTTATGAGCGTTGGCGTTGGTTTGTCCACCAGAGGACACTCTACAACGTCCCTGTTGGCAACACTCGTGTTTAGAACGCCACAAACCCAACAACCAGCTGATCCAGCCAGAGTCGGGCAGAGCTAACCAGTTATCCACGACTGAGATCATCGTTGAAGTGTGTTCATTGTAAGTTGGCAATTGTCACGAGAAATACATTGCTTGAATAACAATTAAAAGAACATCCCCATTTGTGACTACCATGTCCAGTTTTGCTGCTGTTACGTGTAAGCCGAGAGTGAAACTGACTTAGCTAGTAATTTTGATGTTCCTCTCTTCTGTTGTGACAATAAAACAAACAAGTTTATTTTTAAACTGCATTATCATATTATTTCAGTGAGGACTCATAAATAACTACAAATAACTAATGTTACGGAAATCTGTTTATGTTTTGTTACACGTTTCTGGATTTACTTTATATATATATGTATATATATATATATATACATATATATATATATATATATATATATATATATATATATATATATATATATATACATATATATATATATATATATATATATATATACATATATATATATATATATATATATATATATACATATATATATATATATATATATATATATATATATGTATATATCGGTCAATATATCGGAATATCGGATTTTTAAATCACCAAATATTTGTATCGGTATCGGCCTTAAAAATCCTTTATCGGTCGGGCTCTATCAGTAATACAGCTAAGAGATGAGAGATAGACAGCATCTAGATTTTTTAGGATGGAGATAGAATGTCTTTAAATAATATTGCCATAATTTAATACAGAGAGAAGAGGTCGTTTCCACAATCCTCTACCTACTGTAAAATGGAACACAGGACCTGTTTCTATACAAAAAGTTGAATCATTAATTTGCAACTTAGGATGTCTGTATGAGTATGAAAAAGTAAATATGCCATCAATGCAGATATTTTTAATGAGGAACGTTCTCTATCTATGTACCATTTAAAGTGCAGATCAGCTGACTATTGTCAAATAGGGCACCTTTTAGACGGATCAGTCAAGACTCACTGACTGTTTTATGGTACTTCTTTCTGACTTTTGAAACAGTACAGGTTAGTCACTCAGTAGTCACTAACCTGTACTGTTTCATAGAGTGTTGATGGTGTAGACGGCAAGTTATCTCATCAGCATCAAAGCTACCATGGCAGATTTCACTACAAGTCAAAAGACGCCAAAAGGATCCTTTGTAAAATATCACATTTTGATGGAAGGGCAAGTATCTATTTATGTCCCCTACCTGCAGTGCTGCTCTGTGTGAATCTATACACAGAGCAATGTTAACTATGTGGATAATGGCCAAATGACCACACTCAATGCACTCTAACTTTACAGCTGTCATCTCAAGCTGCAAACACAGACAGAAAGACAATTAACAGTTTATGCCTTACCAATTACAGCTTTGAGAAGGTAGCGCACTTGTCAGTCTTTGACATTCTGTTTAACACACTGGCAATAAATGATAATGTCGAAAAGAATAATTTTCTTCTTTCTGTGTGTGTGCAGAGAGGGAAGACAGAAACAGGCAGGAGTTCAGGAATGTGTGGTGTCATAAATTTGTACTTGCGTCAATGTGTGTGTCAGTGTGTTAGAGTAGCATGCAAACTATTATTTTGCTGGCCAGTGATGTGAAACAGACACACCGGGGAATGTCACTCCAGACACGCAAACACACGCACGTCAGAGATCCTGTATAGTGTGGTCAAGATTGGCAGACACAATGTTGGCTCTCTGACAAAAGCAGACAGGCTGAGGCAGTGCACAGAAACAGCAATGTGGCTGAGTGAGGGCCATGAGGCTTGAAGGAATGCTGGGTGAGATGTCAAAAGAGCAGTAATCATACAGGGAGTTTGTGGCTAATGATAATACACACTACTTATGAGGAGAAACTTCTTCGGAGCTTTCGACCAAATGTTTTAAAAACCTATGCTCACAGAAAGGTGGACCAATCAGCTTATTCATTCAGGGAATGTGTGTATTACTTAACACACTTCACTGCATGAATAAGCAGAACTTCATAATCATTATGAATTTCATTGAATAATTGTAACACCAATACAACTTCTGGAATTTGGTTTAACAGGATAAAATGAGAACCATACTACAAATATCTTCTCTGGCAAGGATGTCAGTGAATCAAATGACTGTACTGCTTTCATCAGAGCTCTAAAGCAGAGCAGAAAAGCTTGTAAGTAAGGAGCAGAAGTGCATATTAACTAGTTTTCAAATCCTCTTGATGCATTAAAAAAAAATTAAAGAAACATTTAATAAACTGTAATCCAGCCATGCATGTTTATATAATCAGTGTCTGGGAATAAGTGTAAATACTAAGACTAAGCATGGTCATTAGATTAATAAACATCCTTTCCCTGTGACTCTTGACAGAAGTCATTTCTAAAATATGAAGTACATATAGTATACTTTAGCTGAGAATGAGTGTGTTTTTTAAATGATATTCACTACACAGTGTAACATTCACCAGTGGAAATTATGTAAATAAAATATAATTAAAACTAAATAAAAAGTGATCTTTGAAAATCAATATGCTGCTTTGCTTCAGTGTCTCAGTGTATTCGTATATCTGTGTAGGTTTTTGATTGAAAAGCAGGAGCAGATCACGGGACTAAAACAGTCCTCCATGTGATAAAGAATGTTTGCCAGCATGTCCAGTTGCTCACTGTAAGAGTGGCAATAGGTCTGTGTTGAACTGGCTTTAATGAAAGGTTGTAACCTTTATAGATAAGCTGCTGCACCTGCTCATGCACAAGTTTCACCATTCAATTCTATTAATATACAAATGGCGAGATAGTAAAAGGTTGATTTCAGCTTTTCTGGTTAAGTAGGCAGTAGTAGTACAGTAGGGGTGTTCCAACAAGGGTACCTCACGATTCGATTTGATTTCGATTATGGGAGCTTCGATTCTTCGATTCTTTGATTATAACGATTGTCGATTCGATTCGATTCGATTCGATTATTGGTGCCACGATTCTTCGATTATTGCGATTTTTAATGCTTTTTTCCATACAAGATTGATTTTGTCTTCATCTGTGGCTACATTTGTAAATAAATAGCCTATCAATTAACTCAGTTCCTCTAAAACTACACTCATTAAGTAAATAACAAGTTTTTTTGAACATTTGACTTGTTTTTAGGTGGAAATGAAATCTTTCATTTATGCTGTGTGCCATCTTAATTTACTCTGAGCCAGTGACATAGATACTGATACTTACACATCAGAACAAATTTCACAAGTGTTCCCTTCATTATGACACCAAAATTATTCAAATAAACCTTGTAGATGTAGAGATATAGTAGAGGAGAAGAGGTTAACTTTTTATTTTTTTTTATAAATCTATAATGCAGTGAGCAATAAAAATGGTTGCAAAATTATATTTTGCTATCAATATCAATATTTTTGATCAATATAACAAAATAGATTAGAGTGGCTGGCAATGACATTTTTCTCACCTGAGGAGAGAGCAAGGTGGCAGCCATTGCAGGCTGTTGCTCGAGGAAACGATCAGTCATTTCATATGCACTATTCCATCTAGTGCATACGTCCGTCTTGAGTTTGTGCCGTTTGAGACCAAGCAGCTTTTGGTTCTCCTCTAGCAGGTGGAGTCCGGTGGTACTGCGGTGGAAAAATGTAGAGATCCGCCTGATCCTCGCCAGGAGCTTTGCCACAGCTGCCAGCTTGAGAGCTTTCTGTGAGGCCAAGTTGGCAGTGTGAGCATAGCATTTCAGGTGCACAAAGTTCGCCTTCTGAGCAGCCACGACCATGTTGCTGGCATTATCAGTTACCAAAACCAAATCTTTCTCGCTGTTATAGTAACGAAGGATTTGGTGGCAACCGAGGTCCACGCATCACATGTAAGCGCTACCCTGCTCGCCTTCTTCATGGACTCCAGGACGTTTGCTTTAGTTTCGTCGTAGAGGTGGGGGATTTCTTTCTCTGCTAAGTATTTTCGGTGAGGGAGTTTGTAGCGCGGCTCCATGGTGCGCACCACTAACCGAAACCCCCTGTTGTTTACTACTGAATACGGGCATAAATCCGTCGCGATGAAAGTAGCTATTGCTTTTTTAAGCGACGGAGCCTTCTCCGTTTCGGGATGAAAGCGTACAAGGTGCTGCCTCATGTTTGTGGTGTTGCTGAGGTACTTTATTTTTGCTTTGCAAATCTTGCAAATCGCGTAGGTCTTGTCAGTCGTCTTGTTTGCTCTGTCATAAAATCCAAAGTGCTTCCACACGGTTGCAGTCAACCCCGGTGGCGAGAGAATCGGCCGCTCTTTGGGGGCTGCTAAAGCTGTTGCCATTTTGCAAAGAAACTAACGTTACTGCTCCATTTGTTGTGGTCCCACTCGCACTTCCGGTTACATGTTTTTTGTTCCGGTCTTGCGGCAAAGCATCTACGTTAATTAATCGATGCCAAATTGTCACGTGACGCATCGCGATGCATTGCCACATCGATGAATTGCACCCACCTCTATAGCACAGTATGGCCAAGCATATGGACAAGCCAGTCCTTATGTACTTACTTGACCATGTTTTTCATGTGTACCTTTAAGATTAATCGGAAGAATGACATCAGTGATATCAGTGTCCTACCTCACTAATGTTCTTGGTGCTGAATGGGAGAAGATTCCAAATTCTTCCCCAAATAGTGGAGGCTACAATAGCAAAAGATTAATGCCCATGGTTTTGGAAGTCCAGTGGGGTCCAAAGGTCTTAGAGCGCTAGTCAAGATACTTGTATTTTGCGTTTTTATGTCAGCTATAATATCGGCTAAATAATTTCACTGAAAAGATCATGTCATATATAAATATATATATATATTGTATTCTTGTATTCTTCTCCTTGGTCAGGGTGGAGTCAATTATCTGTAGGTGTCCAACTCCAGAGCAAAACTCACTATGTTTCACTGTCATTCTTCGCGTCATCAACTGTGAAATGCTGGTATTTCTTAGCCCACCTCAAGTTTTTGGCCTGATGAGAAGTGGTTTAGAAACTGCTACTCGTCTTCTGAGATGACAACAAGGCATCCTTTTTTGACAGGACTTTTGTTGATTGGAGTCTTGTATTCTTTATTTAGCAAATTCTTTATCTATGATGTAATGCTTTTTATCTCTCAGTGAACTGAACTAAACTTAAACTAAACGATGCAGTGATCTTCTAAAGGTGTGGTCACTTTGGGTGTACCTGATTGTGCTGAGGTGTGCTTAATTCTTTGTTAAAGCTAGAAACAGCATAATACATTGAGCAGCGGCCCAGATTTGGCCCACACCAGATACGTTCATCCGGCATACATACCGCGTGGAATGATAGCACATGGGCAGTCCGCTTGGCTGTATCTGGCCCAGACTTGGGCTGACATCTGGCCATGCCATGGCCTGCTTGTGGCTCAGATCTGGCAAACAGGAGCAAGTGCCATGCGGTATGTCGGCCAGATAAGGGTGTCCGGGACAGTTTTGCTATTTGAGATATAGCACTGTAGGCTATTATAGGTGATTGGATGGAGTGAGCATGCAATGGACCTAAGAATGTTATTGATTGGTTGGTCGGTCTGTTCATCAAATGTTTGAACAGTAAATCCTGGCTCTTGGCTTTCTTTTACAGCATGATCTCCTGGCTGTGTGTCTTACAACACCATCGAGACATGTTTTTTATTTGTAACACAAGGTAGACTATCTTTTCATTCACCTTTCTATCTGCTCCCTCCATTTACCTGACATGGACCTTCATGTACTCTTTAACCACATTCTGACCCCTCAGCCTACTTCTGACAAGCAAGGCCGCAGGTGCATCTTTTCAACAACACGCCATATACAATAATTTCAACGTAAACGTTTGCACATACCACAGCTGCATTTTCTCTACATCTGCAACCACTACAAGATGCACATCCCTGATCAATCCGCCCCCACAGCACCATTCCACCACACAACCCCCGGCAGGAGAGCTGTCGCAGTTCAAAAAACATTCTAAACAATCATCCCCCTAAACCGATAAATGTTAACTACCTCGCAGCAGAAGTGTCTTCTAACCTGATTCCATGATCATCTCCTCACTGGCCTTTGTCCGGGATTTCGGGTTGGGGTCTTCTCTTCCCCCACAGCTACATACACAGCAGAAATCTACAGTCTGCAGTGAAAGATTCCAAAACAGTTTTCAGTTACTAGAGAAAGAGGTTGCCAAAAGGGTACGTATCGGTCCATTCAGTCTTCTCCTACCCAGTGTTTCCCACAAGCCCAATAGGTGTGCCACAAGGAAAAACTTGGGGAAGAAAGATTCATTTTCTGCCTGCGCCTCGCTCCGACCTTCTCAAGCATTAACAGCCGCATTTCACGTTGCGCCTTCTCTCTCTCACTACGTCACCAACAATAATGCCATTAAATTAATAGTACATTTACCTCCTAAATTTTCCTCGATATCAACATTGTCAAATCAAAGATTACTGGAGCCCTAATCCACCGGTAAGACATGCTTACAACTGGTGGTCGTGTTCACGGTATTCACACTAAAAAAATGTTCATCATGGTTCTTCTTCGCTTTCACTGAAATTCATTGCACATATTTAAATCACTAAGTATCATATTTTGATTTATTTGGGGGTGTCATCCCGATAACATTTAGTCTGGGTTTCATGACTTCACTTATTTATCTCGTTTTGTATCGTGATTTGCACAGTCATGTTAATCTATCTTTGTTTCTGTGTTTTGTTCGAATAATATTGAACATTAATTCATATTCATGGTCTTCGTGACCTCACACATCATTCACGATATTTGCAGTTAATTTCCGTTTGTCATTGCCCTAATTTTCATTTGGTCGTATGACCTTTTATTTAGTTGGGTCCTCGCCGACCTTTAATCATGCTGATCATGTCATAAGCATTAAGTTCTATGCAATCTATTCAGGATCATAATATTTATATCTTTCTTCCCAGCCATGCATGTCTCTATCTAATACTCCTATGCTTCTTCTGCTAGAAATATGTGTCTAAAATCTAAAATTCTGTCCCATCTCTCTTTTCTATTCTTCACTTTTCTTTGGGGGATTTCCTATTCTACACACAGCTTCATCAACTCCCCAAATATTACTTCATCATGATGGAGTCGAACCACCAAAGACTTTCTCATTCTCTTTTGTACACATGGCAATAAATCTTCATGTTCACTCAAAAAACTACGAGTCTCTCCTGATTGAAATGAAGCTCAGCGTAAGTTCAATCAAATGCCTGCTCCCTCGATTCATATGACACGGGCGTTTCTTCAGCCAATCATGTCTCTGCTGTCAAACTCAAAACCGCTCTCCTCTCTGCTGTCAACTGTCATTACAGGCATTCGTGCAACCCTCCTCCAGCTCTACATCCAGTGGCTAGGTTCTACTCACCAGAATAAACTCCCCCTGTCCTCAGATTCCAGGATCCTTCTTCCTCCATCACCACCACCAGTGTCCAGACTCCTATTCTACTCACAGCTTCATCAACTCCCTAAATATTCAACTTCATCATGAATGGAGTCTAACCGCCACAGACTTTCTCATTATCTTTTGTGCACATGGCAATAAATCGTCATGTTCACTCAAAAAGTCTCTCCTGATTGAAATGTGTTGTGTGATCTCCTGACCGTGTCTGAACTCACCATCATCAAAAATATCAAAATCTAATTAGCAGATTATCATGAAATTATGTGAAAAGTAAGCTTTGATGCGCCCCAGAGGTTGAACCCTTTCCATTAACTGCATACAAGCTTTCCTCTAGCACCACCATAGGGCCAAAATGTAATTTTGGCAACAAATTATCTTAGTACCCAAACTGATGTGAACTTTACAGATCAGAAATTAATTCTCTTGAGAGGATTATGCCTTTCTTCTGATGCAGGCTTATGCTAAAAAAAAGGACCCCAGTTCATATATCTGAATAGGAAAATGCTGGCTAAAGAATTTCTAGATATATGACTGGAAAACAGTATCATAACATTTTACTCCAAGGCATGTCACTCAATTACCTGATGAAGACCTTAAGATGCGACTGGCTCAGTAAAGAACTAGTCACTTGACCTCGAACTGAGATTCTTTATCAAAATGATATTTCCAAGGTCAACATGCTCCCATCTTTCCTGCTGTTCATTCTCTATATCATAAGAGTTGAGGCCAGCCTCAGAAGCAGTAGAAAACCACTGCATATTGGACAACTGAAAACAGAAAATCCAAAAAAGAGAAAACCAGTTACAACAAAACACTATTGTTTCGTGTTTGCCATTAACACAGTTATGAGGCCAACAGGTCCACAGAGAGAGAGAGTGAGTCTTATACTGTATAAACCTGCTGAGCCAGTGGTGGCAGAGGGAAGCAGGTGGGTTGTGGGTAATGATGCATTGTGGAGAAGAAAGAAGATCTGTGGCAGATCGTTTTTTTTTAACTCAGATATGGGACGTATAGCTATGTTGAAACTCACTGACGGATTACAGGCTTTCACTACAAAGCAAGACAAGATAAATGGTACAATGAATTTTGTTAACTGGTGCAATCAGAGTTGAATAATAGTGTAGATAAGCCTACATTTATGATATCAAAACAGAATAAACCTTATTGGAACGAGGAGTTGGGTGATTTATGGTCGCAGATGCGCAGTGTCGGAACACCCCTTTTTAAATTGCAAAGATCATAGATTAAATAAGCAAAATATGATAATTTTTAAGCAGAAACAGTATATTTTTGACAAAAAAAAACTTAGGCTCTACAAACGAAGACCAGAGAGGACAAATAATTATTTTGGATCAGATGCATGCAAAGAATCCACAGCGTTTTTGGAGTGACATAAATAATCTGGGCCCAAAACACAAAAAGATTCCTATGCAAGTTTGGTATGAGGGAGCAATATCATCAGACTTGGCAAATGAAAAACCTTTCATCTGGTCTCTTCTCAAGAGCAAATGTGCTGTCTGAAGGGGGAACAAGTATACTAATAGCGATTCATTTTTAAATAGAGTTTTAGTTAGAGAAGAAGTCCAAAAAGCTAATCGAGACCGCTAAAGTTAAAAAGGCATTTGGTGTAGAAGAGCTGCCTAATGAAGTGCAAAAATCTCCCAAATTGTTCTATTCATTGTATTGATTGGAGAAACTGTCTCTGTTCAAGCTCCTCCCTTTGGTCGTTTTGGCGTACAATGCTCTGTAACGCCTACCAGACACAGTTTGTCTGGGGTGTGAGGGGTCTGCAGAAATGTTACCTGCCCGTTTACTGACCCTGGACTGGTTCAAGTCCTGTAAGGAGGGCAGGTCGGCTCCCATTATTTTTTTTTTTATCACAGACCTGATTGTCCATTGCAGTCTGTTCCTGTCCTGCTAGGTTGCAGATCCGAGCCAGACAGTGATGGAAGTGTAGAGAACAGGCTGTATGATCCCGGTACAGAACTGGATAGTGAACCTGTGAAACAGGCTGTTGAGTCTACCAACAGGGTGGTAGGTGTAGGGTAGCCAGTAAAATATTTTGGGATTTCTCTGTTAAAGGTGAATGGGCATGTGAAGTATCTGAGTTATGAGAAGAGTGTGGATTGAGAGAAAAGTAGTAGTTCCACAAAGTAAATGTGTAGGTGCAGGAGCCCGGGCTAAATGCTCACAATCATGGGTTGAGTTAATCTGGAGCAAGCCAAAACTAAGAACTTAATGTTTGTTTAAGAAAGAGTATAGATGTGAAAAATGTGTTAAGTATAATTTGCCTAAAAGTCAGAGATCACAGATAAGATCCGGATTAAGATTTGATAGGTGTTGAGGATGGAACTCTAATTGAATACCTCTTTGATAATGTTTTTGCATTTTCTGAAAATGTCTCCAAAACATGGTACAGGAGGACCGTAACATATGTATATAGATAAATTCCTCTCTTTTGGACTGAAGACTATTGACTTATGAACTGGATCAAACATACAGAGTTGTTTTTGTTTTTATCTCCTGGAATGTTTTTATTTAGGGGAGGTCTATTTAGTTGGATAAAGCTTTTGTTCAGATGTTGTTATACTGTGGTACTAGATGATGGTGGGTTAACATGATGCCAGAATGTCTGATTTGTTGTAAGTGAATGTGTCTGAATAATTCCATGAGGGCCATGACACAAAATAAAACATTCATTCATTTATTCATTTATATGGCAGCACATTCTCATCCCCAACCCATATGGGGTAGACGTGATTTTAGGGAGCTCCACCTCAATTTCACCCTTTATCTCATCCTAATAACATTCAAATCTGTCTCCAAGCATCTGCCATTTATTACAACGCTGCAAACAACATAACAAAACCAGGCAAAGAAAAGAAGCCTACAGAGGCTCTGCAGAAGAAGATTCTGGTGAAAACTTGGCAAAGCTAGCAGACATGAGTGAAGCTTATGGTAAAGCTGCTAGCACAGCTAGCACTCATACTCCGGCTACTAACAAGGATGTCTGATGTTTTTATTGCAAGGCTTTGCCACTTCCAGTTGAAGGAGCTGGTACTGAAGCTCTCAAGGGAAAAAGTGCCACTGGGCGCTCAGTGTACATCTATCCCAACCTCAAATCAGCTACTATGAAAAAGCATATGGCTTTCCAAGATATCAGGGAGAAATGCAGACCCAGGAAGATTTGATGTGGATTTTGCCACCCAGTGAGATTTGTGGTTACAGTAAATAACAATACCAGCACATTCGGCACTCCTGCCGAAGCCAAGAAGTTCCACAGCCGAGAAGCTGAAGACTGGGACTACGACGCTGCTTCTAACAGAAAAATGGACTAATGTAAAGTGCCTGGTGTCATCGCTAGTCATCAGCGGCTTCATCTAGATTCATTTTGACTGTGTTCAATAACTGAGACATTAAAATACCTATGTGCCAAGTAATGGGTGAGAACTGTTTTTTTCTTTTCTTAATGCCACTGTTCATTAAGTTATCCTAATAGTCCTGACCTCTCACCCTTCGGTCTAGCTTTAACTTTGAGGTGGGGTATGGAAGCACTCCCCCGGGTTTTGTTCCGTGTTATAAGGAGTTCTTTGTGTGTGTGTGTTCCTCGATTTTTTTTAACGTATTTTTTATTTATTCTTTCCTTCTTCTTTCTGCACATCCGTTAATTCAAGTTGTTGTTTGCTTTGCCACAGTCAGACAACAGTTCCTTAAAGCGTGACGTCCAATACATGCTACCTAATTCATGTAAATACAGCGATGGTGAAGTTAAATTAATTAGCTGGAATGTAAGAGGGATGAATACATTAAAAATGGGGAAAGTGTATGCACATCTACACTTGCTCAAAGCTGATATTTGTTTTCTCCAAGAAAACACACATTAAAAAAACTGCAGCAAAAATACTGTGTCCTTCATGGGCATCCCAGGTTTATCAGTCGAACTTTAGCACAAAAACTAAGGGTGCTGCAATCTTGATAAAGAAAAATACTCCTTTCATCCACACTCAAACAATTTCTGACCAGAGGGGAAGGTATGTAATAGTTACTGGAACTTTAAACTCTCTTCCAATGACGTTAGTGAATGTGCATAAGCCAAACTTTGAGGATCCAGTCTTTTTTGAAAATGTCTTCAATACTATACCAAACCTGTAAGATTCTAACATAATTATCGGTGGAGATCTCAAGTACGTCTTTGATTCTATCCTAGACAGGTATTGCCCCCAAGTGAGCTCCCTTAAAAACAGTGCAGTCCTGTAATTTAGTAGATATTTGGAAGCTTCTCTACCCCACAAATAAGGATAAGTTGATTATTATTAGTATAAGTACCAGGTGCTTCTCAGTCACTTGAAGCTCCCCAGTGCTCATCACCTGGCTATATGTATGACCCTCAGCCTTACACTGCTGCATTGCAAGCTCTCCAAGGCAAGTACGGTCAACCTCGGCAGCTCATCCAATCGGAGCTGGGCGCCATTCTCAACTCACCTGTCATCAAGTTTGGTGACTCTGAAGCCTTTGACTCCTTTGTCTTGTCCATCCAATTTCTGGTGGGCATGCTTGGGACACTGGAGGGGCCAAACGGATACGAGTTGAGATGTGGATCCAATGTCAACCGGCTTCTGAGTAAGATCATTATACATGGATGGATTAATTGTTTCCTTCTGAGCCGCGCCGTTCTTCAGACAGGGTTAGACCTGACCTACACCATGCCAGACTTGGCAGCCTGGTTTCAGATGAAATCACAAGCTAAGCGCCTCTCAAGCCAAGCTGCAGTGCTCTATCAGTGTGATGCACCCAAGCCAGCCAAGGAGGACCAATGTGTCATTCACCAAAAGGAGAAGACCATGACAATCCTTCTCAACTCTGGGGAAGTCATTAACACTCCAGAACCTGCTCGTCCCAAGCCTGCATTCAAATCCAAGCCATATTGTCCCTATTGCGACAACAAGGAGCACTTCTTGAATACCTGCGACACCTCAAGAAGTTGGACACCAGCCAAGTGGTGGATTAGAGATCGGTAATGGTGTTGGAAGTGTGGCCATAACCACATTGCTGAAGTATGTACCCTGAAGCAAAGCACAGCCCCCTCTGAAAGCAGCGAGTTGTGGCTTTCCAAGAGCAGTTGCAACCTTAAGGAGACTTACTCCAAACTGAGCTTGCTGTACCCATCCAGCGGGTTATTATGTGGTCTGACTCCACCACAGTACTTTAGTGGATTAAGTGAGAGTCCTGTAGATATAAGGTGTTTGTGGGCATACAAGTTGCGGTGCTACAGAGCTTGACTGAGCCTGAAAGCTCGAGATATGTGAACTCTGCCATGAAACCCGCAGATGACATCACTCAGGGTCTGACCCTGGAGGAGTTAGCATGATCACATCGATGGCACCAAGGTCCAGAGTTCCTGCACTTACCTGAAGACCAATGGCCTACTATGCCCAACGCCGATCCTGAACCTGATGACAGTGAGCTTAGAAAGTCTGCAATCATTGGGAAAGTGACCATCCCTCCTGGTTCCCAACTTCCCGCTGTCTAAGACTTTTCTTCATGGAAGGACCCCATCAAAGCAACAGCTAAAGGCCTTCGAAGGGCGGCTGATCCCAAAACCAAAGATCAACCTTGTGAAGCAGCAGACTATTTCAATGCTGAGAAGGCCCTCCTCAAACGAGCCCAGCTGGACTCGTTTGCAGATGAGATCAAAGCTCTCAAGTCAGACCGTCCCCTTCCCTCTGATAGTCATCTGGGTTCTCTATCACCGGAGTATGAGGACACTACAGGTCTCCTCAGGGTTGGGTACCACTGCACAGAGCCAAAAACGTGGAAATAGATACTATCCACCCAATCGTCCTGGATCTGCACCATCCAAATCTGCTCATCCAAGAGTATAACCAGACTCTTCTCCACCCTGGGCCTGAAAGAGTACTAGCTGAACGCAGATTCTGGGTTCTGCGTGGCAGAAAAGCATCCACACTTCTGTTGGCAGCTGTGCCAGCTGTGGAGAGCAAAGCCTGACATGCCTAAGATGGCTGACCTTCCGCACTCTCTCCTGTGTCTGTACAAGCCCCCATTTTATTCTACTGGGGTGGACTGTTTTGGGCCGTTTCATGTTAAGATAGGGCGGCGGAACAAGAAGAGGTGGGGGATCTTGTACAAGTGCATGACTACACGCTGTGTACACCTTGATCTCCCAGAAAGCTTGGACTCTGATGCTTTCCTGATGTCACTGAGATGCTTCATTTCATGCCGTGGTGCACCTTTTGAGCTTCTTAGTGATAATGGCGCAAATTTTGTTGGAGTAGACAGAGAGCTACAGGAAGCATTTGCTAAGATGGAACCCAGCCTGAAGGAGCAGTTGAACAAGCAGAAGATCAGGTTCCGCTTTAGCCCACCAAGTGCACCTCACTTTGGTGGAACCTCGGAGAGGGCAATAAAATTTGTGAAGGCAACGCTCAGGGTCATTTTGAAGGATCAGGCTGTCCCTGAGACCATCCTTCGCACAGTCCTTATCAAAGTGGAGAGTATCATGAACGCGAAGTTGCTGTGCTACCTCTCCTCAGATGCCAGAGATTCAGATCCCATCACCCCGAACATCCTAATCATGGGACACCACGACTCTTCCCTGCCACAAGCGACTATGACCATTTCTGGTCCTCCTTCATTCGCAACTACTTACCAGGTTTGCAAGAGAGGCAAAAGTGGACGAAGGATGGCAAGGAATTGTCAATTGGCTGATCGGCAGCTACTTCAGCACTCTGGCCCGTTGGGAAGATTACTCAGATACCATGGACCGATGGCCGTGTCTGGCTGCTGTACAGGTGAAGGACAAAATATATGTGCGTCCTGTGTCTTGACTGGTGCAGCTTTCACATCTCTCTGATGAAGACCCCTGAGAGGCTTTTGTGTTTCTGTTCAAAAGATCTACGCAGACTTTTGAGGATGGCTGTGTAGGAATGCCCTTTGAGTCTGTTAATTGTATCTGGTCCTTAGAGTGTTACGAGTTATTACTTTATTTATATGTCCCTAATGTTACTGGCAACCTCATTATTTGGTTAAGTGACTGGGCGGGTCGCTGGCCCTTTAAGAGAAATGAGAGTTTACAGTGGCTCCAGTAAGTCTTTCAGTTTGTCCGATGGCCAGTGAGCTGCAGGTTGTTTTCTACTTCAGGGAAGTTATGTTACTTACTAATCCTTCGGTTGGGAACACTTCTTGTTGTTGTGTTTATAAAACATACATATAACTGCGGTCACGCGTGATTCTTTAGTTATCGTGGTAACTCCTCGGTCTCGCAACTCCAGCTGTCCGGCAGTGCTGTGCCGTGCTGCACTCAAAACAGAGCCGTTGGGGGTTGCCGGACGATGAAGCACGGAGCAAAACCGTACCGGAGCCTTCCGCAACGCACATGCATCCAGTGGAATTCTCAGGTTACACTTGACGTATGTCATCTTGTCTGAGAGCATCTCCACTTTGTTGGACACTGCTGGTTGCCCTCCCTCCTGAAGTGATGCTGTGCTTGGTGTAGCGTACTGAAGTTGTTATTTTATATTTTTCATTGATTTTATAATATTGGTGTGCCCAGCTGAAGTAATTTGTTTAAAGAAAATACATATCTATTTTTCATCGTTATTTGTACAGGGTTTAAAATATTGTCCACATACTAAGTGTTGTACTTACACTTTAGGAGGCAAGAACTATCCCTTTAAGAGTTTTTTTTTCTTCTTTTTTTTTGACAGAGGACTGTGTTTGTTTAGACAAAAAGGATTCTATTGAACTGAGGACTTTCTGTCAATAAAATTTGCAAATTGGTGAAGATGGACATGTTTTGGGCCATTCATTTCAGGGATGCAACATTGGCTCTGGCATGTACGCATTTATCAGAGCCAATGATGCTCTCATCATGGAAGCTCTAACAGGGCAAAACATTGTATTATAATGAGTCCAATACAATATTCATGTTTGAATAACAGAAAAAAAAACATTTAGCAGGCCTGCCACTTTTTCTTAGCTTTGCCATATCTAACCTTACAATTGCCAGCTACTGCTAGCTAACCAGCAATAAGTTACAACATCAAAACACATTTTCAAAATTATTTCTGAATACTAACAAAACTAGCTTGACAGCTATGAGTGCTAGCAATGGCTAAGTTGGTAGTTTATGTTCAATATGATAATATTGGTGTTTACTTACAGGTGAATGAGACATGAGGTAGATACTTGTAATGAGATGTAGGTGGAGTGGCTTTGGAGAGAGTCCTGAGTGGAGGGGGTGGGATTTTTTGGTTGGACACTTTCAAAATCTAACCTGGGCATGACGGTTTCTCCATCTTACCAAACCTAGCCTTAACACAAAGGAGCTGGCCTCCCTTTGTAATCACATGTTAGACAAGCATTAAAAAGAGACTGCAGTAGAAAGGAAAGAAAATGGAAGAAAACTGGTTTACATGTATTTTATGAGATCTGGAAAGATGCAATGAAGAATTAGCAAAAGGCAGTTCAAGAAGCAAGAGCATCCTTTTATTCTTACTTAATTTTATAAATTCTAACCATTCGAACCTCAGAATTTAATATAAAGTTTTAGACTCTGTCACCTGGTCATTTTGTTGATGCCTTTTTTTTTTTTTTTACAAATAAGGTAAATGACATTTGCCCCCTCCTCTCATGTAATGTTTTTTTTCTTACCGTCCTTTACTGCTATTATTTGTTATTTTAAATTTTAAAAAAATCAATTTTACTGTGATTTTGTCTGTTTTATTGCTTATATCCCTTTTAATTGCAATTACTCATATTGACTTTTTGTGTTTTACATTTTCTGCCTTCTTGTTTTAACTCACCTTAAACTAGGCTTTCTTGTGTTAGCTATAGGCAATTGGCAATAGGAGTCAACATCAGTCTTTTATACTTTGACTTTGGACCTGAATTTGACCTCTCATCCAGAGGAGAGTGTGTGCCTCTTCCTTTTAGATTTACCACTGCAGGATCATTTATTAAAGGGTGAGTGTGTCTCTTTTGACCGTGAAACAGAAAGCTCACTCGCTGGGCTCTGGCTGTGTTTTGACTTCAGTGGCCTCCTCGG